>NW_020837947.1:53012632-53317474 GCF_003676395.1 Aethalodelphis obliquidens | reverse complement strand
CAAAAAAAAAAAAAAAAAAAAAAAAAAAAAAAAGAAAAAATGTTTCAAATCTGACCAATATGCAACATAAGGATAGACAATAATTTTTAAGTCTTCCCTTTTTATATTCTCATACAATCATGAGCAATGCTGGATCCTACTGTACAGGAAACAACTATTTTCCTGCCCAGATACTGCAACAATTATAAGAAGTTTATGGTAACCCAAATGACACAGGGACCAGTCATCCACGTGCTCGGAGGCAGCTTACTGGGTTTCCACTGGAAAGGAGGGCAATTTAGTATTAATGCACTGATGGCTGAAGACAGAAACACTAAAGCAGGCCAAGACAAATACTCTGACAACAATAGATGAGGGGACAAAACAAAATCCCCCATAAACCAGATAGACCAGCAAAAGGGGTAGAATTCACCTATGACTTCTGCTTCAGTCTAGACAAATTTGAACTTATAGAGAAATTCGAGCCAAAGACTATTTCTGAAACCATCAAAAGCTACAGGAAGCAACAAGTAATCAAGTCACTTAATAACATTTACTGAACACCTCTATGTTGTACAAGGCATTCATTCAATATATAAAAACCAAAATAGTTAAGTATGGAATATCAAAAGTAATCTTTATAGAAATAGAAAGGCATCCAAGTTAGATGTTATGTTAGGGTTATGGACTCTTCTTACTCCTTTTCTCTTCACTGATTTACCATATGAATTATGTAATAATATCTGTTATATTTCTTCATCTTTAAAATGTAATGGTCTCCAAATTCAATGTCTCACCAAAAAAAAAAAAAAGATAAATATGTGAGGTGATGGATATGTTAATTAACTAGATGACAAAAATCCTTTCACAATGTATAGATCAAATTCATCATGATGCACACTTTAAATGTATTATAATTTTATTTACCAATTATACCTCAACAAAGTTGGAAAAAAAAAAAAAGCAATGGTCTCCTAAATGACTAAGTCTCCTACTACAACAGCAGTAGACATTTTATCCCTGCTGTGCACCAATCTGTCCTTTCATTTACAGTTGTTGAGACACTGTACTAAGATATTTTTCTATATGTAACTTTTTCAGAGAGCTTTGTCACTATCCTACCAACATTTGGGATAATGTATCTAGACCTGAGATCAATTCAACAAGGGAATGAATAATTTAGTCTATGACCTTGGGCGTGACACCCTACAACATACCTAATGTGGCCAATTATTAGAAAAAACAATGGTTTAATCAACACATTACCTCTTGCAACAGTGGACAACTAAACTGGTTCACGTGCTAAGTCAGGAAATGGGACAGACCAGACAGGGTCAAAGGGCTATGCTTCTCCTCTGTCCAACTGAGACATCACTATGGTTCTAGTCTTTCTGGTTCCACTTTAATCCTTGTCTACAAAAATTTGGCCTCAGACTGAGGCAGTGGACAATTTTAGCCCCATATCCATCTCACTTAGGCAGCCACCTCAACTACCTAGAATTCCTGTTCAAAACAGTCAACAAAAATACTTCTAAGAGTAATCAAAAGAAGAGACACATAGGAATAGTCTTTCATAGAAAAGTTTTCCAGCATTCAAAAAATGTTTATAAATGTAAAGTTCCTCAAGCCCTGAATCAAAAACTACTTATTTTCATTTTAAACATAATTCCAACTATTTTAGTCTGGTTTCTCAGTCCAACAGAAAAATATTGTGGAGGCAGACACAGAGACATGACTATCTGAAATTCTTGACAAAGAAACTAGGTATAGGGACTTACCTGGTGGCACGGTGGTTAAGAATCCGCCTGCCAATGCAGGGGACACGGGTTTGAGCCCTGGGCCGGGGAGATCCCACGTGCCGCAGAGCAGCTAAGCCCTAGCACCACAACTACTGAGCCTGCGCTCTACAGCCCGCGAGCCACAAGTACTGAAGCCTGCACGCCTAGAGCCCGTGATCTGCAACAAGAAGCCACCGCAATGAGAAGCCCACGCACCGCAACGAAGAGTAGCCCCACTCGCCGCAACTAGAGAAAGCCCGCGTGCAGCAACGAAGACCCAACGCAGCCAAAAATAAATAAATTTATTTAAAAAAAAAAACTAAGTATAATGTATTTACTCTGTCTTTAATTGCATTAATAAAATTAACTAAACAATGTGGAAAATAAGCCATGGAGTTCAACAAGGCAAAAGACTACCAGGAAAAAGGACACTAAAACAAAGAGGTGAAAATTACGCTTTTCAGAAAATGTCATTATAATACTAGTAAAAATAAACTTTGACAAATATATCTTCAAGAAGAAAAATATTAGTAAACTTAATAAATTATTAAAATTATAGTTTAAAAGTGTAACAAAATAATCCAAGACCCTCTTCCCAAGGCAAATACTGGGCAAAAGAAAAAAAAAATTCCCAAATGAAGGTAGAGTACCTTGACTACTCTTAGTCATAACAATACAACTTAAGCTACTTAAGAAAAAATATTTACCCATTTCTAGCTGCCAAATGAAGGGGTGTACAGCCTGAAATATCTTGATAGTTAGGATTTGCTCCTTTCTTTAAAAGCAGAACCAAGCATTCCACCGATCCACAACTAAAACAATATTAAAAACAGTTCAGACACATTTAACAAACAGCCATAGTTGACATAGCTTAATTAAAAAACAAAAAGCCCTATTAAACACATTATTTTGGGGGTCCATATTGACCTACAATTTAACTCCTGTCACAAATAGTAAATATCCTCTACTTTCAAGATGGTACATTCTACTGCAAAAGCTATTAAGTATTTGAGAAGTTCATATAAAGCGAAATAAAGTATTAGCACATAAAAGAAACCATACAGTACTCTCAACTTTTGGCTTTCCAGAATCCAAATTTATATTGAAAAATCAATTTTATTTAGGTAGAGTAATCTCAACCTAAATCCTAAAGGGTGATGAGATATCAACAAATTGATTAGCTACACACTGGAATATTATGAATAAAAATCATTCCCACAGCTAAGTAAAAAATATAAAGCCAACAACTTCACATGCAATTAGCATATAAAATCTTATATTGGTGGGATAAAAGTAAAATTTTGGTGAATGTACCCTCTTAAGTATATCCAGGAAAGATAATCCCCGTGCCTAATCTCCTCTAATCTGATCTAGAGCAAGTTAAAACATCAGATATAAGACTTGAGTCCAATCCCAAGATTAACAATCTATCTAGTGAAAGAATGTAAGCATAGCACACTATGCCCTCGACAAAACAAAGAACCACTCAGCTGTCTGTTCTCATCTCTCTCCATAACTACTAAGGAACACACTGATTCAAAGCTTACTGATCATTACTCTAGACCAAAATTTAATCCAAAATGTCTTAAGTCTTACTTTGCTGCAATGTGAAGCAAGCTTCTTTTCACACGTCCAAATGCATAATTGACATCAAACTTTGAATTTGATAGTAGTTCAGAAACAGACCTATGCCAAAAGAAAATTGAGTCAAGGTTAAAAAAAAAAGTTTTTAAAAACATAGTAACTCAAGTTAATAGCTGTTTAGTGTTACTCTTACCAATTATTCAAAAGGTTTTGTCCCACGTCAGCCAAAAAACAAGGCACTACTCTCTAAGCGTAGCACAGCAGCCAGTGCAGCATCATCCAGAAACCAACTGCCCTCACCTATAAACTGGTGCTGAAGGGTTCCTCGTCTGCCGCTCTGACTATGTCACCTGCTCTGAGGACACCTAAGTTGGCTTCAGCTCCCACTAGATTCTTGAGAAGCAAAGAGAGTAGGACTGGCTGCTCCCCCTGCAGAAAGTTGAGCCTATCTATATTAATTTTGGTCAAATAAGAAAAATCAGACAAAAACATGCTTTAATTATATCAGACAGGAGTTCAAAGCAAAAAAATCATTTATATTTTAAACATGTTTCAAAATACAGTGTCTCTTTACTTTCTCCTCATAATACCAAACTACCCAATGGCTAACCACAGCAGAGCTGTCTGTTACAGCTCTCTCATCACACAGCCAGACAACCACACCTCACGTGCGCCCTGTAAAAGAAATGTCGACACTACCTCAATAGAAAGAACATCAAAGTAGTAGAATATTAGGGAATAACTTGTCCATCAGCCCTAACTTTTTGCTATAAAGATCAGTAGTGACCTCTAACAGAAACCATCATAATGTTTCTTTCACTGTCAGTGACCAAGCAAATACTTGTTTTAAGTTCTGACTATGCATTTAGAAAATTTCTTATCATAGAATTTTACAGTTGATATGGATCTTAGAAAATCTTGTTTCTTATTTCACAGACAGAAAATTATAATAGAGGTTAAATAACTTGCCGCAGGACAAAACCTATGTCCAAACTCTATGGTGTGTTTGTGTGTGTATGTGTGTACGCAACATTTAGGTAAATTTATATTCTTAAAAAATATAAATTTGTGGAAAAAATATATAAATTTGTAAATAGGCACTCACCTGTGTTGATCAGCCATAACCATTGGCATTAATGTATAAACAGCAGTTTCATTATCTAAGTGTTAAAAAAAAAAAAGAAAAGGAATTAATTTATCTCCTACTTTTTCCAAAGGGTGATACTTATGACTACTTCAGAGTTTTCTTAACTCTAAATAAAAAGCTAGGAGAAGAGGTGGAAGAAGATTATGGATAGTGAAAAACACCAGAGGTATTGCAAGATTTGCAATAATGCACAATGTTTCATCATACTTACAAGTACTTGGAGGAATGTTAAGTATATATGAATATCAAAGATAAATATGCTAAAATTATTTTAAAATATTACATATACATAGTATTTGCTCCTTGTCAATAACACAAGAAATTTTTATGAAACAGCATTAAAGTCTTATTTTTACTTACCTCACATTTTCATTTATTATCTTTTATAAATTCACAGAAATATGATCCAAAAGAAGTTAAAAGTCAATAACATCTATGATCTCATGCGATACTTATATAAATTTCAGATAGCGTTTGAATTTTTTTTTTTGATGTGGACCATTTTTAAAGTCTTTATTGAATTTGTTACAATATTGCTTCTGTTTTATGTTTTGGTTTTTCTGGCTACGAGGCATGTGGGATCCTAGCTCCCTGACCAGGGATCAAACCTGCATCAGCTTTGGAAGGCGAGGTCTTAACCACCGGACTGCCAGGAAAGTCCCTGAATTTACTTTTATGTATTACTAATGGTCATTCCTCAATTCAATGCATATTAGAGCTTTACGTTTTTTAATAAGTTACTTACAGAGAAGTAACACTGACAAGTCCCATTTAGCCCTTAAAAAGTTAATAGCAGTACTAAAATTTATGAGTAAAAGTTTGAGAAAAAGGATATTTGCATAGTATCAACGTATTTCCCCCACAGTGAACTTACAGTGGAGAACCCAGCAGATTATCACCTTAATCATCTGATAAAGGGTAACATCACCAGAAATAATACATATCAATATATTGTAGCCCTTGAGTTTCCACTGAGAAGGGCACATCACTTTTGTAGTATTCTTGCCAAAAATCTGTAACTTTAATCTACTCATGGGAAAACATCAGACAAACCCAAATTAAGGGGAATTCCACAAAATACCTGATCAGTCCTCTTAATCAAGACCATTAAAGTCAAGGAAAAACTGAAGAAATATCACAGTTCAGGGGAGGTTAAGGAAACATGACAACTAAATGCAATGTGGTATCCTCAATTGGATCCTTATATAGAAAAAAGACATTAGTGGGAAAACTCATGAAATTCTAATAAAAGTCTGGAATGTGGCTAACAGTATTACACCAATATTAACTCCTTAATTTTTTTTTTTTAACTCCTTAATTTTGATCACTGTTCTTTGGTTGTATAAGATGTAAACATGAGGGGAAGCTGAGTGAAGGGTATACAGGAACTGTTTATGCAACTTTTCTGTGAGTCTAAAATTACTTAAAAATGGAAAGTTAAAAAGAAAAAGAAAAAATAGGGGGAACTGTTATCATTAAAAGATTCTTAAGAGATGAGTCAACCAAATGTAATGTGTGGACCTGACTGGATACTGATTCAAACAAACCAACTGTAAGTGAATATTTCTGAGGAGAAAACTGAACATGGACTGGGTATTTGATGAGAATTAAAATTACTGTTACTTGTGTTGGCTCTAATAATGGTATTGTGATTATGTTTGAAAAAACATTATATATGTAGAAATATATCCGGAAGTATTTAGAGGAAGAGAAAAAAAGTTACCATTTCTTCACATTTTTGTTCATTATTTTACTATTTTTGAATGTATACATGAAGAGCAATTTAGTCCTTGTCAACATTCACAAGTACAGTATGCAGATGCAACAACTCTTTCAGTATAATTCAATAACCAAAGAATCCTACTAATAACAGCCAACATGTTTTAAATTATTACCTTAAAGGCACTGTTCTAAACACTTCACATGCATATGCATCATCTCTTTTATCTTCACAGCCACCTTATGAAGTAGGTACTAGTATTATCCCTATTTTACAAATCAGAAAGCTGAAGCACTAAGTAATAAGCCGTGTGATGGTGGCATTAAATGGCTAAACTGGAATTCAAAGCTGGCTGATTCCAAAGCCCCCACAAGAAAAATCTTCCACTGCCCCCAGTATACACTATATAAATAGCCAAAAGGTCTACAATACTATTCTTTTTTTTTTTTTTTTTGCGGTACGCGGGCCTCTCACCGCTGTGGCCTCTCCCGCTGCGGAGCACAGGCTCCGGACGCGCAGGCTCAGCGGCCATGGCTCACGGGCCCAGCCGCTCCGCGGCATCCTCCCGGACCGGGGCAATAACCCGTGTCCCCCGCATCGGCAGGCGGACTCTCAACCACTGCGCCACCAGGGAAGACCTACAATACTATTCTTAACATGTACAATACAGTCTAACTTGTTTTATTCTCGTCCATCTCAATTTTTTCAAAATGCTGACTGAAACCACTCAATTATTCTCATTATCTAACAGTGAGTCACCAAAAGGAGTTGAAAAACACTTCACTAAGCCTCCCTCAGCATGGCAACATTCTTTCTCTCTCATATAATACACGCCCCAATAAAAATCTGAACTTTTAAACCATGACAATTTCAATTAAGTCACTCCATAATAAACAAAGTCATAAACAGGAAATACCCTTATTTGTGAATTTAAACTTATAAATCAAGATAGTACATACTTTTAAGTGAGCACCATAAGGTTCGCATGGGTTTTACTTATAGGGTGTTCATTTAGATAAAATTTAGAGGTAGATCTTGTTTTTTAAGTAGTATCTAACCTTATTAAATAATAGCTCACATACGCTAAAAGGTACGAAGACACAAATATAACCACAACTATGATGCTAGAAGGAGACTATCCAGGAAATACTATACTAAGAAAGTACTGAATAAAATTTGCTGTCAGGTGCTTCCTTCTCCACACTCATGAAGAAATCTTGAGAACTAGGGATGTAACAAAAGTTTTCAGAGTGATAAGAAAAGTTTAATCAATCTCTCACTTTATCAGATATGTTGGCCATTTTTATTAATAACATTTCAGAACTCAGCAACTAAAAGGAAAACCTCAAAGAACAGGAAGCTCAGATTCACTATGCTATATTCAATGTCTCATCAAACCATAAAATGGGAGAGATTTTTTAAAAAATTGATAACTATCCTAATCATTATTCAAATATATGCTCAAATGGGCTCAAGTTCTATTATTTTATTAAACAAATTACATTCACTGTAAATGCAGTAGTTTAAGATTACTTTTTCCACATAAATGAATAATATAAGCCAACTTTTTACAGTCCACAGAGAATCTATATCCCTAAAATAATTGTTTTCCTTTCACTTCCTGTCTCACAAGAATATTCCTGTTAGCCCTGCCTAAGATGACTCAACAACCTGCACTCCATTACTTAGAGGGAATACTCAGGTTTTCATCATCCCAAGGAAACATAAATATGTTTTCCCAGAATTCAATTCAATAAATAAAATATCTGCAGGTTAATCCTATGCAACAAAGTTAATTTTAGAGTGAGGGCTGATTAAAAACTTTCCAACCTTAATAATTAGCTCCAATCAAGTGCTTATTAATCACTGAAGTCTAACAAGGCAAGATAAACATCTGATTATTTCCTAAAGTTAGACAGATCTCAGAACTTCTGTTCAGCCCTTAAAATGAAAGCACAACAATCTAAATTTTTATAATTAGAATGTAACACACACACACACACACACACACACACACATTTGAAAGGGCCAATCTCAGAGAATTCAAAAACATTCATCTTAGGGACAAAGATAAATTAAAAGGACAGGATGAGCAAACTCACTATAATCAAAGAAAAACAAATGTAAGCAACATGGGAAAAAGTTTTATTTTTAATTACTCTAGTTTCCAGGGACTCTCAGACTGTGGGTGGAACTTTCTTTTCCAAAGAGTTAGTTGAGAGGTTGATACTCAGTCTTAAAAATGCTGATATAATTAGATCTATACTCTTCTATGTAATAATCCTAAGGAAACATTTATAAAGGCAGACTGAGATTTAAAAATGTACAAACCTGTTCCTCATAAAATCTATTATAAAAACAATAATTAGATTCAATATTTGTTACCTATTAACCTACAAAATAAACCTACATTAAATCCTACAAAATAATTAAGCATTTAAAGATATAATAAATGTTGTATGTTTTCTAAAAGCAAAATAAAAGACTATATGCAGTATGATCTTAGTTTCAGTAGAAAAAGAGAAAAAATAATAATAGAAGGAAATAAAGAAAATACTAACATTGTTTATCACTGGGTGTGAAATGACAGATTATTTTATTTTTCTTTCTTTTCAAAATGTTCCACAATGAAAACACATTACTTTTAAAACAAGAAACATTATCAAAGTCTTCTAAGTCACATTTACGTTAAAAAAAAAAACGGGATTTAAACTGAGCAATACAAATACCGTGTAAATGAAACTACACACGCAGCAGAGGATACCAATAATTTGACTGCGGAAAATGAGTGAGATCAGCACTTAAGAAATGGACTCAAAGGTGGAAGGTGGAAAGAAAACAGAGAAAGAAAACGTTGAAGTCAAAAGTCTTGTTCCTAAAATCAGGATCATTTTCAGTCTCTTACTTTACACTAGCAAGGTACCAAGTACAAAATTATCTTTTGAGAAACAGTCGCCACAAATCATCCTGTTCTGAATCATAAGTAGAGACTAGGGAAAATTTTTTTCAGAAAAATTATCCTCAGGTCTCCAGTCCCACATTTCTTTTATGGCTCTCGCCCAAGTTCTCCTTCACTAACCTTACAGATCACCTCCCCAGCAGCAATTCAAATAAATTTTTTTAAAAAATGATATAAGATAAACTAATGCAATGCATTTAAAAAAAAAATCACCAGACTTAACTCCTACTCTTTCTCTCAGTTGGGCATACAGAATCCAGCCTCTTAGAGACAGCACTGCGCTCTCCCACTACCACTAAACCATCTGAATTCATGAGGCTGCAAACAAAACGGCTTTCTTTCTCATCTCTTTTATTACTAGTGTTTTACCTATTCTGAAGAAATCCTGGCACACTGAACTAAAATTCCTAAACGACAGGGCTCATGCCTTACTCCTCTCCGTAGAAGCGCCCCAGCCCCCTCCGTCTGATGAATAAATGAAGGCAGACATGCATATTAAAGTAAAGTGTATATATGTAAACACACACAGTACTTCAAGTACATGTTTGATATTTGACACCCTTTTATTTATTGTCAAAATACAACAGTGCTCTACATTTAGAAAAAGAAAAGAATGCTTAATTCCCCTCAGCAGCTTAAAGTAAACAATACTACTTGGGGAGCATCTCTCTAGCCCCAGCAGGCAGAGACTGTAAAATGGCCCACAACTGTGATGTTTTCTGAATCCGGATCTCCGCCCTCCGGGTGGTATTTCTGCTCCTTCGCCAAAACCCCTAATCGATAGTCTGGAGAGACTTGGGTCTATCCTGCTTCTTCTAGCAGCAGAACCTTCACAGCCCGGACCCCTCCCCCAAACTCCCACCTGCCCCGGGCGGGAGCGGCGGGCGAGGGGTAGCAGGAGGTCCCAGCCCGGCCCCTGCCAAGGAAAGTAAATGTGGGCGTTTGTTCAGCTTTTGGTTAGTTTTCCCAGCCGGGCCTCCCCGCGCCCCTAGCCCGCGGCCAGCTCACCGTCCGGCAGCTCTACGGTGCGCGCGCGGCGCAGCGAGCGTGTCAGGCGATTGAGCTGCTCCATCGCTCTCTCCATCCTCGGCGCGCCCTAGGCGCTACCCCTGCCGCGCCCGCGGCCTCCGCGCCCAGCGCCCTACATCCCGCCCCGCGCCCGTCCCGCGGGCGGAGGCGGCGGTTCGCCCGGGCCAGCGCCCGGGACTACGGGGGCCGTTAAGGACTGCGTCCTCCGTCCGGGGGCCGGGAGCTGTCGGACAGACCACCGAGTGGACACCCGCGGCCGGAGACGCCGCTCTGGCCCTTCCTGCCGCCGCCACCGCCTCTTCCCTCCCGGACTCGCACAGCCTTCTGGGAGCGGTAGTTCCGAGCCGCGCGCCCGGGGCGGAGCCACGCTGGGTGCGCCCGTGACTCCGCGCCCCTGCCATGCAGACGCCTGGGTAGGGCGGTGTGTGCGGGAAGCTGCGCGCAGGCTTGCGGAGGGACTTATTGGGTGTCCCCACGAGCCCCTTCTCCTGCACCGCAAAGCTGTACGAGAGCAGCTCCCTTCAATTCTGTCACTCCCCCCTATATAGACGATTGGGGATTTGCACGGTTGTTCTTAAATCCATCGTCAATCATCCCAGTTTTGGTACATTTGTTTTCCAGATACATGAACTGTTGAAATATTACATTTTCATATGTTAAAGAATGATAAAGTCAAACAAATGCAAACGCAGAATACACTTTTTCCTTCATTGCAAGTAACGTAACCGTAGCTTAATTATTTGTCTCCCCTGCTGGGCGATTTCGTGAGGGCAAAGCCGTCCCTTTATCTTGTGCCTTGTATTCCCGTACTCACCACAGCACCTGACACAAAGTTGAAACTTTGGGGAATATATGGATGATGACATCCTAAAAGAAAATTTTAGTTTATTTGGGAACAATGCTGAAGTCTCAAGATGATGACAGATCCCAGTGGGAAATCCAAAGACTGATTTCGTGAGTTGCAAAAAAACTTGACAATACCAACAAGTGTGGATGAAATTAATTAAAAGGAAATCAGTGGGGAAAAATCATATTTGTCAGCTCTACACAGAAGTAGAGCACAAGCCAGGATAAAAACAAATTTGAAGCAGCTGAAACATGAAAGAATTTATCCAATCCAGGTGAGTATGAGCCTACCTAACACCACTGACAATGAAAAGAGGAATTTTGTCTTCTTGGGCATAACCAGTGCCAAGATGATGCTGGAGTTAAGAGAGAACCAAAGAGCTTGGTCTTTCTCAGCTTCTCCTTCCTCAAAGAGGCAAGGCTGCTCCTGCAATGAATGGGCACATGTACGTTGGTGATATATATTAGCTGGCCCAGAAGGAGAAAGAGAATCTCACCTGACCTTCCAGGATATGCAGGGGCAGATGGTGGCTGGCATGGGTGTTCCCTGCCAATGCCATCCTGAATCAGTTCCAACCTGCTGCTACCAGTTATTTGTGCCAGTGATGCAACAGGCTCAGGGTAGACCTTCTAACCAGTTGGTTCAGATGAGACCTAAACCAGTCCAACAACAAGGTGGAGACGTCAGAGCTTCGAAGGAATGCCAAACACTATGGGCTAGGCCATGTCCAACCCTTTGCAACCTAGCTTCAACTGGAAATGGTCCTGCCTTTCTTGGCTTCCCCATACCATTCAGAAAGTCAAGATTCCCACTGCTATACAGAAGTTAGCATCTCAGCCTCTGCTATTACTGCCACCCCTTAAGCTGTTGCTCCATATAAATCATTTCCGATGTCCTCTGGGCACCAAGACTGGATTTTACGTGCAGAGCAGGAGTCCCCAATAACCTCTATGGTGGGCATCTCTCCCCATGCTGGTCACTGTTCACCACAGGAGTAAAAGATGCTGGAAGAATGTTACAGAATGCTGCTGTGGGTTGTCAGTTCTAAATCCTGCAATGTGATGCACTCTCTCAAATAGCTCTGGTCCAAGGTGTATGAAGCTGTGGTACCGCTATAGGCTTATCACTGCCTGTCCAATAGAACTTTCTACAATGACAGAAATGTTCTATAGTCTACACTGTCCAGAATAGTAGCCACTAAGCAAAAGGGGTTACTGAGTGCTTGAAATGTGGCTAGTGTAACTAGATTTTAAATATTTATTTAAATGTAATTAGTCTAATTTAAATTAAGTAGCCACATGTGCCTAGTGGCCACCGTATTGGACAGGGCAGTTTATCACACCAAGAAGGAAGCTGCCCATGAGAACAACAAAAAAGTGAAATAGCTCCTCATAGGTTATAGTTGAAGAACTGAAAATTCTCACTTGCCCTGTGGAAGTCAACACCAAGAATATCAAATGAAAGCTTTAAAAGGGCATTTTGTATCATAAATTCCATTATCAAAAATATAGCGCTTTTCACTTATAAGAATCCAGATTTCTCTGTGACCCAGTTTTAACTTTCTCTTTTCTATTTCTGGATTTTCTTCTCCCTGAAAATTGGTTTTATTGGAGATACCCAAGCTTAAGTTTCTCCATTTAAAAGAAGAAAACAATCAGTTCAATAAAAGGCAGGAAGAGAGTGGGGGGGGGGGGGGGGACAAAAGAAAAGAACAAAGAACAACCATTGTAAAAACAAAACACAAAAATAAGATGGTAGAAATAAATCCAAATATATTCATGGCCATAATCACAGAAAATATAAACAGAGTCAACTGTGGATAGGGCGGAAAATGTTCTCCTTTCCAGACAACATATATGCTTAATATATGAGAAAGAATTAGTCCTGGAAAAATCTAACTGCAGTAAAAATTTTTTTTTCTATTTTCTTGTGTCCTGAGATAACACACTACAAATATTGAGGATATATATTCAAAATCCATATCTAACTCTATGAATTCAAAGCACTATAGAAACCAGTTCTCCCTGCATATCAACCATGGGAAGGAAGTATATACCAACAGCCGCTATTCCTCGTGGATATGAATTGCAAGCCACCAGAACTTTATCGGGAGGTATTGCAAGCCTACATGAAGTTTAGGATTAAAAATGTATTAGCGGGCTTCCATCGTGGCGCAGTGGTTGAGAGTCCGCCTGCCGATGCAGGGGATACGGGTTCGTGCCCCGGTCTGGGAAGGTCCCACATGCCGCTGAGCGCTGGGCCCGTGAGCCGTGGCCGCTGAGCCTGCGCGTCCGGAGCCTGTGCTCCGCAATGGGAGAGGCCTCAACAGTGAGAGGCCCACGTGCCGAAAAAAAAAAAAAAAAAAAAAAAAAAAAAGTATTAGCTCTTGGGAGAGATGTAAAGTATGGGATTTCCATAAATCATTTAAATTGGGATTGTGTAAAGGAGGGGCTTTTGGCTATGACTAAAATAATTTTGATGTTTCAAATTTTCATATACCTGTTGCAAAAATTTCATGGTTCATGCTACTATTAAGAGCAGTGCTATGTCTTCCAAAGTAAGGTATTACGATATACATAGAGATAGACAACATCCAAAATGAGACATACTGAGAATTTAAAAATTTTAAATCATTAATAATGCATTTGTAGAAATCTGACTTTTGTAATAAATGAAATGAAATCAGTAATTTCATGAAATTACTATGAAAGGATTTTCCTAATTTTATAGTAAGTTTAACAATCTTAGTGATCACTGGAGAGAACATGAAAGATAATGTCTCCTACCAAAAACATAATAGTGCTAAGAAAACCAGTATCACTAAACTTGTGAATATTTGAAATCTTTTTTTTTTTTTTTTTACGGTACGCGGGCCTCTCACTATTGTGGCCTCTCCGGCTGTGGAGCACAGGCTCCGGACGCGCAGGCCCAGCGGCCATGGCTTACGGGCCCGGCCACTCCGCGGCATGTGGGATCTTCCCGGACCGGGGCACGAACCCGTGTCCCCTGCATCGGCAGGCGGACTCTCAACCACTGCGCCACCAGGGAAGCCCAATAACTGCCTTTTTAAAGCATTCAATTTGGATTAAATAAAAAATGTTGGTGAGTTTACTCCATCATCAGTAACTTGGTCCCAAATTCAAAGCAAACCAATATTTATATGCAAGGTGGAAGTACAATAAAGAATAAGACTTTTGGGCTTCCCTGGCGGTGCAGTGGTTGAGAGTCCGCCTGCCAATGCACGGGACGCGGGTTCGTGCCCCGGTCCGGGAAGACCCCACATGCCGCGGAGCGGCCGGGCCCGTGAGCCATGGCCGCTGAGCCTGCGCGTCCGGAGCCTGTGCTCCACAGCGGGAGAGGCCACAATAGTGAGAGGCCCGCGTATCGCAAAAAAAAAAAAAAAAAAAAAGAATAAGAGTTTTTTCACTCTCAAGGAGTTCAACTTCTGGAAAGGAAATTAGACATGCACAAATCTGACAGTAATACATAGCAAACTGTGGAGAGTCCTTCATGCTCTACTCAAAACCCTGGGGATGTGGGGGAGAGAATCATCCCTTCATTGTAGAGAGGGAGCAGAATCAAGGAAACTTCCATGCTTGAAAGGAGATCACATTAACACATGGGAAATGGAAACAAGCAGGACAATCTGATTAACAACAAATATTAACAGTTGATACTTGTTGAGCATCAATAGCTTATTTAGCTAAGGCTTGTGGGTAATTGGAGAATTAAGGCTAACATGTGTTAGTCAGATTTCAGTTAGCCTTGAATGTCATGCTTAGGAGCTTGAAGCCAGTTCTGCAAACAGCAAGAGGTAACACAATTAGATGGTAGCGGAAGAGAATGGTAACAGCTGAATGAGTTAAGAGGCCACTTGTACAGGTGAGTGGAAACAAAACACTGTGTTAAGGTGGGAGTGAAGGAAAAAGACAGATATGGGTACTGTGGATTGACAGGATGCAGAATTTTGACTCTACATGAACAGTGGACTAGATGGGTAAGAGTTAAAGATGACTCCAAAGTTAGCAGTTGTCAGGAGTAAGTTCTTTTGAGAGGAAAAAAGTTGTTCAAAAGTTGCATATTCTGGGGACTTCCCTGGTGGAGCAGTGGTTGAGAATCTGCCTGCCGATGCAGGGGACACGGGTTCGAGCCCTGGTCTGGGAGGATCCCACATGCCGCGGAACAACTAGGCCCGTGAGCCACAACTACTGAGCCTGCGCGTCTGGAGCCTGTGCTCCATAACAAGAGAGGCCGCGATAGTGAGAGGCCTGCGCACCGCGATGAAGAGTGGCCCCCGCTTGCCACAACTAGAGAAAGCCCTCGCACAGAAACTAAGACCCAACACAGCAAAAATAAATAAAATAATTAATAAACTCCTACCCCCAACATCTTCAAAAAAAGAAAAGTTGCATATTCTGTTGCATAACTCCAAATCATTAGATTGCAGAATCTGAAGAGCCTTATCAAGGCTGAGTCTGGAGTATGGGATAATCCTATGCTAGATATATTTAATAAAGGCCTGTTTTCTGAGTGCTGGTTTTCCACATCCGTATTGGTGTGGGTTTCAATTATATTTAAAAATCACTTTCAATTGCCCCTGAAGAAGAATTATTTTGTTCACCTTTTCTTCAAGACAAATAGTGCAGTTAAAAAAAAGTAAAAGGTCTCATTTCTCAGGGTAGGGTGGTTTAGGGCTACAGATTGGAGACATAGTAATGACATTGAGGCCAGAAAACTGTGATTCATTTCAACTGTCTGGTTTCAAGTTTCCTCATCAGCAAAATGAAATTTATTAATCAGGACTTTTCCAGTTGCAAGTGACAGGAAGGTGACTTCAGCTAGCATATGTCAACTAAAAAATTTATTAATACAAGCGGATGGCTTAAGGACCCCCAAGGGATGGAAGCACCATTAGAACTCTCTCTGTTCTTTGTCAGAGTTATCTTCTTAAAGAAAAACTGGAAACATTTCACTTCCTCCCTCAGAATCTATGCAGCTGTCCCCATTCTCCATAATTTAAAGTCTAACCTCCTAAGCATGCTATTCAAAGCCTGACACAATCTGTTCTCACATAACCTTTCCAGTCCTGTTTTAATAATTGTCTGCACTTATTGAGTGCTTACAGCAACCAGGATTTGTCTTAGAGGGAAACAGGCTACGATTAGAATTCCTGGCTCTATCCGTACTAACCACGTGCCTTGAAAAAACTTCCTTAGCCTCTGGAAACCTCCATTTTCATCATTTGCAAAATGGGGGTAATTACAGTATCTGTCTTATTTCACTTATTTCTTTCTTCATTTCATGGAGGGGCACATGATCTCATATCTTACAGCTTTTCCTGATGGCTCATTCTTGGATCAAGGTGCAGGGCCAGGCTATTTAAATAGGCTGCTCTCTTAAAAACCACGTACATGGGAGATGTAGTTCCCCAAAAGGTAGAAGCTGAGAGATGCAAAATAATTTGGCCAATACAGAGGATGTGGACTTATTTATTCAATCCTACAAGCCTGTGTCTGGGAAATAGCATCCTTATTTGGCACATCCTTGACATCTATTCTTCCAAAATGTTCTTGTAAATTTTTTGCTTCTTTTGTTCGTACTTCCAGCCTTGCATTTATCTCCTGAATCCTTCAGTTTTAGCACTACCACACCCCAGGAATTCTTGATTAATTGAATATCTTATCACTTGTTTTTTTGTTTTTTTTTTTTAAAGTAAGCTGAGCTGATCTAGCAGAATTTGCTGTCCCCTCTACCCTCTGTAATAGCCATTGTGGAAGACTGCCTCCTCACCACACTCTTGACCCAAATTGGCCATTCAGGACAGGGTCGAGAATGTTTGGTCAGCCTCCTTACTCTGAGCCTTGGAGGTGGTGGATTTCATGCTGTCGAGAGAGAGCAGTTTTCTTACAGCTTTATTTCACCTGGACACATACCACAGCTCCAAAGTCCTTATTTAACCTTAAATCTCCCTTATTAACCATTGATTTCTGTGCCCCCACCTGCTTCCTACCTAATCCCACAGCTCCAGTTTAACCCCTACATTTCAACATTTTGGGCACTGGTTCTTCAAATTACATTTATGACTTAGTATGCCTATAGCATTCACAAAGGCAGGGCTACACTTCATGCCAAAAAACAATAAAAATGATGGATCTATCTTTTCTTCACAATTACCTAAAATGTGCATACCTGGAAATGGAGGTATGTAGATGTAGAAGTGGAGTGTAGCAAATCTTTGATGCTTAATGGTACTTTCTTAGCTGAGCACTAAGTTGGTGAGGAATGATTTCTTTTCATCTTCCTGATTAATCTCTACAGAATCTTTAGTCTCTCTTTCTTTCTCTGAATTTCAAGACAGTGGATCCAGTTATACTTCCTGGGTCATGTGGAGAGAGGTTTGGTGGGGATTGGGGCAGAAGGCTGATGAAAGGGGAAGTGGGTGCTCTAGACTTGACGTCTGAGAAATTGTCCAGGGGTTGGGGGGATCATCTGTACTCTGGTCTGTGCTCAAACCCAGCTTCCTGTTAGAGAATTAGAAGGCTCTGACCACCTCATTTCTGGAAGGGGCTGTTCTCAGGAGCACTGAGGGTGGGAAGGAGTCGAGTCTGATTCTCACTGAGGGACCCACATGGCTATGAACCGCTTACAGTGATGCTCACAGAAGTGCCACTAGGCCGGCACTATTCTATTATAGCTATTCTATTACAGTTATAGAATAGCTACTATACTAGCTATTCTTTTCTGAACAGCTTTTTATAATTGAGTTGATTATAACTTTAAACATTTTTGGAAGATAGCATCAGACTGTAAGGCTAAAAGAAAGCCTTTCATCCTTCTGACACCTCTTTATTTCTCCAAATCACTATTTCATCAAGTGTTCAACAGGTGGAAAGAGGGCAGAGCCTGTGCTTCATGCTGAAGGAGACACTGATTAAATATAAGGTGTTGTCCTTGTCTTTAAGAAAATAGCAAGCGAGAGCTGGTGGTGGAGATGGGGGAGAGGTGAAATACTTGGCAGAAAACAGATTAAGACACGTGGGTTTTTTGTTTTGTTTTGGCCGTGCTGCGTCGCGTGGTATGTGGGATCTTAATTCCCCGACCAGGGATCAAACCCGTGTCCCCCACAGTGGAAGCACGGAGTCTTATCCACTGGACCACCAGGGAAGTCCAAGACACACATGTTTTAATTCACTGAACACGTATTTATTGTGTATCTATTCTATTCCAGGCACTGTTCTAGGTACTGGGGACATAGTTATAAGTAAAACAGACAATATCCCTGTCCTCATGGGTTAAGATTCAAGTAGAGAAAACTTAATATATGAAAATAAAAATAAATAATATAATATTAGCTATCTAAAAGTGCTAGGGGAAAAAAGCAGAAGGAACCAGAAGTACAAAGGTCATGAAATGGGAAAGAGCTTGGGGTGTTTGAGGAATAGCACAAAGCCTAGGGTAATTAAAATACAGGGAGCTTGGGAGAAAGTGCAAGGAAATGACGTAAGAGACCATAGTTTGAAGAATCACCAAATAGTCTGAACCTATGGAGTGATGTAATCTAATGTATATTTTTTAAATATTTCCCTAGCTACTGAGTAGAAAGCAAACTGTAGGAGTATAAAATTGCAAACTAGGAGGTCAGTTAGGAAGCTATTAGAACAATTCAGTACAGGGATGGTGGTGGCTTGAACTAAGATAACTACTTCACTGAAGGTGGTGAGATATGATAGTTTTCAAGAATTTGCTGGTAGATAGAATGAGGAGTTTGAGAGAAAGGGAAGACAAGAGTCTAAGATTTAGAGCCTAAGGATTTTGTCCCGAGTTTCTGGGTGACTGGGGTTGCCATGTATTTTTTTTTCATTCTCAATTTTTTAAATTGAAGTGTAGTTGATTTACAATGTTGTGTTAGTCTCAGGTGTACAACAAAGTGATTCAGTTATACATATACATATATATATATATATATATTTTTTTTAGATTCTTTTCCCTTATAGGTTACTACAAAATATTGAGTATAGTTCTCTGTGCTATACTGTAAGTCCTTATTGGGCCATGTATTGATATGGAGGACACTGGAGGAGGAGATGGTTGGAGATGGGAGAAATCAAGAGTCCTTTTATGCTTACTAGACATCTAAGAGGAAATGTCAAGTTGAAGGCTGGATTATGAGTCTGGCATTGAGGAAAGAGGTCAGGATTAGATATAATACATTTCTCATATTACATATCTCATCAGCACTAGATTGTAGTAAAACAACAGAACTGGGACTTACCTCGTGGTCCAGTGGTTAAGACTCTGCACTCCCAATGCAGGGGGCCTGGGTTTGATCCCTGGTCAGGGAACTAAGGCCTGCATGCTGCAACTAAAAAAGATCCCACATGCCTCAGTGAAGATCCCACACACAGCAGCGAAGATCTCACATGCCGCAACTAAGACCTGGCGCAGCCAAATAAATAAATTTTAAAAATAAATAAGTAAAAAATAAAACAACGGAACTGAATGAGACCCCTTAGGGAATGACCGTAGATAGGGAAATTTGAGGTAATAAGCCATCCAACATTTACAGATAGGGCAGTGTAGATAGATCTGGAACAGCAGGCTAAGAAGGTGCAATCAGTGGTATTTGGTAGACTAGAAACCAAGTGAAAAAAGGGTTTAAAGCACTCTTGAGAGTTAGAGTAATAAGACTGAAAATCGATTACTGAATTTGGCAGTTTGAGGTCATTTGTGTCCTTGACAAGTGTGGTTTCAGTGGAATAACCTGCTTGGAATGGTTTGATAGGAAATTGAACAGCTTTCCTGTATCGCTGAGGTAATGTTAATTAGTATAACTCATCTGGAGGACAGTTTGGCGATATCTATCAAAATACAAACCTTTGCATTTTGCTGTACGCGGGCCTCTCACTGTTGTGGCCTCTCCCATTGCAGAGCACAGGCTCCGGACGCCCAGGCTCAGCAGCCATGGCTCACGGGCCCAGCCGCTCCGCGGCATGTGGGATCTTCCTGGATCGGAGCACGAACCCATGTCCCCCGCATCGGCAGGCGGACTCTCAACCACTGTGCCACCAGGGAAGCCCTTGACCACTGTCCTGTATAAATTAATACTGTTAAATTAAGTAAATAAAGAGGCCATTAGACTGAGGCCGTCTCTGTAAGCTAACCAGATACTAAGCCTGTAAGTGCCTCAGTTCTAAGAACTCAAAACCTAAGGACAGCCAATCACAAAGAGCCAACTAGTCTTTCCCAAATAAGGCAACCACTTAAGCTATAGCCAATCATCTAATTTCCTTGCTTTGTTTCCATGTCTTCTCTATAAAAGTCTTGCCCCAGCTCCTGTTAGTGGAGCACTTCTAACCACTTCCAGTTGGATGCTGCCCAATCTGAATGGATTTTTGCTCAGATAAACTCTTAAAAAATTTAATATACCTCAGCTTATCTTTAAACATATCCATCTGACCCCTCCTGTCATCTTCTAGCTCCTTCATCTTGTTTTATTTTTTCTCATTACAGTGTATTTATTTCTGCCTGACACATAGAGTTGTTTGTCTCCCTGCACTGGACTTTATGCTTCTTGAGGGTAGGACCTTTGTTTACTTTTGTTCATTGTTATATCCTCAGAACCTAGCACAGTACTTGGCAAGTGTAGGAGCACAAATACTTGTTGGCATGAATGAGGTTCTGGAGGGTAAGCATTCCAATTCTAACTTCCTGGCTAATGGATTAGACCCTGTCCCTGAGGATGTGAGTTCTCCAGGTGTTTAGCCCTTAGTTCTTTCCTCCTGTTTCTCTCCATCAGTTCTCTACAATCACAACTTTTTTCTTAATGCAACTTTGATCCATTTCTTATCTTTTGCCACTGTTTCAAATTTAGTCCCCTTGTCCTTCCTCTGTGACCTCCTGAAAACTGCTACCCTCAGTCCATTGATGTCTCCAAAATACATGAACATATTACTATTTCTTCCTCTCTCTTTCCTTGTTTGTTAATATTATCCTGAACACACACACACACACACACACACACACACACACACGAGGTTTCTGGAGTAGAGACAGATCGTTATTATTCACTTTAAACCAAGTAAGCACCCTGTGGTTCCCCAAGTCCCTATTCTTTCCCCTGGGGTGATACAACAAAAGCCAGATATTACTCTACAAATACAGGGATTGTATTGCAGGAAAGGGTTCCCCACCACCAACCAAAAGGAATCAGGACATTTATATAAAAGAATCAAGCAGCTGTCCCCTTCCCCACAGAAAGTGTCCTTGGAGGTAGAATGGAAAGGATCCTGGATTCTCATGTAAATAAACCTCTCGTGGAAAAGACCATTGTCTTCAGCTTTACAACCCACAGATGCCTTCAAGGTCCTGGCTTTCACCCCTCCCTCCGCAACTCTAAACACATGCCTCTCTGAAGTAAATCTCTACAGAACTCTCATTATCTAATTAGTCGTAAGTCACCTTTAAGGGCTTGGTAGAACCAAGTTCCAGGAACATTTATTCAGAAAGCCCTAGCTAGATAGACACATAAAAACATTTTCTCTACAGCCCTACACCATTCTACCCTCCAAATTTGTTAGTATCCATCAAAGAACTTGATTGCAAGCATCAGAAACTTATGACTGATTTAAGCTGAAGAGGAGTTACTAGGAAAAATACAGCCAGGCTTGGGAACCAGGCAAACCCAAGGGAATCTGGACAGCAGCCAGGTTACAATCAGGATCACTCTGCAGAAAGAGTCTGATGCATAGCAGACTATTTTTTGCTATAGTATCCGACTTGGTTCACTTGAGTCAGGCCTCGCCCCCTGCAATCAATCTTCCATACTTCTATTATACAAATATCTTTCAAATACTTGATCATATCATTCCCCTACTTAAAGTCTGTAAAGTGGTGTTTTGCTTTTTTTTTCCTTTTTTCTTTTGGCCGTGCCGCGCGGCTTGTGGGATCTTAGTTCCCCGACCAGGGATTGAACCCGGGCCCTCAGCAGTGAAAGAGGGGAGTCTTAACCACTGGACCGCCCTGGAATTCCCTGTCAAGTGGTCTTTATCACGTTCAGAACACAGTTCAGACTAGTGGAATGGCATGCAAGACCCTTCTAAATCTCCATTTTCAGCTTCATCTTCTTTGATATTCTGCTATATGAACCCCTCACTCCAACCATGACAAAATATTTGTTCTCCAAATATATAGTGCTTTCTCACATATCACATCTATGATGTGCTGTTACCTTTCCTTGGAATGTTCCTCCAGCCTCATTTACTTGCTTAATTCCTACTTTTTCTTCAAGACTCAGCTCATGACACTCCTTAGATGAGTTAGGGGTATGCCCTCTAGGATCCCATTGTTTATTCTACACACATATATTACACTTTAATCACCATGTGTTAGGTTGTTTTACTGTCTGGCTCCCTCACTAAGTGATTTTCATTGAGGTCTTTCTATCTCTATATTCTCCCTGCTCCTCCCTACAATAGCTACTCTTCTACAAGACATACTGCCTCTTATGAAAATCTCACTACAGATTTGATTCTGGAAATATGCTCCTGCATATGGAAGGGACACATGATTTTCAGTAGAAAATATTAAAAGGTATCACCCCAGCAGCAAGTCTCATTGGTAAGAGGGTACATAGCCTCAGGAAAAGTTACCCAGGTTTTATCAATTTCATATACACAGAAATCCTATCATAAAGTATTTAAAAGTCAATGTCTTATAACACCATTGGCTGATATGCCTCAGTGATATTTGAGGTAATGTTACTGAACGTGAAAGCAAAAATCTGGATTTTGAGAAAGACAAATAATGTATAATATCACTTATATGTGGAATCTAGAAAAGACAAACTTCAGAGAAACAGAGAGTAGAGTGGTGGTTATCAGGGGATGGGGGTGGGGGAAAAGGGGAGATATTGGTTAAAGGGTACAAACGTCCAGTTATAAGATTAACAAGTTTGGGGATGTAATATACAGCATGGTGATTATAGGTAATAATATTGTATCATATACTTGAATGTTGCTAAGAGAGTACATCTTAAATGTTCTCACCACAAAAAAATAAATGGTAACAATGTGATAGGATGGAGATGGTAATCATTTTGCAATTTATAAATGTATCAAATCAATACACTGTGCACCTTAAACTTACAAAATCACATCTCAATAGAGCTGGGAAAACACACACACACACACACACACACACACACACACACACAAAGAAAACAGCTAATGCAAGAGGGAAAAGTATCTGGGATTTAAGGAAGCAGGTAATGTTTTAAGACATCAACATGTCAATAATATGGGGTGGCTTTGTGCTATCACCCTTGTTAAGCAAATCAGATAATTGTTTACGTCCCTGCCAGTGCTTTGATGCTGTAATTGCAGTAATTGTATGCTCAATAAAAGTAATGGAGAACAACTGACAGGCAGTCATGAGCACATGGATGACCCAGAACAAAGCTGTCAGACTCTGCATGTTAGGGTGTAATTATGGACCAGAGCAGAATCCACCATGATTGGAAGTCTAATTTTGGCTCAGTACCATGACTCTGGGAAAACCAGAGAAGTATTTCCAAATCATTACTGCCAGGTATTTTATAAGCTCAGGCTAACAAGTAGCCATACTTACATGGACTGTGGTAATAATAAGTGATAAATATTTTCTTTTATCTTTAAAACTGCATACTTTTTTATTCTTCTATACCAGGAAGGCTCAGAAGCTTGTCATTAGAATAATGAGACAACAGACTCAGTTCTAAGATGAAATAGGTATTTTAAATAGATGAGTAAATTCCTTTTTATTTTATTTTTTATTATTTTTAAAAAATCTATTTAAATAAAACTTTTTTGGGCTACGTCAGGTCTTAGTTGCGGCCTGCAGGATCTTTCATTGTGGTGTGGGCTCTTCATTGTGGCACGCAGGCTTCTCTCTAGCTGTGGCATGCGTATTTTCTCTCTCTAGTTGTGGCACGTGGGCTCCATGGCGCATGGGCTCTCTAGTTGAGGCACGTGGGCTTAGTTACCCCACGGCATATGGGATCTTAGTTCCCTGAGCAAGGATCCAACACACATCCCCTGCATTGTAAGGTGGATTCTTTACCACTGGACCACCAGGGAAGTCCCTAAATTCCTTTTTAATGACTATTATTATCTCTCAAATGCAATTAAGTTTAAAATTCAATTGACAGAAAAACATCACACAATTTGTTAACACATATATGTATAATAGAACTATATATTTATAAATTTACACATTGATATTAATTCATTTAAAAAAAAATCTTCAAGGGTAATACCCATGAACCTGATAAAGGTGTTACTTCTGAGGAGGGACATTATATTGAGAGAAGAAAAGCTAAGGCCACATGCAGAAATTTATAATTTATTTTAATGTCTCTATATTTTTTAAGTTTTTACCAAAAAAAATCCCAAGTTGTATTAAGTATTAATCTTGCCAGTTGAAAAACAAAACAAAACAGAAAAACCACATGAACTGGTAGAGCAGGATTTGACACGGACTTGATAGAATTTCCCATGCCCCTAATAGCTCTGTTACTATGACACAGTTATATTTTAAGCATACTTACATAAAACATTCAGAAATAATTTTAATATGTATCTGGTATTTTATTATATAGATGTAGTATAATTTTACTCATAGGTCTCTTATTTTGTTCCCAACTATATAAAACAACTTTTAAAACTTTTTGTTACGTTTGCCAAACACAAACAAAAGTAGAGGGACTATTCATAAGTAACCCGCAAGTATCCATAATCTAGCTTCAGTGATTATCAATTTATGGCCAAATATGTTTGCCTAAAATGAAAACTTTACTTTCTCTATTCATATAATTTCTTCCTCTTTGTAATCATCTTTCTCTAAAGCAGAGATTTTTAAAATAATTTATTTTTTATTTTATTTTTTAATTTTTGGCTGTTGGGTCTTCGTTGCTGTGCACGGGCTTTCTCTGGTTGCAGTGAGCAGGGGCTAATCTTCCTTGCGGTGCACGGGCTTCTCACTGCAGTGGCTTCTCTTGTTGCGGAGCACAGACTCTAGGTGCACGAGCTTCAGTAGTTGTGGCACACGGGCTCAGTAGTTGTGGCATGTGAGCTCTAGAGCGCAGGCTCAGTAGTTGTGGTGCATGGGCTTAGTTGCTCCGTGGCATGTGGGATCTTCCTGGGCCAGGGCTTGAACCCATGTCCCCTGCATTGGCAGGTGGATCCTTAACCACTGTGCCACCAGGGAAGCCCAAGAAGAGATTTTTATAAATATCTGGATTCTGATCCACTCACCATTCTCAACAGTTTTAATTAGGCTTTGAAATCATCTTTCATTAATGACAAGGTCATTTATCAGAGTTTCACAACTATCTGGGCAAGCTTATTTAAAATCTAGATCCTCTAAGATTTTTCTCTATCCCTGTGACAAAAATGAAACATCAAAAAATATAAAAATCCTGTGCAAAGAACTACAATGATAATTATGTATATAAACCTATCAGTGTGCACTGACAGATAGTTAAAGAGTTGAGTAAAGTAGAGGGATCAGAAAATAAAATAACTTGGAAAAAAGTTCTAAGATTTGTACCCACACTTAACATTTTCTTTCAAGCCATGGTCTTTGGTTTTAAACATGTTTTGATCAAATGAAAATAAACTCAGGTGGCAGATGCAGGCCAAGTTCACTATTTCAGGGCCTCCACGTAGCATCTACCTGGAGGTGCTTTGCAACTTAAAATAGTGTTCACGTCCAATGCTTGGCAGAACAGAATTCAGAGGCCAAGACCGTGAACCAGACTGGAGAGCAAGATAAATGGAGTGTAGGTAGATCAGAGAAGACAACACCGGGGTGTTTTAGCGCAGTGGTAAATTCAGGACCATGGACAGTGATGTACGTGCCCTTACCACCTCTGTTTTGTTTTGTTTTGTGTTTTCTGTATCATAAAAGTATATTTTTTAACATCTTTATTGGAGTATAATTGCTTTACAATGTTGTGTTAGTTTCTGCTGTATAACAAAGTGAATCAGCTATATGTATATATATATCCCCATATCCCCTCCCTCTTGCGTCTCCCTCCCACCCTCCCTATCCCACCCCTCTAGGTGGTCACAAAGCACTGATCTCCCTGTGCTATGCAGCTGCTTCCTACTAGCTACCTATTTTACATTTGGTAGTGTATATATGTCAATGCTACTCTCTCACTTCGTCCCAGCTTACCCTTCCCCCTCCCCATGTCCTCAAGTCCATTCTCTACGTCTGCGTCTTTATTCCTGTCCTGCCCCTAGGTTCATCAGAACCATTTTTTTTTTAGATTTCATGTACATGTGTTAGCATACCATATTTGTTTTTCTCTTTCTGACTTAGTCCACTCTGTATGACAGACTCTAGGTCCATCCACCTCACTACAAATACTCAATTTCGTTCCTTTTTATGGCTGAGTAATATTCCATTGTATATATATGCCACATCTTTATCCATTCATCTGTTGATGGTCACTTAGGTTGCTTCTATGTCCTGGCTATTGTAAATAGTGCTGCACCACCTCTACTTTGGATAGTTTGCTTTTATAGAAAAGCATATTTTATTGTGTATCATGCAGTAGTGGCTGGAGTGAAAGCACAGGCACAGTTCAGAGGCCAACTGCAGAGGCCAATCTGGCATCCACAGAGCCCAGGCAGAGGCATGGTAAATGTCTTAAAATCAGATATCCAGGAGTCACACTCAAGGAAAGGAAAAGTCAAATCTGAGAACAAAAATAAGGATTGGGGTACAAGCTAAGGCTGTATAAAATAGAAAGGGAAGGAATTCAGACTTGAGAACTAGAAACAGCACTTTCAAGTGAAGCAGCAGGCAAGCAGCTGCCAACAACAGTGCACAGAGAATAAGGTCTTCCTGCCCTTTGATCTGATACAATTCAATTCAATTCAGTTTGATTCAAGTCCACAAGTACTCAGTGCATGCCAATAATAGTGAGACAATGGTTTTAAGCAATAATCCTGCGTGGATAGATAACAGCTAACGGATTTGCGCTGCTCACAGGTGTGAACAGCATTAAATGGAGGCCATTGATTACAACTGTGACGTAGGTCCTCTGGAGCCCTCATGGTCTTGACATTTTAGAAGCAAATACCTTAATTCACTACCGATTACTTTGCTCTAACCCAGAGAAGATTAAAAAAAAAAAAACAGAATGAAAAGAAGAATGAGGTAATTGGGGAAGGAGGAAAAATGATGAGTACTGATATGATTATTCTCATCTTTATTTTAGGAATTTCATTTTAACTTTTTTTTTCCTGTCAAGACAAAAAATGACTTTATATGAAGCTGCTTTAGGAAGAAAGCCACAAGTGTGTGTGTGTGTGTGTGTGTGTGTGTGTGTGTGTGCATATTAGTTGAGAAGACATTTTGTCTTGAATTTATCCAAAATAGATAAAGGGGTGCGAACACAATTGGGAAAAATAGATAAGTAAGCATAGTATATAGAGAAAAGTTTTTTCCATTCAAGAAGAAAGTCACCTCTTACTTAAGGGTAAGAACAGAATCCTTATAATCTCTTTTTACCTATTTTAAATAAAGGACAGTCTTATTAAAAGAAGCAAACCAAGAGTACAGGAGGTAAGATGGTTAACATCAGAGGCTCTTTTCTCAGAGATTGACAGTGTTGGCCAACTAAGTGGGAAGAAACTCTAACTAGAAGTTCAAGAGTTTGGCAAATAAGCAAGCAGAAGCAGTAGAAGACCATATACGCACTTTATTTTGCTACATCACCAGCATAATTATCACGGATGCAAATGTAATGTGGTATTAACATAAGTTCATTGACCTCCTCAATGGATTTGGTATAATGTGACTGACTACATGGATGTCCTCAAAATTCTTCAATGCTCCATGTGTACTTTTTCCAAATTCGTGCTTTGTTGGTTACAGGATAAATTTCTATATAAAAGATGCATTTTCTTGTCAGAGATATACAGCAAACTATACCACTGCCTAAGACATTCAGGTCTTGTCTAATAACTGGGAATATCAAGGGCCAAGCCTGGACCATAATGATTTTTATTCTGCACATGCTATGACTAGGGCCTTGGAGCCAACTCCTAGAAAAGGTGTCAACTAACTTTCTATAAAGGGCCAGATAGTAAATATTTTTAGGCCTTTGTAGACCCCATATTCTTCTCCATCACATATTCTCCTTCATTTAAAAATTTTTTAAGCAACAATTCAAAATGTTAAAAAAAATTCTTAGACCACAAGCCAGATTTGATTATGTCCTATGACATAATTTGCCAACTCCTGCCAGGAAAAAAGTTAGAAGATTAGAGTTAATTGGTCTAAAGAAAGTAGTGGGATGAGGGTCTATCAATGAAAACCAGAGAAATATAAATAACTTTCTAAAGAAGATGTGCCAGTCTTTTTTTCAAAGGAATGATACGGCCATGCTACTTATGGTTTGGCTTTTTTGAAAGTTAAAATTAATTTGTCCTTTGGAAAAGGATATGTGTCCATTCCCTATGAGCAGCAATGTTTATAGGAGTAAATAAATAAGAAAGACTGCTGACAAACTCAAGTGGAATATCACTACCCTCCTTGATTTTCTTCTTCATGACAGAACTGTTTAAGCAATAACTCGAGAGAAGAAAACTTTCCTTCTATATTATATGGAGACAACTTGTATGTGGATAGGTGTGTGTATTTAGATATAAGAAATAGATGAAATATATGTTATATATATATACATATATGATACTGAATATATAAAATGTGTATATATAATTATATAAACATATTTACGTATTTTCTCTAGTTCACAGTTCTTACTTTTGCAGAACACAGCTTTCATATATAATTTCAAAAGATATATAAAGGAGCTATAGAATATGATCAGATGAGTAGGAGTGGTGCACAGCCATTCAGTTAACTAGTTTGTGCAATCATTACCTCCCACCTCCATAAGGTACTGGACATACCCACTCATGTAGCGAAGAGGTCTCCAGTGTCACGTTATAGAGCAGTACTCACGTCTGGAGTGAAGAGAGTTCTGCATTTGCCTGACAGCTATTGCCAAGGTACACCTTACCTGTTTCAATTAATCAATCTGCCACTCCTCTTAGGGGAGGAAGTTTTTCATAAATGTATGAATTTAGATTAAACTTACTATCAAGGAGGTGGCACTGTCTGCTACAAATGGATCCCATATGTGCTAATTACGGTACAGAACACAGGAGCTATAGAGATTAGGGTAATGACTTGGATGGATGAACAAATAGGTCAGCTAGAGATGAGGGAACTGATTTGTCTAATATTAGAACCAAGCCCTACAAACCCCCTGCCTGAACTAAATCATTCAATTGCTTCTGCAGCTTTAGAACTTAAAGTATGATTTTAAACCTTCAGAGTTTTTGATTCTCATGTATTTGCAGGTCATCTGCCTCTGGAGAATTACAGGAGATGTAAAAACACACTATTTAACAAAACTGCATTCCTAGGGGTTTATGATTTGTCAGAAGATTCTCTACCATTCTGTAAAGCTTTCATTATTTCCCAAATACCCATCATATAAAGGCTCTGTACATGAAAATCCTCAGCAACTGCATGGGCTGCAGTCATGAACAAATATCAAAATATAACAAAAAGATGTTCCTCCGTAACATTTATCAGCAGATGGGACTTTATGATTTGAGTAGATAATACATGGTGACAAGCAGCCAACACATTGGGTTGGCTGCTGATCTAGGAGTGGAGGGACACAGGCTCTCAGTTCATTTCTGCCTTAAGGGCCTTTGTAAATTTAAGACATTTAACACCTCAGTGCCTCCTTTTTCTCTATAAAATTGATTTCACGTGCCAGGATCTATACCTTAGTTAATGCTAACATTATCTGAAAGAAGGAACAGGAGAGGGTTCTTTCTCTCTGCATTTCTCTCTGCCTTTCAAATGTACCCTTCTCAATTTTTATCCCACAAAAATAAACATACCAGATTAAGTGATAGGATGAGAAGGATCATTGGTAAAAAAACAAAAGCTAAGCTACTGGGCAATATGATCTGATGTAACACATCAATTTCCTTAGTCAACCAAAGACCATCTCTGTATGTGCTGCCCAGACATCTCACCTCTATGGCGAGAATTGGGTCAGAGAGTTTAAAAGAGACCAGTTTTTACCACCATAGGAAAAATCGAAGGTTATTCACATTATTGGATGTAACGGGGCCGTACTGAGTCAAAATCAGCATTTAGCCATGTCTGGACCAGACTTTTGTTTTTCTACTTTTCTCCCCTGCTGTCTCCCACACCTGCACACTCCCGCCAACCACATACCTGAGGCCACAGATGGAGAAAACAGTATGTTCTGTGTCTTGGATACTTGGAGCCCTCCAGAAAGAGAAGTTACAAAAAAAAAAATTCCAAGGAACACATTATACGGCACTCTAGGAGCTAAGGGAACACAGCTGGACATAGTGAGGAACAGGGGTATTATCCACCTGTCTTCTCACAGCACAGCATGACTTGGCATCACCAACAATAGCTTCAGAAAATGCAGGGCGGCTTCAGCACCTCCAGATTTGGCAGCTCTGAAAGCAATGAAAGATGGCACCTTCAATAGATTCAATATTATATTGGAAGTGGGCAACAATGCCAGGTACCACTTTCAGGGGCTTCCCTTCACATTAACCAGGTGACCAGAATCCCAGATATGAGAGGGCTTCCTAAGCTGATGTGAATCATTCCTTAAGATTCAGAGGGATCCTGGAAGTCCACTGATAGTAGGTGGGGGCAGTAATGTGAAATTTGATTGATCACTTATTTAACGCCATTTGTACCCACAGGCTGGTAAAGACTGAGGAATTCAGCATTTGTGGATTTTCTGGTAAAAATCCAGATTTCAAATAAACCATGGAAATGCATAAATTTCATCTTCAAGTTATATGGCCCACTTGGGGGCAGAAATATAGTTGCCATATTCATATGTTATAATCACAGAGGTGTTGGGAAGAACCCTTGCTAGAAAAAAAAATCATTTCCATTGACTGCTGAAATTCTACCATAAATAACATAAATAATATATTCCTTTTTTAAAGCACTGCTCTCTGAGAGCAGATCTCTTCCTTTATCAGAAGAAAAAAAGGTGGAAAAGGAGTAACGGGGGGTGGGGGGTAGCAAAGAAATGAAAATGAGAGGAGACAATGAAGAAAATGTCTTGTGCCTCGAAGTCTTCCTCTGGCTGGAAGGCAGAAGGAAAGGGCCCTTTCAGTCTCTGATTCAGTCTCCCCCCTCCCCAGTGTGTCTCTGAGCAGTTTCTAGTTATGCTGGTAAGATGGGTGGCATGGTTGGGTGAAAGGATCACTGGGCTTAGGAATAGGACACCTGGTTTTAGACCTGTATCTCTAACTAGCTAACTACAGGTTCTTGGAATGGGGGGTGGTGGGAGATGAGTGGCCATGATTTGTAGCATTTGCCAATTTCTGTGATGTATATGTTCCCACCATGACCTATTCCAAGCTACCAGCATGATGTCACTGAATGTGGAGTTGTGAAGAGATGCAAAGTGGCACATCACATAGTACTGCTACCATACACACATAATAGATGTAAACAGTAACCGCAAGAACATAGATGGCAATAGAGTATAGAAAAATCATTAGGAAATGATGAGTCCTAAGTATTTACCTGTGTGCGTGTGTTCAAAATAGCTGAATTTTACTGAAATACTACTGTGGGTCAGACTTTTTTTTTAAAATTAAGGTCTAACTGGCATAAAATAAATAGCACTTACTTAAAGTGTACAATTTGATAATTTTTGGTATATGTATGCACCCATGAAACCATCAATAAAATATCCACCACCCCCAAAATTTCCCTTGTGCCCTTTTGTAATCCCTCCCTTTTGCCCCTCCCATCCTCACTCTATTCACCAGGCAACCACTGATCTGCTCTCTGTCACAATAATTTGGATCTTCTAGGACTTTATAAGAGTAGAATCATACAGTGTGTACCCTACTGTTATCTTGCATCTCTCACAGACTAATTATTTTGAGATTCACCCATGTTGCATATATCAATAATGTATCCTTTTAATTGCTGAGCATATTCCATTGTATGAATATACGATAATTTGTTTATCTATCTACCTACTGATGGATGTTTGGGTTGTTTCTATCTCAAAGTTTAATGACTCTCATTTTTAAAAAAATTCTTGGGATTTCCTTGGTGGTCCAGTGGTTAAGACTCTGTGCTTCCACTGCAGGGGGCATGGGTTCAATCCTTGCTCAGGGAACTAAGATCCCACACCAGCATGCCATGGGGCGCAGCCAAAAAAAAAAAAAAAAAAAAATTCCTTTTACTCTTTTGAGTTTCATTGTAACAGCTTCTATGGCTATGTATTCAAGTTCATCCATTTTCTGCAATGTCTAATCAGCTGTTAATCCACTCTAGTATATCTTTTCATCTCCAACCTTGTAGTTTCATCTCTAGAAATTATATATGGGTCTTTTTTTCTGTCTTCAGTGTTTCTACTTAAATGTTGACCACATGGAATATAGCTAAAATAAATAAGTGTTTTACAGTCTTTCTGCTAATTATGACCTCTGCGTCTGTTCTGAGTTGGGTTTAATTGATTAATTTTTCTTTTTATAACTCCTGTTTTCCTGCTTCTTTGCAATCCTGGTAATCTTGCATTAGATATTGTGAATTTTACTTTGTTGAGTGCTGCATGTTTTTGTACTCCTCTAAATTTTCTTGAGTTTTTCTGAGATGTAGTTAAGTTACTTAAAAACAGTTTGTTCCTTTTGAGCCTCAATTTTTAGGGTTTTTAAGGTGAGGACAGAGCAGTAGTTAGTCTAGAGTTAGATGTTCCCCACTACTGAGGCAAGACCTTTCTGAGTATTTTATCCGAATTATGAGTTTTTCCAGCTGGCGGGAACAGGTACTATTTCACATCATGTGTGAGCATAGAATACTATTTTTGGTAATCCTTTCAGATAGTTGTTTTGCCAGGATCAAGTAATTTCGTTATATACAGGTACTGGTTAGCACTCTGCAGAATATTCCAGAGGGACCCTGTCCAGAGCTCTAAGATGCTCTCTCCCTGCAGCTCTCTCCTCTGCTACTTTGTCCTGAGAACTGTAGCTCCCGTGGTCTCACTAGACCCTCAGCTCTATCTCAACTCAGTGAGTCCAGGCTCTGGCTGTGTGCTCCCTCTTTGCTCCATTGCCTGGAACCTTTCTCAAGGCAGTAAGCTGGGGCCACTTGCAGGCTTCTTTTTGTTTGTTTCTCATCTCTCAGGGATCGCTGTCTTTTGTTACCAGATGTCCACTATCTAGAAAACTGTTGTTTCATATATTTTTGTCTAAGTTGAAAATTTTCTTTTTCAGGTGGACAAGTCAGGTCATTTCCTGTTACTCCATCTTGGCTGGAGGCAGTATAATTACCTTTATTTTTAGTATAATTTATTTCATTATAAGTTTATACAATTTAATTTTTAATAAGGATTGTGTAAATCAACTCACAAAGTTCCTGAAAATTTAGCAATTGGCTTTCACAAATCAGTATAAGCTGCCTCTGAGCCTCACTTTCTACATCCATCTGACAAAGAGATTATCTTATTCAATTTAAGATTACTTCTAGTTATCAAGTCTAAATTCCATGGCCTAAAGAACTGTTCTAGTCAGATTTATTCAATAATTTAAAAAATTCTAATTAAAAAATGAAGCAAATAAAATAAAATTAATAAATTCTTTAGGATTCAGCCTCAGGATTTAACTTACCCTATTACTCTCTTCTCTTTATTCAGTGGAGTCTCTTGCCTCTATGCAGGCCAAGGCACATTTCTAGCTCAGGCCTTTGTCATCTCTAGATTAAGAAGTTATTGCAGGGCTTCCCTGGTGGTGCAGTGGTCAAGAATCCGCCTGCCAATGCAGGGGACATGGGTTCGATCCCTGGTCCAGGAAGATCCCACATGCCACAGAGCAACTAAACCTGCAAGCCACAACTACTGAGCCTGCGTGCCACAGCTACTGAAGCCCACGCACCTAGAGCCCATGCTTCACAAGAGAAGCCACCACAATGAGAAGCCCACGCACCGCAATGAAGAAAAAGAAGGAGAGTGCTCAAATCAATAAAATTAGAAATGAAAAAGGAGAAGTTACAACGGACACCACAGAAATACAAAGCATCATAAGAGACTACTACAAGCAACTCTATGCCAATAAAATGGACAACCTGGAAGAAATGGACAAATTCTTAGAAAAGCACAACCTTCCAAGACTGAACCAGGAAGAAATAGAAAATATGAACAGACCAATCACAAGCACTGAAATTGAAACTGTGATTAAAAATCTTCCAACAAACTAAGTCCAGGACCAGATGGTTTCATTAGAGAAGAGCTAATACCCATCTTTCTCAAACTCTTCCAAAAAATTGCAAAGGAAGGAACACTCTCAAACTCATTCTACGAGGCCACCATCACCCTGATACCAAAACCAGACAAAAAGAAACCAGATACTACAAAAAAAGAAAATTACAGATCAATATTGATCCTCAACAAAATACTAGCAAACAGAATCCAACAACTCATTAAAAGGATCATACACCATGATCAAGTGGGATTTATCCCAGGGATGCAAGGATTCTTCAATATATGCAAATCAATCAATGTGATACACCATATTAACAAATTGAAGAGTAAAAACCATACGGTCATCTCAATAGATGCAGAAAAAACTTTTGACAAAATTCAACACCCATTTATGATAAAAACTCTACAGAAAGTGGGCATAAAGGGAAACTACCTCAACATAATAAAGGCCATATATGATGGATGCACAGCAAACATTACTCTCAATGGAGAAAAACTGAAAGCATTTCCTCTAAAATCAGGAATAAGGGAAGGATGCCCACTCTAGCCACTATTATTCAACATAGTTTTGGAAGTCCTAGCCATGTGAATCAGAGAAGAAAAAGGAATACAAATTGGAAAAGAAGAAGTAAAACTGTCACTGTTTGCAGATGTCATGATACTATATATAGAAATTCCTACAGAGGCCACCAGAAAACTACTAGAGCTTATCAATGAATTTAGCAAAGTTGCAGGATACAAAATTAATACACAGAAATCTCCTGCATTCCTATACACTAACAATGAAAGATCAGAAGGAGAAATTAAGGAAACACTCCCATTTACCATTGCAACAAAAAGAATAAAATACCTAGGAATAAACCTACCTAAGGAGGCAAAAGACCTGTACACAGAAAATTATAAAATACTGATGAAAGAAATCAAAGAGGACACAAACAGATGGAGAGATATACTATGTTCTTGGATTAGAAGAATCAATATTGTGAAAATGACTATACTACCCAAAGCAATCTACAGATTCAATGCAGTCCCTATCAAAATACCAATGGCATTTTTCACAGAACTAGAACAAAAAATGTTACAGTTTGTATGGAAACACAAAAGACCTTGAATAGCCAAAGCAATCTTGAGAAAAAAAAAAAAAAAAACGGAGCTGGAGGAATCAGACTCCCTGGCTTCAGATTATACTACAGGGCTACAGTAATCAAGACTGTATGGTACTGGCACAAAAACAGAAATATAGATCAGTGGAACAGGATAGAAAGCCCAGAGATAAACCCATGCACCTATGGTCACCTAATCAATGTCAAAAGAGGTCAGAATATACAATGGAGCAAAGACAGCCTCTTCAATAAGTGGTGCTGGGAAAACTGGACAGCTACATGTGAAAGAATGAAATTAGAACACTCCCTAACACCATACAGAAAAATAAACTCAAAATGGATTAAAGACCTAAATGTAAGGCCAGACACTATAAGACTCTTAGAGGAAAACACAGGCAGAACACTCTTTGACATAAATCACATCAAGATCTTTTTTGACCCACCTCCTAGAGTAATGAGAATAAAAACAAAAATATACAAATGGGACCTAATGAAACTTAAAAGCTTTTGCACAGCAAAGGAAACCATAAACAGGATGAAAAGACAACCCTCAGAATGGGAGAAAATATTTGCAAATGAAGCAATGGACAAAGGATTAATCTCCAAAATACAAAAACAGCTCATGTAGTTCAATATCAAAAAAACAAACAACCCAATTAAAAAATGGGCAGTTGACCTAAATACACATTTCTCCAAAGAAGACATACAGATTGCCAACAAACACATGAAAAAATGCTCAACATCAGTAATCATTAGAGAAATGCAAATCAAAACTTCAGTGAGGTATCACCTCACAGTGGTCAGAATGGCCATGATCAGAAAATGTACAAACAACAAATGATGGAGTGGGTGTGGAGAAAAGGGAACCCTCGGGCTTCCCTGGCGGCGCAGCGATTGAGAGTCTGCCTGCCGATGCAGGGGACACGGGTTCGTGCCCCAGTCCAGGAAGATCCCACATGCTTGCGTACCGCAAAAAAAAAAAAAAAAAAAAAAAAAAGAAAAGGGAACCCTCTTGCACTGTTGGTCGGAATGTAAATTGATACAGCCACTATGGAGACCTGTATGGAGGTTCCTTAAAAATCTAAAAATATAGCTACCACATGACCCAGCAATCCCACTCTTGGGCATATACCCAGAGAAAACCATAATTCAAAAAGACATATGCACTCCAATGTTCATTGCAGCACTATTTGCAATAGCCAGGTCATGAAAGCAACCTAAATGCCCAGTGACAGACGAATGGATAAAGAAGATGTGGTACATATATACAATGAAATATTACTCAGCCATAAAAAGGAACGAAATTGGGTCATTTGTAGAGATGTGGATGGACAGTCATACAGAGTGAAATAAGTCAGAAAGAGAAAAACAAATATCGTTTATTAACAAATATATGTGGAATCTAGAAAAATGGTACAGATGAAGCAGTTTGCAAGGCAGAAATTGAGATGCAGATGTAGAGAACAAACGTATGGACACCAAGGGGGGAAAGTGTGGGGGGGATGAATTGGGAGATTGGGATTGACATGTATACACTAATATGTATAAAATGGGTAACTAATAAGAACTGTATAAAAATGTATAAAATGTATAAAAATATATAAAATATATATAAAAATATATATAAAATATATAAAAATATATAAAATGTATAAAACTGTATAAAAATGTATAAAAAAATGCTGTATAAAAATAAATAAAATAAAAATTTTTTTAAAAGAATAAAAATTATTGCAACTGGTATTTCTGCTTTTAGTCATGTTTCTCTTCAATTCTACTCTCCATGGCATCAGGAGAACCTGTTCTAAAGTCACAGGTTTGATCAGGTGTTTTCCCATTGCCTGCAGGATGAAGTCCAAACTCCTTAGGATAATATACAAGGCCTTTGCAATAAAAGAAATATAACAAAATAAATCACTGCCAAATCTTATTCCCTTTGGTAATATTATACATCCACATCCTTGTCATGGCTCCATGGAGGCACAGGGTGATTTCCTACCCTTTGACTTTCAACTTGCCCATGTGATTGCTTTGACCAATGGTATGTTAGGAATGTGACATGAACAGGGGCTTAAAAGGAGCTTGCATGGTTGGGCTTGTTCTTCTGCCATCACTCTAAGAACATACTGTGATACCCTTGGTCCCTGCGGCCTGAGACTAGAATGAGATATGTGAGCTGGACCCACAACCTGAAGCAGAGCTTCCCAGCCAACCCCTGCTTAGATCAGCTGATTAGCAGTTGAACTGCAGACCTATGAGCATGAAAATAAATGCTAGTTATTGCAGGCCAAAAATATGTTCATGGTTATTTATTACACAGCAAAAGATGATAGATACAATAACTAACATTTTAGTCCTTATTCAGTGCCAGGAACTTTCACATCTATTAACTCATTTAACTTTCCCAATAACCTATGAAACAGTCTTTCTTGCACTGTACAGATGGGAGAACTGATATTTAGTGAGCTCATGTTACTTGCTTAAATCTATAGACTAAGTAAGTGTGGTGGATATGGGATTTGAACTCAGATTTGTTTTTCCCCACTACACACCTTCATTTCCTACTGCTCCCCTAATTTCTGCTATTTTCTGCTTTGGCAATAGCATACTCTAAAATACCATTTATATCTCCAGCCTTTGCACATGTTGTACCCCATGCAGCACCTACCATATGGTAGGTGCTCAACAAATATTTATGGAATGGCTAATGAATAATGCCTGTTTAGAATTCCTCTTTTTTATCACCTAGATAATTCACAAATAATCTTCAAAACCTGGTTTAGAGATCACTTCTATGTGAAGTTTTTTCTTCATCTCTCCAATTTCCTCCTTTGTGCTTTTCAATCTTTACCACAGTCAAAAGTTCTGCCTCTCATACTAAATTGCAGTTATTTCATGACACATTTGTTTTCCTGATCTTAGGATTTCTCAACATTAAGTTTCACAATAATTCATGTTGCATTCCTAGGGCTAGTCTGGGCACATGCCTAATAAGTGTGTTTTCATTCTAAGAGGTAGTTTTGATCACCAAAATAATACCAGATCTAAGCTTCCAGGAAATTCTAATGAATTTAAGCATCATGACCATCCATCAATGCTATCCACATTTATAAGCAGACACTAAAAACAAAGTTAAAACTAGTAAGTTTCAAGAGGTGTAGGAAACTCCTTACCTGTAACCTAGGACTTTTCACCTCTCCTCCATGCCCTTCCTGAAAATCACTGCATAGAGCAGGATGTTATGATGGGAAAGCACCACACCTGTGAAGGACATACTTGCAGGGGGAAAAAAGTTTGTTTAATCTCAAGGTTTCAGACTGATTTTTCTTAACCAAACTATTTGAAATGCATAGAGTTTTATAAGGATAAATAAAATTAACTACATTTTGAAGTAAGTACTTTTAAAATCACTTATTCTGATAGAGGCTGCAGAAAAGACTCCCTGGATAATACTTTATCACTTTATCAAAGAATTGCAACAACCACTAGATGTCAGCACTTATGAACTGAAATCCTGCCAATGGTTCTGATGTCAGTTTCATTTTTTCTTTAAGGTTATGATTTATGAGAAAAGATAATTGGAAAACATATGAAAGGTTTGCTTGAAATATATAAAATAATATATTTAGAAAATAATAAACTCAATTATGGTGACAATTCTTAAAACAAGAAAAAAAATCTAACTTTAAATGACCGTTTTGCAAGCCCTAGAGGTTCACCAACTGGCACTTTGCCAAATCAGGACCAGGACAAAATTCTATGTGCAAGGATTCTCTACAAGCAGTACCCTATCATCTCAAGAACCAAATAACTGGACTTTGAATCTAAGTATTTGGGAGTTCCTTCAGGTCATGAGACCAAGATGTTCTTCACAAAAGAACCACACTAGCTATGGTCCTGCACACGTGCTGCCTGTGTTGCTTCTTGGCACCTGCCCAACAACTATTTTCAGTCTCTCCTTTCAGATTTAGGCCATAGAATCACTAAGTTCCCTTGTGCATCTCTTTTGAAGCATAGTCAACAAAACAAATCAAGATCAGTGCACTGACAGGCTGCTTAAAATACAAAAATTGTTTGCTTGTTTTTCCTGGAACATAAAAATCCCTCTTGGGCCACTTCTGAGCAGGAAAACAAAGCGAGATGCGCCAGGAGAAAGGAGCATGGCAAAGGTGTGCCGACTGGGCGGGGTCTGTGAGCCTGTGGCTGGAAGTACTGCAAGTCTAATTAGCTGCTTAATGAACTATTATTAAGCTGTCTGGGGTTGAGTGAGGAATGTACACAGTTGGCTCAGCTGACTGGCATCATTTTGCTCAGAGTCTGCAGTGAAACAATAGAATTTGTTAGGTCATTAGATATATTTTCATAGGTAGTCTCAGAGATCTCTTCCATAAGTAAGGTTCCATAACACGTGAGGCTAATTAAATAGCCCCTGTCTCTTCCACCACCTGAACTTAGTTTTAAGAATATGAAAATGTTTCTGATTTAAAAATAAAATCAAGGTAAAAATCACACCACAGAATTAACATTTCTATTGAGCGTGCCTTATGACAGAGAAGTAAAATAAGGCTCTAATATTGCTTTCCATTTTCCCCAGCCTCACATTTTTGTTTGCATGCTCTGAGAATTTTGTCCCAGACTATTAGTTAAATCATTATAATACACTAAAATTTTCTTTCAGTGATTATAAGATTTATATTCCACTTTCTAACTATAATTACCAGAGTTATTTGAATTTAATTCTGTGTTTAAGTGGGTTCAATGTGTATCGACAGTTCTTTCCTACATAACTTGATTATATATTTTCATTTACATTTTAAAGATGAAGAAAAAAATTCTTAAACTATTTTTGTTTACTTATTTTATTAAAGATTATATGAAGGTTTAGAGATAGAATTAGGGTTATTTGACATTCTTTTCTTGTTTTGTAGAGTCCTTATTTTCTTTAATCTCCTTGAGACTCAAAGAAATTATGTAAAATTTTGTTCTTCTGAAGTGTACTCTTTATCATTTACATCCTCTAGTCCATTCTGTTTTTCTTCTAGCATTTCTGTACAGGTTTCATGGGAGTGTCTCTTGCTATTTGCCAAAAAATAGTGTGGTGGAATCATCTTAATGCCTTTCCTTATTCATTTGGGGACTCTTTGAATCATTATTTTAGAATATGAGGTGGGGGTTTCATTTTGATGCTTTTTATCCTATAATCAGTCCCTTGGTTGCCTAAGAGTGGGTGGGTGGGTGGTTAAAAGCCCATGGGCTGAAGGAAGCCACAGTGTTAGGGCTTTATGTTAAAAAACTCTACCATTGCCCAGTTACGCCAAAGTATGAAAAGTATTTTAGCGTTCTTACTCAATGGAATGTCCTCGGGTGTTGGTCAAAGAATTTGATTTAAATATACACACTACTACATATAAAATAGATAGCCAACAAGGACCTACTCTACAGCACAGGGAACTAAACTCAATATTTTGTAATAACCTATAAGGGAAAAGAATCTGAAAAAGAATACATACATATATATATATGTACATAAATATGTATAACTGAATCACTGTGCTGTACATCTGAAACTAACAGGACATTGTAAATCAACTATATTTCAATAAAACAAACAAACAGAAACCCCAAAGAATTTGATTAAAAAAATCAGGTTAGTGTGATACTCCATGATTTTTTCTTTCTTTCTTTTTTTGTTTTTTTGAGATAGTCAACTTATTCTTTTCCATCTAATCATTTTCGTTCCTCTGAGCAAATTTGGTTTCTAATATCGACTCCCCTCTCTCTTACCCTTCAGAGCTCTCTCGCCCTGATTAAGAAGCCAGGTTAGAGAATTTTTAAAATGGAAGCTAGGGGCCACAGGTTCTATTACAACCGACCATCTGCAGGGGGCTCCAGGCGGCTTAGTCTCTGCTTTTCTTGCTGCCTCCCATGCTTTTAGTCTTGCATCTTCAAAAGGGGTGTACAGGGAATGCCCTGATGGTCCAGTGGTTAGGACTCCATGTTTTCACTGCTGAGGGTGCAGGTTCGATCCCTGGTCAGGGAACTAAGATCCTGCAAGCCACACAGCATGGCCAAAAATTTTTTTAAATGGGGGTACAGTGGGCACCTTATCTTGACTTACTTCTGATAATACTACAAATAATCTCAAGTAAAGGAATGCTTTGTTGATGCCATGGAAAAGTATATACCAAACTGTTAATCTGAGGATTCTACTTGGTATATTATGTACTCTATCCTGTTCTAATTTTTCAATAAACTTGTTTCATTTCAATAACTTTAAGATTAGAGTTTAGAAAATTAATCAGCTTTAACATTGCAGCAGATAAAATTTTAGTACTAGAAATTTACATGTAGAATGGTTATATGTAAATAATAAGAAAATACTTTGCAGAAAAATGGATAGAATAATGATTAAAGAAGCACCAATAATAAAAATTTTTCCAAATGAAGATAAGTACATTAGAACAAGTACATAGGCTGAGAAAGGGCACTAATCTTCTTGAAATGCAATGAAAATTGTATTCAATATAATCTAAATATCAATCTGAAGAAAATATTGAAGAAAACGGGGTCTAGAGCCTCTTTTGAATTAACTGACTTAAGAAATGTTCAAATATTTGAGGATGCTGGAACTGCTTTCGCATTTATAGATGTGCTCTAACTGATTTTCCCAATTATCATGGAAACTATTCCAGTTTAGTAGACCATAGGCATCAATCACAAGCCCTTGAAACAACCTCCCAGGTGTTTCTATGAGATGGTGATTACATTACACATGCTCTCTCACACACACAGATATTATAACTTGAACCAGACAATTCCCTCATAATGCACTAATTATTATTAAAACCCCTTCCAAGTCACCAGTTCAGCTAAGTAGGGATGCCTGTATTTCAAGCCCTTAGGGAACCCTGCAGAAATCTGAGAGTCTAAAGAATTTGAGCATCTCCACACCACTCTGAATCAACTGTTTATTTTATGGCTAACTGCCCCACAGCTTTATTGTGAAGATAGGAGCATCACCATAGCAAAGCGAGTTGTTAGATAAAAACACTGTTTTATGAATCAATATCATAGATAATATTTGAGTCCCAATTCTGTTTCTTATTAGTCTTATTAGTTGAAACACAGCCCTCCTGTTCATGTTTCCTATTATTGTCCAAACAACCCTTGGAATAACCATACCATCCTCTACATCTCTGCCCAATGTGGTTCTGGGAGGTGATGAGAATTGGCTTGAGCCTCTACCTACTATCAGGACTGGGATTCCCAAGTCCATTCCTCTGACTAGTCCATGTAGCTCATGTTCTTTGGCAAACATTGCAGGATTCTGGTCCTTGGCAATGCTTTCTGGGCTACCATTTTCACTATCATCCTGAAGTTGGCACACTTTGCATCTCCAGCCATAATGTGGTCTTTGTTGTATTGACCCCACAGTGGAAAACAGAGAGGTGATAAATGTTCTTTCTAAATGATACCCTTTTGGACTTCCTTGGTGGCACAGTGGTTAAAAATCCTCCTGCCAATGCAGGGGACACGGGTTTGAGCCCTGATCTGGGAAAATCCCACATGCCACAGAGCAACTAAGCCCGCATGCCACAACTACTGAAGCCCATGCGCCTAGAGCCCGTGCTCCGCAACAAGAGAAGCCACCGCAATAAGCCTGCGCACCACAACGAAGAGTAGCCCCCGCTCGCCGCAACTAGAGAAAGCCCGTGCACAGCAACGAAGACCCAACACAGCCAAAAAATAAAATATTTATTTAAAAAATAAACAAATGATACCCTTTTGGCCTCCAACTATAACTTTTACTATGAAATAATTCCTCACTCTACTGAACAGTCCCCTCTATGAGGGAAGGTACCAAATCTATCTTGTTCATTTCCATATCTCCAGGGCACTTCCTGGCACATAGTAAGTACTCAATAATATTTGTTCAATGAATGTTCTAAGTCCCTCAAGGATTGACTAGAGAATATTTTTTTATTTTTATTTTTTTTGGCGGTATGCGGGCCTCTCACTGTTGTGGCCTCTCCCGTTGCGGAGCACAGGCTCCGGACGCGCCTGCTCAGCAGCCATGGCTCACGGGCCCAGCCGCTCCGCGGCATGTGGGATACTCCCGGACGAACCGTGTCTCCTGCATCGGCAGGCGGACTCTCAACCACTGCGCCACCAGGGAAGCCCTGGCTAGAGAATATTTAAATGACAACACAAGCATGCATGCATTCATTTATTCATTCATTCATTCATTCATTCATTTATTTATTTGCGTTATCCGGGCCTCTCACTGTTGTGGTCTCTCCCGCCGCGGAGCACAGGCTCCGGACGCGCAGGCCCAGCGGCCACGGCTCACGGGCCCAGCCGCTCCGCGGCATGCAGGATCCTCCCAGACCGGGGCACGAACCCACGTCCCCTGCATCGGCAGGTGGACTCTCAACCACTGCGCCACCAGGGAAGCCCCAACACCGACTTTTAAAGTAGACTTTCCGGTGGGCTTTTGATCCAGACAAAATGATATAGACTTTTCTAACCAAGAACCACTATAAACCCTGGAAATGACAAAAGAGGCAACCATAGACTAGGGACCCAAGGCTGGAGAAACGACACAGTGGCTGGGTATCTTATGATCCTTCCCATCCAGCACTAAGAGGTAACTCATACTCCATGTCTTCCAAATCCCAACCTAGTGGCAGGAGGTGGCCCAGGTAGACTCATTCCTCCCCTGGATCAAACAAGAGTCCTGCCAACACCACCAGACAGGCCAAGTGACACTGGCAAGGGGGACAGAGTGGAAGCTCCTCTGAAAACAAGTGGCCCAGGGGAACAACTTATCATCCCCATGGGCTGAAGACTTCCTTTTCCCACCTAGAAGCCAGGTGGCTTGCACTGGGGAGGTGTCTCTCAGCCCCACAGGTGGCAACAGCAAGGATCAGTGGAAACCCTAGTGGCACCAGAGGAGAGAAGCAGACCAAAATAGTACAGCAAAGGCTCTGAATATTAAATTGTCATTGAAACCACAGGCTACAAATACACCAGGTCCTGCATGCTAAACCTGAGCAGAGTGACTGCCTGCTAAAATAAAAGATTTAAACAGGACCTCGAATTTCCAAACACAACAGCCCAAATATCCAGGATACAACAGAAAATCGCCTCTAATACTAAGAGCCAGGAAAAATCACAACTAAATGGGAAAAGCAAAATGAAACAACACCAACACTAAGATGTATCAGATGTTGGAATTATCTGACATGGATTGTAGAGAGCCACCATAAAAATGCTTCAACAAGCCATTATGATTTCCCTTGAAACAAATGAAAAGACAGAAAATTGCAACAAAGAAATGTAAGTTAAGAAAAAAAAAAACAAATGGAAAATAGAAAACTGAAAAGCACAATAACCAAAATAAATGAATCACTGGATGGGCTCACTTGTAGAGTGATGACAGGATTGAAGCAGTGAACTTGAGGACAGATAAATAAAATTCACTGAACCTGAATGACAGAAAAAAAAAATAGACTGAAAAGAATATCCTCTTCCTGATGATCCAGAAGAAACTCTCTTTTGCTATGTGGTGAATTGTTTCCCTGTCTGACACATTAATTCCAACCCCCATCCTCTACAGAGGTTGGGGGGATTTCATCTGCCCTTTGTCCTAATTTCATTTTCACAAGGACCTAGCTGTTAGATGCAAAGCTTTCTCCCAGGGATCTGGGGCCCCTAAGCAAAAAAGGAAATTCTGTAACCTGCTTTGAGGTTCACACTGGATAGATTAATAACCAACGTCACCTTCTGCATCCTTCCATCTCCCATCCATCAGACATTTCTTATGGTTCCTCATATAAGAGAGTGTCAGAAGCACAGTCTCCTAGCTGGAATCTATGACACTCCTTTAAGCTCCAGAAGTTAGCTCTGCAAAATGGAGAAGTAAATGTTTAATGTAAATATATAAACTTTTATTAAGCAAATACTATAAATTAGTTAGCTACTCATTATACAAAGTAAAAAATATACAGAAAGTGATATTAAAGAAACACATCTTTTTAGATACAAGTCACATTCCTTTCAGAGTAAATCTTAACTTGTATCTATGACTCCTTGATCTTTAGTTTTCTCTGCTACCTTTAAGAAAAATAGAAATATCCCACTTCTGGTATTTTGGACCTGTTCACAACTGTGTTCGCTGCTTCAGTTGGTATGTTTTACTTTGGGAACAGTTTCAACATCTAAAGCCTTACTTTAGCTGTTTCAACTGCTTTGCAACTTTGTGTTGTCAATGCTTAGGCTGGAAGTCCCTTGTTAACTAATTAGCTCTGGCTAATTACTTGCATATTCTAATTGCCCTACCTATCTGTCTGAATCCACCATAATCTCTGGGACCTGATTTCTTGGCACTTCTCTCACTGTCAGATTTAGCTTCCGTCTGTTCTGAAGCTTGCCTGCTAAACCCTTCTCCTTCCTGTCTCTCTTCAAACCAAGAGCCTAAGAGAGGAAAACACGGACTCAAATCACAAATCACAAAATATGACTCCTGCCACTTCCTTCCCCCAAACTCATGGTAAGCTCATCATGGTTATTCACACACAAAAATTTCAACAGGAGCTACACTGTTCTAGGCAAGGGGCTGGTCTGTTGAGAAAAGTAACCACACACGCATCTTCCCAGTTAAGTCTCTCTTCCGATCTGATCTACTGGTTTTTGTATTCATAATACTTTGCATTATTTTTCCTGAGTTTAAATCTTAGCTTAAGGACCTACTATTCCTGTGTCCATGAGCAAACTATTTAATACCCACTCCTCCCCCAACCCCAAGTCTCAGTTTATCCGTTTATAAAGAAAGAATTGTTTTAGTACCTACAAAGGTTGATTCACTGGTAAGGATTGAGTGTTATGATCACCTGGAATATAGTAAGCACGTGATAAATGTTGGCTATTGTCACTCTTCTGATTTCTGTTACTAAAATAAGTTGTTCCCATATCCTTTATTTACTAAATTATAAATTCTGTGAGTGCAGGACAGTCTTATTCCTCTCTGTATACCATTTTAGAAGGCTTCACTTGAAGCTGATTGACCCTGTTTCATGGTTGCTATTGCCACCCCTAATGTCACCATTGCCACAGACTGTGTCACACTCTTCCAACCAGAAACCTCTGCTACATGGCAGCAAAAAAACCCACAAAAAGCAGAACTCTCTGCTACATGGTGACAATATATACTCATATATATTCTAAATATGTCTCAATACAAATGTACTAATAACCATACCCAACTTAAAACTGTCTTCTAGAAACATGGCTGGAGGCTACTGCTTGTCTCTGTTCCCAGTCTCTGGGCTTGACATTTGAAGCAGTGATTCCAGGTAAGTGGGTCATTCCAAGGTCTAGACGGTGAGAAGTATTAGGAAGCTTGATTGGCTAGTTTTCAATCTAGCTTTTTTGTTGTAATCTCCATCTGTCTTGCTTCTCTGTATATATCTTAGTTGGTTCAGAACTGGGAAAGGAGAATGGAGTATTATTTAATGCCTCATCAAGTCAGCAGAAACTAGTGACAAACCCAAGGCACAGTAAAGGAAGAAGAAAAATTCCTGTACAATAAGAAAGTATTAAAGAGAGACTGAAATAAGGAAAGCAAAATATAAAGAAAAGAAGGATATATTTTTAAAATAACTACCAGTGATAAGAATGGCACTAACAGTTGCTTTTGATGCTATTCCTGACAGTCAATTGAGGAAGAGACTAGGCAGACACTGAAATCTAGAATGCTGATCTCTTACCTCTTTATTAGGCACTTTATTTGCAGATTAAAAAATTAGTAATTGACCATTTATAACACAGAAATGAAATCATAGATACAGATACTGGTCACTAAGGAACTTCGTCATGAACAGAGATAGATTAACAGATGACTTTAATACCCACCCACCAAAAAACCTTTCATATTTTTTATGCCTTCTGTATAATTTAGTTCGTTCGTTCTCTTGAAAGTGTCCCAGAAATTATGATTCAGGGGAATTGATTTGAGGTCCAGGAATTTAAACTTCTGTTAAGCGCTAGGTGATTTTGGTGTAGGTGATCTGTGGAACACCCTTTGAAAACATGAAGTGAGTAGCCTTAGAATCTTCCTCTGTAAAGGGAAACAAATATGTCTATTTCATAGGTTTATTATGAGATATAAATAAGATAATGTACATAAATACTTAGAACAGGGCCTGGCACTTAGGATTCAACACATGTTAATTCTTCAACTGCTCCCCTTCTTTTCAATTTTAGAGATTATTTTCCACTATAGAAAAAAGGAAATGTGGTGAATTACAATGTAATTTCTCCCTACTCAATCAGATCACAATAAATACATTCTGGTTTTCAGCTAGATTTACTTCTGAATAGCTTTACTAACTGCTTAACATTAGTTTACCACCTGCCCCAGGTTAACCTCCATTATACTGTGTTTCTAATAAATGGAAATCAAGATGGCTATCACAATATTTTAATTCTGTCCCATAATTTGAGCTAACTTGTTCGTGCTTATCTTAAATAGCAAATACAATTTGTACTTTAGCACCATCTTTCTAGCTTGATCTGTGGGGCTGAAAGCACAGCAATTTCACCTACTATGGGAAGACTACTGGATGGAATGACCCGGGCGAATCAACTGGGAACCCTTCGTGCATCAACTCTATAGCGATTTACAAAGTCAAGTGTTTAATATAATCTACGCTAAAGCTAAATAACAAGACAAACTGTATGCAAATCTGCAAAGTTTTTTAAAAATTAATTTAATTAAAAAAATTTTTTTTGGCTGTGTTGGGTCTTCGTTGCTGCACACGGGTTTTCTCTAGTTACTGCAAGCGGGGGCTACTCTTTGTTGCAGTGCACGGGCTTCTCATTGTGGTGGCTTCTCTTGTTGTGGAGCACGGGCTCTAGGCACGCGGACTTCAGTAGTTGTGGCACGTGGGCTCAGTAGTTGTGGCGCACGGGCTTAGTTGCTCCGCAGCACGTGGGATCTTCCCAGCCCAGGGCTCGAACCAGTGTCCCCCGCGTTGGCAGGCAGATTCTTAACCGCTGCGCCACCAGTGAAGTCCCAAATCTGCAAAGTTTTGATGCACCCTTCCTTTTCCTTCTTTGACATCTCAAAATATGTCGCAACAAAATAAACCTAATGTGTTTATTTTCTCAGTAGATCTATTCTTATGGACAATCTTTGACCCCTCTGTGAATTTTTGTTGGAGGAGAATCTAGAATCTAAAACTTGACCTAAAAGTCAGTAGAGACATCTTCATGGCTATCAGTACCTACAACCCTGAGGGGCACTTCTAGTTAAAAAAAAAAAAAGAAAACCACATAGAGATGTGTCATTTCCATCTCTAACCCATTGGCTAGAACTAGTCACGTGGCTCTGCCCCCCTGAAAGTGACCAGAAGAGAAGCTATGGATGTGGGGGAGCAACAGAAGTATCTTCTACAGGCCACCCTTCTTACCACCACAAAACCTTATGTCTCTTCTTCACAGACACAGAATCAGTAACCTCTTTCCCAAGGGAGACAATCCCAAAGTGCCATTCAGTTATGGCATGGAGCTCAAAATACTAGATCTTTGAGTGATTCACAATGGTTCCCAACTGGGTCCATGTGGGAATCCCCTTTATTTCAGAATATATGAACTGAAGAGATAAGATATCAGCCTTTCATTTCTGGAACACACCCAATACACAATGGCAGAACTGGCTCTGCAGTCAACACTCTTATTCTGAAAGGAAGAAGAATGAAAGACACACAGTAGTCACTGGTCTAAAGCAATCTGGGAACCCTGCTGGGTGGATGTTGTGAGGCCCCCAACCCGGTTGTAGGGAAATCTTCCTTGATTAGGTACTGATTTTGTTCCTTAAAAGGAACTTGCTTGTTTGTGTTGCTCTCCATGGCCTCTGCTCCCCTTCCCTACCAATCTCAACACTCCCAGAAGATTCTTCCTTTTCTACTACCTCTTTGGCTACATTTGAAGTGATTGTTGAAGAATATCCCTTTCTTGGGGGCTGTACATGTTTCTCAACCCTATGCCTGCCCAGATTCTCAGGAGCTTAAGAGTAGTTGATGGAGTGTGTCAAATGCCAAGAATATAATTTGTACCGTTGACTTACTTTGATAGTACTCGTAATGGTACCACCTCTTCTCCCATTTTATGCCTCTCTTTATGTTTTTTCTTATGCTTTCTTTTTGCTTTCAAGAGGGATCCATCTTTTATATCTCCAGTATCCTTTTCCTCTTTAGTAGAGACTTCTAAATTAATTAATAAGTTAAGAAGTAAAGACATAAGTTTAGAAAAAAGAACACCTCATTTATTTAATCCTTAAAAAAAAATTGTAGTTGAAAGTCTAGAACAATTTCACACAATTTTAGACAAGGTTGGTAATGCCTTTGGCAGCATAACTCTAGCAAAATATAGGCTTCTTTTCTATATGATAACAAGCCAGTTACTGGCTCAATGTGCCATGAACAACATCCATAGTTTACTCTGATTTGAATTAGTTCTCCCATCTCTCTCTCTTTCTCTAATGATAGATGGTTTGAAAGACCCACACTTTAGCCCCTTTTTCGTGAAACACCTCATCCCAATGAAAAGATTTATGGGTGCCACATCCTTGATTTGATCTTTGTACTTAGATTCTTAATCCTTTTAGAGGTTTTTGTTTACTCTGGCTTCTGCTTCAAGATCAATTTTTAATGAGCCAAAGCTTTTCAAACTCTTATGTTTTACTGTATGAGGTAAAAATGTAGTTGCCTTTTTAAATATTGCACGACCCTGAATTTTTGACCCTCTTTTGGCTAGTGGTAATAAATCCTTTCCTGTCTCAAAGGCTTAGGAGAATTGGATGAAACTAGTGCAAGTATTCATCTATTGAATCTATTTTACAACTGTTTATTGTGTACCTACTCCAAAGAATAAAAGCAAGCAAACACACCTGTCCTTGTGGGTCGTGGGGCTAAATTATTATTACATTGTAACATATGAAAATGATGCTACTGATGCACCATCATTAAATCTTGGATCTTAGTTTTCCAGAAGTAAGGGAATGGGGATAAATTTCCTATTAATCTGTACTTTTCTGTTTTCATTGTGCCCTTAAGCAATAGCAGGGCAGGATGAGGACTGTGCACTGGCATCCACCCTGGATGCTCCAATCCAGTGGTTTCCAAGTGGAATAAGCACAGAAGACAATCCAATGAGAAATGGGAAATACATAATTACAATTTGATTTTTATCTCATTATCTTAAATTTCTACTTTGTACATGTTTTACAGTGTACATAATGTATTTTTTTTTTGTCTGAATATAGAGTTTTGGGTTTAATTAGTCATAAGTACATAAAAACCCATGCAAACAAAGTCAATTATTAACTCAAGGAAATAAAAATGCAGTATGGGGTAAGAATAACACATCACTTATATGAGATTATGTTACATAATCTTAATCCTGTAAACATTCTTAACCATAGTCAATAATGTAAACACTTAATTACATATGCTGGGATAAGGTGAGCAGGAAGGGAAAGTGTAATGGTCTTAATACACAAGTATATGCATACAATCTATAAATAAATAAATAAATATACATATATTGGAGGAGATGTGTGTTCACTGATGAGGTAAAACATACACATTTTTACACCATGGCTCTAATAATTTAAAATACAATTAAAATGAAAATTTTTAAATGAACAATAATGATTTTTTTAGAAGTTGGATCTAGACGAGGAAGTTTGATTTTAAAAAGTTGGCGTCTATAATTCTTTCTATGACTATGATACATACTATTGGCAAGGCTGTGGCCAACAGTAATAAATAACCTTTCTGCCAAGCATTCCTTTTCTCCTGGTTGGCTTACATTACCAGATGACCCATTCAAAGGAGGCTTTACTGGTTATTTCTAGCCGACTGCCTTAAAGCCCTGAATTAGGTAGACTCCTCTAAAGCCAAGCATTTAAGGCATTAACAATTTTTAAGTGACATCTGATTTCTCTAACTTTTAAAAAATTTATCCAATTTTTAGGTAATTCATGAGGTTTTATAAATTCTAATGTTTGAGAGAACACTGGAAATATGAAGATGTTCAAATACATAAAATTAGAGAGACTAGTACGATGAACTACCACATACCTATACCAAGATTCAACAGTTAAGGTTTTGTCATATTTGCTTCATTGATCCACTCTCTCTCATTTTTTGGAGATTTTTTTTTTTTTAAACAATTGAGTTTTCAAAAAACAGAAGGGTTTTAAAGAGTGTGTTTCATAGAATTAGCATTAATACCTCATCATACTTTATTGCTTTTACTAAAATTTTTTCAAATAAGTAATACACTTACATGGTTCAAATATCAAAACTATATAACAGGCATATATTTAAGTCTTGCTCCCACCTCTATTCCATCCATTCTGATCTATCTGTCCCCCATAGGCACATGTTTCATTTCCCGAGTATCTTTCTAGCATTTCTATATGCAAATAATGACAAATATAAGCAGTATACTCATATTATCTCCTCCCTTTCTCACACAAAAGTGTCTGGCATGCAGCTTTTTATATTTAACTATGTATCCTAGAGTCCTTTCCATATAAGTACACAGAGAGATTTTCCATCCATTGTATCAATGTACCATTGCTTTTTATTTACTCAGCCTCTGTCAATGGATACAGGTTATTTCCATTCTTTTGCTATGATAAAAATGTTCAACCCAGGTACACACATAATTCGTTATGTGTGCACTTATATATCTGTAGGATAATTTTCCAGAAGAGGGACTGTTAGGTCACAGAGTATATTTATAATTTGAATAGATATCACCAAAATGCCCTCTCTAAATGTCGTGCCTCTCCTGCACTCCCACAGCAGTGTATGAAGGTAGTGGTTTACCCACAATCTTGCCAACAGTGCTGTCAAACTAGGATTTTTGCCAGTTGTATAGGCAAGTGCAAGTTTGTCATAACTTTTATGAATGTTAAGCTTTCTGCCCATTTTCATTTTTCTCCTCTATATGTGAGAGACAGTTCAATAGATACCTTATAATTTGGGTGATAGCGCTTGCTTTATAAACTTTAATTTTGAAAAGATGACAGATTATATTTGTGATAGGCATATAGAAGTCTAAAATAAGCGTTTGTGACTGGAGTTATTTCTTTTACCATAATAAACAGGGGGAAAAAACCCTATGTGGATCTAGTCAGTTCCCTGCAGAAAGATATTCATTTTTCAGTGAAGAAGCAAAATCATCTAGTTCTAACAATGATAACTTATGGGTTGAATTGTGCCCCTTCCAAAAAATGTTGAAGTGCTAACCCCCAGTACCTGTGAATGTGACTTTATTTGGAAATAGGGTCTTTGCAGATGATCAAGTTAAGATGAAGTTTTTTGGGTGGGCTCCAGCAAACAAATAGAACACTAACCTTTCTTTATTCATTTTTTAAAAAATCTAATCTTTCCTTTTTCTTAAACTCTAGTTTAAAAATTGTTTTAGAGCAGGAAAATAAAGATATAAAGAGTCTAGTTTTTCAATATCATAACACTCAATACTTGTAATTCATAAGTAAAATGACATGATCTCTGGGACTTACTTTCATATACTATAGTCATCAAAAAAAGGAGAGGGTGAGATATAATACACCACATTCTATATTTTCTAAATGTCTTGTTAATTAGTTGCTTGAAAATGTATTCAGGGTGCATTCTCATACACTAATTAAAAAATGACATTTCTTTTATATCCACTATGTGTCAGGCACTGTTGTAGGCATTGAGGATATTAAGAAGAGTAAGATAAATCCTGTGCTCTCAGGGAGTAATTATCAGATATAATTTTTAAAGTAAAGCAAATTACCACCACAGCCCCAGGTAGAAAGATACATTTTTAGTAAGTAATTGTCAAGAGCCACACCCAAATGATAAATTCATTTGCCTTTAATGTTCTCTTGCGGCTTTTCATCCACTTCTAATCACGCTAAGATATTCTTTAGTAAGTGCTTAGTCTATCAAAGTTCATTATCTCCCCTTCCTGGAACCTGATATGAAATAAAACATTAAATATTACAATGTCCCATTTTTCATTTTTGTAACAGCACCATGATGCCACGGTGATAATTAGTTTCTTTTTGAAATCAAAAAGAAATATGACCTCGTGATTATTTGGAATACTAAGTCTAGGTTATGTTTTAATGTTTTAAATTTTGTTTTCTGATTACAATTCTTCTCAGGACTTTGAACAGGTATTACATAAATATACTTAAAGTCTTACAAAGCACCTAAAAGACAGAGTATTGCAAAAAAAAAAAAAAAGACAACAAGAACAACCCAGTTCATTCTGTAAGTGTATCATTTGTAAGCTCTACTCATAAATAAAAAATTACTATAATGCTTTTAAGTCAATCATATCATATTTCAGATGGTGATATATAATTAATTGCTGTTTTTATTTCTAGTGATCAATGTCTGCATCCTTTTCCACTAAATTATTTTTGAAATCATAAAGTATGTAGTATTGTATTAAATCTATTGCAATAGATTGATACAATGGTTAAAACTAAGAATTGTATCCAAAAGAATCCTCAGTACTACTCAATAAGTAATGTGAAGTATTTACTTTATGAACTTGCCAGTGTAAAGGCAACTTTAAAGTCAGTCACGTTCTTTTCTACACATGTTCAGTGGGAAATTGGGCAGCCTTTTAGTAAATGTATCAAAGGTGGCCGACCTGGAAAATTCTTGGGGAGTCAAATGGTATTTTGCTTTTGATCACTTTGTCTGCACTTATCCCCAGGCCAGAAGTGTTTTTTCTAGACTGTGGTTATCCCTGACAGATGAACTGGTTTCCTAATCCTAATCCAGGAATTGGAAGGGAAAAAAATGATCATCATTACACAGGAATGGTTTGGAGGCTTGCCTTTTAGTCACAGGTCATCCAGCTAACTGGCCTTTATTAGTCATGTTCAAACTTTTCCACTTTTAATTTACGGAAATTATATACACACATCTGGTTTTTAGATTGCTGTAATATTTAATCCTTTGAATCAGTTCCACCAAATAATCTATATTTGATCAGACCCATTCACAGATCACAAGGCTGTGTTCAGTTTTGCAGTTGGTCAGACAATGACTGATCAGGACCACGCATTTGGTTCTGAGAAAATAAAGAGAAACTTTGACAAGAAAGAACTATGAAGTCGCGGTAGAAAATAATAGGGGAGAAGGCAGTGATATTTTGGGAAGATAATACCAAAATACCACAGTTAGGTAAACACATAGTACACAGTATGTTTGGCCACAGATCTTTTGGCATTTTGTTAGATAATGTCTGTATTCAATTTGAGGTTGAGTATTTTACTGTTTAGGAAATACAATGTAGAACTGAGCTGATAGTAGGTTCCTCAAACTTCTGACATTATCTACGATGCTCACTGGATTCTGAGATACGTTACTCATTATTGCTTTGAACTGCACAATTAGGAGTTCACTATCTCCTAGTACCTCCACAGCGTTTGTTGGTTAAGGAGCAGACAGCGGGGCTGAGGATACGATTTGGTACCTTCTTACAGTTTCGCTTCTGCCTCTCTCCAGGCGCGGCCCAGGGATCGCCATCTGAGGCTCCTCCAGGAACCAGTGCAGCGCGCGGCGGGACCGAGTGACAGGCCCCTAAACTCGCAGCCGCCAAGAGAAGAGCCGGCGGCGGCGGCGGCGGCGGCGACCGTGCGCGCTCACAGCCCGCGCGGGGACGCGCCTTCGGGTCGGGGCGGGCGGCGCGCGTCCCCGCGAGCCCGCGGGGAAAGCTCTGCTGCCGCCGCCCGCGCCCGCCCGGCCCAAGAATGAATGGAAAGTTCAATCTCGCGCGCTCGGAGCGGGCAGCCAATGGTGAGGCCGGGAGCGGCGACGGGCAGGTGTGCGCGTGCCGCCGCCTGACGCAGGGCTCGAGTCGAACAGCCTGGTGTCGCCGCCGCCGCCGCGCTCCGCGGCTCCCCCCCCCGGTCCAGCCCCCTCCTCCCCGCCCGGCTGTGGCGGCGGAGCGGCGGCAACAGCGGCTTCCACTCCGGCAGCCGAGCACCGCCCTCGCTCTCCGGCCCCTCCGCGCCGCGTCCCCTCGCCGGCTCACAATGTGCTAACCCTCCCGGCCCCGCCGCGCGCATCCCGGGTCTCCGGCCGCCGCGCTCCCTCAGGAAGTGACAGACTCCAGGCCCCTTCCTCCGCCCCGTCCCCCCGGACTAAACGCCACACACGTACTCACACCCTCTCCCCCGCCCTACCCGGGCGAGCGACGCGACCATGAGGCCCCGGAGGTAAGCAGCGCGCCCCGCGGCCCGGCGAGTGCGAGTGTGGCCGGGTGTGCGCGCGGGTGCGGACGCCGCTCGCGGCCCCGGGTCTGGCACGTGAGCAACGTCGAGTGGAGCTCTGTGCGGCGGAGCAGGAAGAAAGGAGGAGGCGTGAGCGCCAGGGAGGGGGGAAGGACGGGGCCAGGTGGGGAAGTGACAGGTCTCGCAGCAAGTTGCCGTTTGGGAGCCAGAGCGGTGTCCTGCCTTCGCCGGCCCTGATTTATTGCCCCAGTGTTCCCACCGAGATGCGGGCGGACGATGTACTTCCGGGTTCACACCTTTCTCTCCTCGCTCCGCGCCGCTGGGTCGGCGCTCTGTGCAGGCGCGGCGTAGCTAGCACGGCCGACGGGTCTCGCCGCGGCCGTCGCCGCCCAGCAGCAGGAACTGGCGGGCCGGGTGGGGAGGGGGCGCGGGCGACTCGGGGGCAATGGTGCAGCGCGGGCTGGGTGGCCCGGCAGCCGGTCCGCGTGGCCGGGGTGGGCGCTTCGGGCCCGAGGGTCTGCGCCGCCAGGGGGCGTCCGCTCCTGCCCTTCGCGCACTCCGCAGCGGAGCTGCTTTGTAGCCGCAGGCGTCGGGGATCCTTTTTGCGTCGGGATTGGTAATGTAAATTCATGAATTAGAATTAAGGATTTGAGGAGAACAGAGAGAGAAAAACGCACTTGGAGTTAGGTTGCTTTTGAAAAGAAAACAACCAAAGAAGAATCAATACATTCGCAGGAGCAGTAACTGACTATTGACTGGAACACTGGATGCGGGCGCCTTACGAGGATTTGTACTCCAAAAACTTTTTTTTTTTTTTAAACTGCACGTTGATAAATACTGAGTGTTTTCGAGTAACATCTTACAGTATGTATTTAGTGTCTTCATTGCGGAAATTTCTTAAATGTAAGTAATAGTCCGCCATTTTGAATTGTTTCATGTAACAGACTGAAATCTTAGGTTCCTGTGTTTCCTTGAGTTCCTTTCTGTTCCCTCTGTGGATTTGTTTTCATCCACAGGATATTAAGGTTATCAGGTATTATTACTGCTCATAGAACTAAATTCTTCACCGTGTAACAACTTTACACCTACAGTTGTTAAATGAGGGGAAAATATGCTCGTGTTTTATTGTAGTTTTGAATTTCTTGGTCAAAATATTGTGGAAGTTAAAATTACACATGACAACTGGTATTAGAATGAATTTTAAAACATTTAACAGCATCCTTAGAAAAGTATGACTTAAAATTACATTTACTCGGATCAAAAAAATCCTCATGTTTCATTTTTTGTGCAGATTATTACCATATTTAGTTAGGTGATAATGCAGTAACGCTTTTTAAAATGCATCTGTTGGTAAAGCAAAATTTTAAGTCCAACAGTAAGTTGCGAAGCAATTTTTATAAGGACTGCGGGAAAACTACAAAATTTTAAATTGAATTATTGGGAATTTATGGCAGTTTATGTGGTTTACAAAATATAAATTTAATTGTTATGAAATTTATGCCATGGATTTTTTTTCTGTTATGAGTTTGCACAGATGTAATAGAGGAGTCATATTATAAATTAACAACACAATCTGTAATAGTACTGCATTTAGACTAATAATTAACAGACCCGTGTTCATTTAGGGGACAATTCTTGCTTCCCATATTCTTTATCTCTGAATGTATGAAATAGGACAATCCAGGTGCCCAAATTTCCTAAAGAGCTTTAGGAATTAAACTGACATAGGCCTCTTTCTAGTACTTGCTGGGGAGGGGAAGGTACTACAAATGAATAAAATGCTTTATTTGACTCTTCCATTTTACAAATAGGATCAGCTAATCGTTGCTTGATAATAAAATGTCAAAAAGAATTTAAGGATATGAATCAGTTTGTAGCGCATATTGGTTATTAGAACTGTTTATAGGAGCTTCTCAATAGATCTGGAAGCAAATGATTCAACGATCAAGCCTCATTAATCCTTGTCAAATTGTAGAGTGTCATATTACATGTCTGTGCCAGATTTCTTTCAGAAACAATGAAAAATTTGTTGTGAAATTAATCACGATTTAAATTAAAAATTGACTGTATTATGGGGGAAAATGCAGTTAACTATATCTCTTTGTAAGTGAAGCAGATTAAGTTTTAATATGGTAGTACTCAAAGTTAATCTTCAGAATGACTTATTTTAAAGTGTGTTGTACATGTAAATTTAAAAAGAAAACACTAGAATTTTAATAAATATAGTGGATTTAAGGGTTTTTTTCCTGTTTACTCTGAACAAAGAGAAGATTAAATAGATGTTACCTGTCTAATAGTTTGATAATGTTTGGTATCTGATCATGCACAATAATTTTTTTTTGTATTTGTAACACACTGCTATCATAATTTACAAATCATAATTAAGAGAGAAATAAGTTGTTAAATAAAACATATATGCATGTTTTCAGGTAACAGTCTTCATAACAGTCTTCAGGTATAGAATTGATGTTTCTTTAAAATAATTGAAGTGATATTCAAAACTACCAAATTTAGGGATTGTATTAGAAAGCTCAGGTCAGGAAATGATCTGTTAACATTTATGTTAATGCATAGTGGAATTGATTGAAAAAAAAAGGAAAATGGAGATTCAGAGATATATCAGTTCAGAAGTAATTAAAGCTATTGATTATGAAAGGGACTATACAAAATTTTGGTCAGCTAAAGAGTTTTCTTATTTGGTAATTTTTAGTAGAATATTACTGTCTTTTAAAATTCTGTAGCCCATAAATACCCGTAAGTTTTTATGTTTAAATGCTTTAGAGCCTGTACTTGATTCTCTTGCTTTTTAAAAGGACTGTGTTTGCATTATAAATACGTATGGTTTTTAATGAACCACATGGTAAAGAATTTGTAGTTTGCCAAGCATAACAATGGAAATTCTTTACATTACAAAACTTAAGACTGATTTATATGAACTTATCTAGGAATATATGAAGTATAGAATCACATCGGTTTGAGAAACTTACCCAGTATGTACATGTACACTGTGTTGGATTTCTCTGACACAATGACTCTCTATGAAGTCGCTGACCATAGTGCTGAACCAAGACAGCCATGTTGGCCACTGCTAAATCTGACTGAAAACTGTACACAGAAATTGTGTAGATGTTCAAGTAGCATCATCATTGTAGGAAATGTATACATATATTTCATATGTACTTTTTAATATCTTCTTTTTACCCAGATGTATTGAAATCAACCAAAAATTGTGATAGAGAAATTTTATCTCTGAAGTATATTAATATAACATTGATTTTAAGTAGTGTCAGTAAAATCAATGGGATCAATGCTAGAGGTTTTCTCTTTCTTGGAAAGCTGCCCCTTGCAAATGAAGACAAGAATTTAAAACCAGGTTAAGTGACCAATGAGTTCTCTCAAAAACTACAATTTTAGGGGACACCGCTGTAAGCTTGAGTATGAACTTGATATTTTGATTCAGGTTTATATCACTGTCTAAGTGGCACTATCAAAACCAACATCAAAACATGTGGTTATCAAAAGTAATAAAATTACATCGCTCATGAAACAAGTTATACTGAGAAACAATAATACAAGCACTTTTTAAATAAAGAGAAAAATATAAATTTTGAAATTATAATAATCTTGACTTAGCACTTTGGGGAAATTTTCTGTTGTTTGAACCAGAATAAACACCAGGCTGTCACTCCTAACAATGTTATTGTGTTCTACATTGTGTGAAATGAACACTGGTATGAAACCATTGTAGAAATTACCTGAAAAGGAATGTTGTAACATATTTAATATTTCAGTAAAAAGTACTATTTTAGGCATAGAACTGTGACATGATTTTCCTAAAAATAGAATGGGTTGACATGCAGGATCATCAAATTAAGGGTCAAAGGTGACAAACCAGGACAAAGGGCATGCAGCTCATTTTCAAGCAATCAGTTCCTAGTTTTTTCATGGCTGAACAAAAGGTTAATTATATAGGAAAAAGGACTTAGTATTGAATGACCAGTTCTATTGGTGGAAAAACATATTTTAAATTTTTTAGATATTTTCAAATCAGTATTTCTTATTTGGGAATGCAAGAGCCAAAATGCTACTTTTATATTTTGCAAACAGTTCTTTTATGTAACATTTCTTTCAGCCACTACAAAAACATTTCAACTAAAATATTCTATACTGTATAGGTTAAAAACAGGCTTTACTTTTTTGTAGATTTAAAATTTTAGAAAATATGTGTAAATTATGTTTTGTCTTTTTTGCTTTAGTTTCTTGGTGTAATCTCCTTTGCTAGTTGATATCCTGATTTTTAAAAAATATTACATTTATTACACCATTATATCACTGGCAGTGATGTAAAAGTGAGCAGCCTCTAAAACATCTCTTGATCTTTCTAAAATGTTTATTGAAGCTATTTCAAATGCATGAAAAGTTCTCATTTAGTTGTTAATCTCTTGTGATATAAATTTTTAACCATTAATGTATATCAAAACTTAAAATGTCTATCAAATATAATTTTCTTATTAACATTGTACTTATTTAGAACTATTCAGGTTTACTTAGAATCATTTTTGTTTATCATATCAAGAAGCTACCTTAAAGTTTTTATCTTAAAGTTATGGTGGGCCTTCAAAATATATGTGATTAGCTTCTTTACGACACGACTTTTGCCATTATTTTGACTCTTTTTAATCTAAAACCACTATTTTTTTCTTCTATTCAATATGACCTCAACAATGACTCAGTTATGAGCTTTATTATATGAAACTGTTGTTTGATATGGTAGAAAATACAAACTGTTTGCATTAGCAAAACCAACTGTGCCATGGCTCAGTTGTTTTACAACATTCACATTTAAGCTAAAGAATTGTGTTTACCAATTAGTATTTGTGTCATAGTTGGCACCTTTAAACAATTTTGACAATATGCTAGTTGACTTAAATTATTACTTTGAAATTTTTTATTTTCTAGAATAAATTATGTTTTGCTACAGCAGTTGAAGAGAATGCTAGAGCTGCCCATATCTTAGGTGAAATCAGTAAAATTTCAATTTGTAAAATGGTTAAAGTTAAATTCATCTCTGTGATTCAATAGCAGTATGACAAATACTAGCCTTTAATTTAAGGTTAACTGTATTTTAATATGTTACAAATAATAACTTTTGTTTCATAAATATAAAAAATATAATTTTGAAATGTTTTTCATAAAGTAGTATAAATTTTTTTCCATTCTCTAAAGATAATGTTCAAAATAGTTCAGTAAATGTGAGGTTTCTTGTTTTAGCACTCCTATCTATACCTATGAATTTTCAGTTACATAAAGTCACATGTAAATATTTGTCTTAACTTTAGTTTTAAGTATTTTCTTTAAATTTTCTGTATCTGTATATAATTGAAGGTACAGCATTTTCAGTTTTATCCAAAGTTACAGTAGGATGTTGAGTTAAATTACACAATAATTTACCCTGATTTTGCTTAGACAGCATTTGAATTTAGTTTATTGACTAATCGGCAAAAAAATAATTACAGTGAAACATTTTACTACATATTAAACATTCCTTTAGAGGACGATGTAAGAAAACATTTTCATAAAGCACACACATTCACTTCAATGTTGAACCTCCACATCTAATGTTTTATTTCATATGTGTATATGTTATATTTAAGTTATAGTAAATGTAAATAAATACTGTGCTTTAGGTTTTACTCTGGGGTTTATAGTATGTTTGCTATATGATTTTAAGTAGTCATTTAAAAACTTTCCCCCCAACTATTCTTCGAAGAAAGGAAAGTCACATTATTGCCTACTTTGCTTTCCAAAGAATGATTTAGTTCAGTGATGGCTGAGACACATTGTAAATAGGCTATAATTTTTGTTATAAACCATGAAGTGAATATTTAATAAACTATAATGTGCTTTTACCCTTACATTGTTTTAGAAAATATAGTCAGAAACAAAAATTTAACCTTTTTTTTAAATGTTGAGAAGTTGTAGTGATGAGAATAAATAATGAAATAAATAAATAAGTAAATAATGAAATCATTTTTTGCCAACCTAAAGTAACTATTGTTTTTTATTAATATTAGAAGTAAAGGCTAATATGATGTCAATTGAATTTAAATAAAGTTCTCAGTAATATGTTATATAGCAGTATTTTATTTTATTACTACTCAGTTCTCTGGGCTTAGCATCTTGGCAATTTTTAAATAAATTATAGTGTATAATGCATAGTAGTAAGCATTTTCCTTTACACTGAATAGTTACAATAGTGGATTAACAACAATATGCAATGTACTTGAGAAGAATATTGTTACATATTTTACTAGGAAGAAATATGAAATCTTGGAGTGTTTGTAATGAATGGTGTTAAGTTAGGCAATTTCATAATAGTAAGTCTATAGTATATTTAAAATAAAATCATAGAAGTCACTTTATTTGTACATATTTTATGTTTGCAATAGTCAACTGATTAATTCCCTATCACATTCTCTTGGTGAAAAGATTTTTAAGAAAAAATTTGTTTATAGTCTATTTAATTCATAAAAGGCATCCTAGAGATAGTCAGCCCAGGTTCAGAAATTCATTAAGTCTTTGATTCATTAAAAAATATGTATTGAACACTAAAGAAAGCTAGGATTACAGTGATGAGCTAAATGTACTCTATTCCTCCCACTCATAGAACATAGAGTCAAGTTAGGAGAGAGAACATCATGGGCTATTACAGTCAATTACAGTACGGTGCTAAATGGTAGAGGCATTGTACTCAGTATGGAACAATAAGAAAAAGAGATCTAAGTGGAGATTTAAATGATGATTAGGGATTATCCTAGTGAAGGGGCAAAGAAGTGCATTATAATATTAAATAGAGATACCTGTGTATAAAATTATAAATAGCTGTTTTGGGAGTATTTCGTGCATTTAAAGAATTATTTTCATTCTTTATTGTTATTTCTTTTCAAAAAAGTCACCTATAGTCAGAATATGAACATTTAATATTGTGAATATTTTATATAACATTAACCTATCAAATCCCTATCATAGTTGTTCATATGGATGGATATTAATATCTATATTTAAACTTCTATTTTCTCTTCCAACTCTTTTGTTTGTGAAAATTTTAAAATCATTATTTAACATCAGTGAAATATATTGATATCTGTGAAATAATTCCACCTTACTTTTCGTTTGAAAAGGTTGATAATATTAAAACTATCAATAACCAAAACCATCATGTGTAAGTTTGGATAATGAAAAATCTGAACATTTTTATCATTCAAATTGTCCTGCTTTCTTTAAACCCAGAAAGCTCATAGTTTGAGCTCTTAAAATTAAATAGTGTTATTTAGCTAATTTTTACACCATTTGACTTTCACTTTATTAGATTTCACATTTATAATAATTTATCATCTGACTTATTTGAAAAAAATGTTTGCAAACACTTTCTGTGTTTCACATCTTTAGAATATGTCATTTTGAACTTTTTTGCAAATATATAAGCAGAGAAGATCAAGTCTGGGCTGTGGGCTATTAGAAAAACATGAGCTAGGTTTTGCTGAAATTTATTTATAGTATTTAAATACCCCCTCACTAAACCAAATGTGCAAAATAAAATTTAATATACGCTCAATGTAAAGGAAAACTAGTAAGTTTTAATAATGAATTTTGTTAACATTAGGGACTGTCATCTTTTTTTTTAATTTTTATACAGGAGGTTCTTGTTAGTTATCTATTTTATACATATTAGTGTATACATGTCAATCCCAATCGCCCAGTTCATCCCCCCCACCCCCACCCCCACCCCGGCTATCCCCCCTTGGTGTCCATATGTTTGTTCTCTATGTCTGTGCCTCTATTTCTGCCTTGTAAACCTGTTCATCTGTACCATTTTTCTAGATTCCACATGTATGTGTTAATATATGATATTTGTTTTTCTCTTTCTGACTTACTTCACTCTGTATGACAGTCTCTAGGTCCATCCACGTCTCTACAAACGAGGGGCTGTCAATATCGTCTGTCTTTTGGTTGTAAACACAGGATAACTAAAGGACTTAATGCACAGAGGTTCACGTGCCTTTTGTTCACATTCTTCCTCTATTCTTTTCAAATCTTACTCAGTGAGATTGTCATCCTTTGTAAGAAGAATCTTGGGTCAACATTCAGTAGAACTCTGCATTTGGAAAAGCCTCCATTTCGTTTTGAGAAGAAAATTAGATCACAACTTAGAGAATTTACACATAATGATTTATTTTTTTGTGAGTTGATATAGTAGATACAGTGTGTAAAAACTTAGTTAAGGAAGGAAAGACAGCCCTGGGTGGTGGCAGGTGAGTGTATGCATGTTCAAACCAATCTGTTTTCCAAGCTTTAATAACTCGGACCCGAGGATAAAAATGATAATTCAGTGGTCATCAGGAATTTTTCTTCCAACCTCTATACTTCATTACTGGGTGACCTCTTTATTGCAAGTTTTATTGTGTTGTGACATCTGCCAGTGGATATATTAGAAACATTAGTACTTCCTCATATTTTTTTAAGGAGAACTGATTTTGCTTATAAAATCTGGGTTAATGCATATTAGATATCTTTAGTTAAATATACTCAATGATTAAATGTATTACCTCTTAAAGTAATTTTTTTCTCAAAAAGTATTTGAATGTAATAGACCCAGTATCAGGGGTATAGTATCACAATTAGAGTCTCATGATTTATCTTCTAAAAGATATCTGAATAATCAAATTAGTCCATCAAGGAACACAGTATCATAGGTTAAGTTCATTTTTAACTGTGGTTAAAAAAGAGAATGGGATTCTTGAATTACAGTGTAAAATTAAATATTAAAAAAATTTAAAACTGCATTGTTCCTGAAATCTGGATCTTTGACTACATCTTAGTGGTCTTGTTTAGAATGTTTTTTAAACTACCATCCTTTAATTGGAATGAAAGGCAAGTTTATGCCAATTGGTTATCTAATTTTGCTAGGTGAGTCTTAAATTGTAAAAAAAAGTTTACAGGTCACTTCACAGAGTCAAAACCTAAGCATTTTATTGCTTTCTAATGAGCTATTAAGCTGAAGAAGAGGCAATTAAATGAGCAATTAATGTAGTACTGACTTGAGCTCTCTGATTTTAGGTTCTTCAGAAGACAATGAGGTCATTCAACCAGGTTTCATCAGCCCCAGGTTAGTCTTTTTTTTTAATTAAATTTTTACTTAACTAATATTTATTTAAAAAGATCATTGGAGGCATATGAGAAAACATGACAGCCCTCAGGCATTCTCCACTTTGGCAAGATGGGTATGGTACTCATCTTGTACCTACTGTACTCCAGATCACTTCATCTATAAACTGATACTCCCACCAGAATTGCATGGATGAAATCTTCTAATTAACTCCTTTTCCTCCTGATTTTAGCAATATTGGATTTTGTGATTCCCTTTTCTGTATCTCAGGCAAAACAGATAATATTTAAATGTTAATGGAGCTGAATGAAAAGTATTTGTGGCTTGTTCATTTTTGTAAAGCCCGTAGCAAAATAGGCACTCACAGGTATATGCTGAATTAATTTAAAGCTAGAGACTTGCTCCTGTTTTCAAAAAATTTACCATAACATAAATAGCACAATATATTAGCCATGTTTTTCAGGGAATTAGAGAATTTTCCTAATCTAGGAAAGCTCCATTTATTTTGCTTTTCATGAGCATGTATCAAATTTTTCCTCACTATACTACAAAAATGAGTCATGTGAACTTTTAACATCTTAAACCTACACTTAAAATATCTATATATATATATATGTATATCCTTTCATTTATTTAGGTGTACTGTAAACCTAGGCTTTTAATGGAGAAATATTCTCTTGTATTACTGAAACTAACTGAAAATTGACAATACTATTTTCAGTAACAGTTTTATTTGTATTAGTATTTTAATGTATTACTCTGGCTTCTGCTCTCATACAGTTAATGCCTTGGCTCTACTCTTGACTAAACTCTTGACTAATACTGCTTTCAAAACTCTTAAGAGCTATGAGATGACAGAGTTTATGAGCATTTATAAGTACAAGTGAAATGCTGTTATTCTATTATTAAGCTTATCAAATACAGGATTGTAGGTAGCAAGAGGAAAGCAGTAGGAATCAAAAGGTTTAATGAGGAAACCACTGATAGGCATTGCCTTTTGACAAGCACTTTACTTTTTTCTGGAGTGAATCCTTTGACATAGAGATGATGCTCTAAAGAGTACCATGAAAAAGAAGATTCCGAAAAGTTGCTACAATATTTTAATTTACCAGCTCTTTTCACCTTACTATTGATTGTGGTTTCCCTCTGGGGGCAAATTGGAGGCAGTCCAGAGGCCCTTTTCTCTTCTGCTGGGAAGTAATGTTAACACCAGTGTGTTAAGTGACTGCAATAAAGTTTCATGTCTGTGTTTCCTTGTGATTAAAAAGCGTTGGCCAGGGAGAGGTTGCACTTTCACCAAAAGAAAGGTTATTGCCAGAGATTGCATTTAAGCCAAAGATTTGAGCATCAACTGCTCCAGTGTCCTCACTTTGCAGGTGAGGAAACTGAGGCCCAGAGAAGCTTAATGATCCAAGGTCACACACAAGGTTATTAAATGGGACCAGAACTCTGGCCTCCGGTTTCTAGCTGGGTGCTTTTTCTCCACAGATTTGCTTCCTGCACAGGCATCTTTAAAGCCTGAAGATTTCTTCTCATTTGCCTCATCTTTTACTCCTGTACTATTTTTTCCCTTCCTATTTTCCACCTACCTGTCCTCTTCCCCAAAATTAACCTAAAGTGAAAATATTAAAAGAAATACCTAGGAAGCCGTCCATACTCTCTTTTTTTTTTTGCGGTACGCGGGCCTCTCACTGTTGTGGCCTCTCCCGTTGCGGAGCACAGGCTCCGGACGCGCAAGCTCAGCGGCCATGGTTCACGGGCCCAGCTGCTCCGCGGCACGTGGGATCTTCCCGGACCGGGGCACGAACCCGTGTCCCCTGCATCGGCAGGCGGACTCTCAACCACTGCGCCACAGTCCACACTCTTATTCCAGTTATTTGTTTTGATGAGATTAAGTTTTAAAGGGTAAATTTTCATTCATTGCTTTGAGAGGGAAAAATTGTTATGTTTACATTATTTAGTGTCATTTCTGCAGACTCAGAATATTTATTGCAAAAAGGTCTGTAAATTATGAGGCATACCTGTTCAAGTAGTACAGGTGAAAAATCTGGACTCATTTTTCAAATAAAACATGAAGAACCTTCATTTTGTGCTATTCTGGGCAAAGTAATGTAATGCTTATTACTAAATGATTTCTCTAACCTATTGCTGTCTTAATTAAAATCATTTAGGAAAGTATTTGTTGCGCACAATTCAGAAAATATTTGGGAGGAGTAATAATAAAATTTTTACTTTTCCTTTTAATTGAAGAAGTATGTTAATAGAATATGATTTTTCCTATTCCAGTTAAAAAATAGTAAACTTTCTACAAAATGATGGTGTTAAAATAATGCCCCTTTTCTGAATTAATTTTGTTGCTCTACATACTTGGCTGAAACGTAAAGGACCAAAAAAAGAAGGAAACATTTGCAAATGCTTGTTTTTTGAAATATAAAGGCAATTTTATCTGGCACACTTAAAATTTATTTTAATCGTTTCCCGTATTTCCATAATTTTATTTAATTATACCTGGGGAAATATGTTAACCTATTTAAGGAAAATATTTAAGAGATTTTTACAGCTGTGTAAAAATTACCAAATTGGAACAATTGTGTTAAGCCAGAGCATTTTGCTCTCAGATAAGGAAATTAAGTGAGAACGGAATTTTGCTCTTCGGAAACGAAAACAAATAGCCCCCATATTCTAAAGTGCCTGTGCTATAAGACCAACGCACCCAGTCCAGTACTCCTTTCAGCTGACTCCGTGTTGCAAGAATTTCAAGAAAGTTATTTGCGGGTAAAGTAGTTTACTGAAACGCAGTGGGAGGGATCGGCAACAGTTTGCCCGACGTGCGGGTCCGCAGCCTTTGGGCGGGAAACCTCAAGCCGCGGCCAGACAGCGGGTTCCCTAAAATCGCCCCCGGCCGCCCCCCACCCCCTTCCCCGCCGACAGCTTTTCCTGATCCTCCAAAGGCGCACGGCGACGTTTTCGTGGCTTCCCGAAAGGACGGCGCCAGGGGTCTGTGTGAAGACAGCTCCATTTTAGGCATGGCCTGGTGGGGGAGTAGGGGGTGGAGTGGTCATTCTCTCGGGTTCTCATGACCCCTCCCCCACTTGACTTCACTTTTTGGTTTGCGGAGACTGACATCTCCCAGATGAAGGAATCAGATTGTACATGGTACATGTCTGGAAACGCAGGGAAGGTAGTAGGGTGCGTCAAGCGTTGCCTCCATCCTGGTGAAGGCAAAGGTTTCTTTTGTTTGGTGTTCCTCTTGTCGGGACGAAATGACAAATGTGAATGTCCCCTAATTAGTGAGAAATCCTCAGCCTTCTTTGGAACGGCTTGACTTCTCGAGAGGAGGTGGTGATGTGGTGACTAAAGGGAAAGGTGACTAGAGAGAGAACGGGGAGAGGAAGTGGCAGGGGCGGGCGGTGGAGGGAAGGGGCAGATCCGCTGACCTGGGGGTCTCGGCGACCCTGGGGGCGCGAGCTGCGCGTGAAGATCCGCGGCTGCGAGGGCAGCGCGGGGCTGCAGACCCCGGCCTTCTCGGCCGGGACGCAGAGCACGGGTGGAGCCGCTCGTCGCAGTGCCGCAGCCCCTCCTCCTAGTTTTAAGAAGAACCGAAGCATTGTTTCAGCTGTAATAGAAGTCACTCATTGCTTATAGTTGAAAACAACGACGGTGGGCTCTGGCATCTCTTTCGGCTCCTTGCATTGTACTGTCGGAATTCTTTAAAAAAAAAAAAAAAAGAAAGAAAAAGAAAATATGTACGTTTTTTAAATGTAGAAATCTTAGATTGTGATAACCAACGGGCGTATGATAGGTTATTTCCTTGATTTTTTTTTTTTTTACCCCCAGTGCATTGAGGATTCTTTGTAGCTACTTGAACTCATTTTAAAGACATTTTGCAAGAAGTATGATAAATCAAGCCACTGAAACATTTGGCTTCCACAAGTATAAAACATGCGTTTTGAGTCAAGCACAGGTCTTTCTGGCACTAAAAACAAGTAGGAAATGAGAAAAAAATTAAAACCAGAAGACTTCAGGAAGGTGACAAATTGGAAAGCGTTCTAGGAGATTCATGGGACCATTTTAGGTGAAAGAAGAACTCTATGAGCTTAAAAAGATGATGGTTAGTTTCATAAAAGGATCTTAGGCTCAAAAGACTGAGGGGGGAGCAGGAAAAGATGAGTCTATTTAAAAGACAGTGCCATATCCCTGAAATGGGGACTGATATTTTCTGTCACTGTCTCCTTCCTTCTCTTCCCTCCCTCCCAATTCCCTTCCCTGCTTCTCCTCCCTCTACCCTTCCTCTTCCCTTCTCTCCGCCTTTCTTTTACCGACCCCACTCCACTCCCCCCCCCCCCCCCGCCCCAACCAGGTATGTAAAATGCATTTGCCTTAAATTCTTTGTGAATGAATGTTAGAGGATTTCTCAAAGTCCCCAGTTGGAAAAAGCTTTCTACAGGACTTGAAAGGCCGATGTCCCTCTCAGGAAATGAATGAGTCGATAACCTCTGACACCAGTGACCAGTCTAGTGAACCCTACCTTAATTCCACTAATACTGGAGGCCCCCAATCAGGCAAAACTGAATCTCATAACCATACCATCCAATGTGGTTCACTTATGGCATTTCACACTTTTCATCTATGTATTTGTAGGTTTGAATTTCATCAAATTTAACAAACAAGGATTCAGAACCCACCTACATATTTCTGATTTTATGACGATTGGACTATTTTTTAATTAAAAACAAGCTTACAGATAAAACATTGTTTATCATGAATGTGTGTCAGTGACAAAACTAAATTATACTGCCTGTTAATTTTATGATAATTTTACATAAATAATGGCATTTCCTCAATTTGCATGAGTACTTTTCACATTATTTCTGTTACCAGATGTTGATTTTTAAAAGTAGTTCTTTCATTTAAAATATTAAAAAAACAACTTATTCAAATTAGTTTCTCTATTTCCTGTTATTCAAAATATTTAACCTGGAATACCATCGTTAAAGTTATTTCATTATAGATCAGTGTAATCAGTTGATTTCTACTATTAAAGTAATGCCTAGTGAGTGTTTTGTTAGTAAATAATTTTTTTGAGAGCTTCAGCTTTTGGGACTCTTGCAGAATCATTTACATTTTTACACTTTTTCTTTCCTCCCTACCAGCTGGCACATGGTTATCCCCCCCACACACACACAAAGTAAATAAAATGAGAAAGCTTTGCCTCCTTTCTTGAGAAACAACAAAAGAAATAAACAGACGAAAAATCTTTTCAAGTTAATCAGTCTCGATTGAAGCCTTTTACCACAAACAGCTGAAAATAACATTTATTTATATACATCAATTTACTTCAGATCTGAGCTAATTAGTATAAATTTATATTTCATTGTTTAGTATGGGGAGGAGGTGTAAATAGGTGCATTATGTGAATTTTCAAAAGCTTTTAGATTCGGTCAAAATCCCTACGTTTTAGTTTGTGTGAAACAGTGTTAAGAGTTAGGAGTGTGTTTGGAGAGACGGGGAGGGGGGTTGCGGGTATAGTGGGGGAGGGTAAGCTCCGTAGCTTTGCCGAAGGGAAGTGGTATCTGTACAGTTTCTCGGTAAACTGCTTGTTTAAGAAAATGGGGGTGGGGTGGGGGAAGAGTAGTGGTGCGTTTTAATGTTTCAAAGACGGGTTTTATTTTATATTCTAAAGGAAATCCAGCATTTCTAGTTGATCTATAACATTTACTGTAGTGGTCGATAAGGGAGGCAGTATTGGTGTCAGCATCTAGTAATCAACAATCGTTTGAACCAATTTTAAAGGTAAAGGGTAAGCAGTTTGAAACAGGGGGCTGGCCGGGGAAGGGACGGTAGGAGCCTAACCCGTTATTAAGTTTTCGTTTATTCAACTCTTCTGTCCCCTGGTAGTGGACTTTTAAAATGTCAGGGTCCGGTCAATAAGATATAAATTTACCTTTTTTTCTCCCACTTGCCTCCCTTTTTCACCCCCTCCCCCCCCCCCCCCCCTCTGTTTCTCCCCCACCTCTTTCTCTGGCTCCGCAGCCGCCTGTGCTGGCGGCTCCTCTTCACCTCCCCTGCCTGGCGCTCCCCTCCCCCTCCTTGCCCTACGTCGCCTTGCTCTTGGGGAACAATCGCCACTGATTGAGGTTCACTCTATGTTAGGCTGGAAAACTGGGCTGTTATTTAGGAAGTCATTAATCACATCTCCTCCCCCGGAAAGAGATGGCGGAGAAACCTGTGAAGTACAATTCCTTACCAGCCCCCTCCAAAATGTTCCGAAATGGTAAACCTAAACACAATTTGACTACAAGAAGGTGATAGCGATTTTTCCGGTAGCATTTTATTTTAAATTTGAAACAAATTTCAGGTCACAGTCAGGTAATTGTGTGCATTTCTCTTATTGTAGGTGTAGGTTACCATTATCTAAAGTTTCATGGGTGTGTAATTAGGTTCAATTAGATCTTTTGTAAATTACATATTTTCCTCTAAGAATGGAATTAAATATGAAATTTGCATCCCAAGCAGGTTTACTGTTAACGGAGCATCTGAATTCTTAGGGGGAAAAAAGCGTAACGTCGGTTGCTTTATTTAAATGGCTTTTTTCCCCTTAAATGAGATTATTTAGACAGGCTTGTGTGTAAGGCACGCGTGTGCACATATATGACTGCCGTTTTTCTAAATCGACGATTCACAAGGACCCTCCATTGTGTTTAAGTAAAAGCACGAAATCGGCATTCTGATTTATCGTAAAGAAGCGTCCCCAATTGTCTTTAAGATAACATGTTTGAGTTTTTCGTGTTCATTCATAAATTATTTTGATGTCAGCATAGATGAAATGGCGATTGGTTATCTCTTCCTCTTGCCAGCCCCTTAAGGATCCGAGGTGAAATTAGTAGCAAGAAAGCATGTAATTGACAAAGTCACGTGTGCTCAGGGGGCCAGAAACTGGAGAGAGGAGAGAAAAAAATCAAAAGAGGGAAAGCACATTAGACCATGCGAGCTAAATTTGTGATCGCACAAAATCAAGATGTTAGATTGATGCAGAAGATCACTCCGTTGCAAAGGGAAAGTTTTCATCTCACGAGTTTGGAGCAGAGGGCCCGTGGGGCAACATGGCCGAAGGTTAATTTTCTTTTCTATTGTTTTACTGTGATTTTCTCTCTTCCTTTCTCCCGCCCTCTCCCTCTCCCACCCTTCTTTGCCCGTCCCCCCTTCCCCTTTTACCCCAATACTGAGCAGTACCCCCCACCCCCCATCGCGCAGTGGGGCTTTCTGCAACCTATTGTTATAGATCTCCAAAAATGTTTTGTACCGCCCACACTGATTCACAACTTGAAAAGCTTTCAGGGGGCTATTGTTTGAATTGTTTGAGTGTGATTAAGCGCAGTTTCAGTTAGTGAGCCCAAGAAAACTTTTATACACCTGCCCCCTCCCCCATTCCACCCCAACTTTAATTGAAAGTTATTGGGGGGGAGGGGAATGCACATTGCAAATAACCCTGGATTCACTGCTGCCGCATGTGCATTAACTAGTTCTAACCATCTTCACGATTTCTCTTTCCTCCTCGGGCACGCCGGAGAGAATTAGTTTCGCTGAAAATTTCTCTTTGTAAATGGGATCAGTGTTAAATCAGCAACATGCAAGTAAAATAATCGCATGCTGTACTGTAATATGTGGCCGAGAAACAGAGTTAAATGAAAACGTACACGTATGTACAGAAACGTGGAAGTTGTGATCGATAGAACAGTGTGGCTTCCTCCCTCCCCCGCTTTCCCTTTTAAGCCTTTAATTTAAAATATTTTCTGCCGAATAAAAGAAGGAATCAACCATTTAATAGCTTTTTTTTCCTTTCATTTCCTCTCCCCTCCACCCCCACTCCCAAGCAGTTTTTTTTTTTCCTTTCACTGAACTGTATGGCAATACTGACTAACTGACTTTTTTGTCCTGTTCTACTCAGGCGGGGCAAGCAAAGGTGGTGGAGAAGAGCCCGGGAAGCTGCCGGAGCAGGCAGAGGAGGAATCCCAGGTTTTGCACGGAACTGGCCACTGTAAGTGGTTCAACGTGCGAATGGGATTTGGATTCATCTCCATGATAAACCGAGAGGGAAGCCCCTTGGATATTCCAGTCGATGTATTTGTACACCAAGTAAGCCAAACTGTTTTTGTGTTTTGTTTTGGTTTGGTTTTGGTTTTGGTTTTTTCTCCTCGTCTTCACCTTTTTCAAGTGGAGGAGCTGACCGGTAGTTTTGTCAGTGGGCTTACAATAATGTGCCCTTCAAAATCTTCCTTACAGTCATGAGTGAATACAGTTATTAGGGTGTGTGCATGGGCACCTTCCTGGGTGTCTTTTCCTAAACAGAAAATGAAATCTCTGAAATTTCACTTCTGGGTGGTGGTTGACTTGATTAAGCAAGTTCCCCTCTTCTTTCGACAGCGAAATTGCTGTAGTGTAGCTTCCGGTGTTATCGGTTACGATACATTATGTGGCCTGTGCCTGGGGAATGAGTGGGAAATGAATGAGGAAACAGTGATCATATTAAGTTTTGTTTTTTTTAAGCCAATTTGCTGTTATAAGAAATCTGTAGGTCCCCTTATTTTAGACAGCTCTAATCACAGTAGCTTCCCCAATTATTTTATATCTGTCTGTCTGGTAGTCTTTTGTAGATTCAAATTAAAATAATTTGATTTCACAGTAAAATAGAGTAGAACATTGTTGGCCTAGTATGGATTTGAAGAAATGCAAGAGAGGATTGTTGGTAATCAAACATTTTAGAAATGTGCTCCGTGTAGGGCATAGGTCCAAGGATACTGTCTCTTTAAGAGACTGAACTCAAAAAAACATGTGGCCAGAGGCGGCTCTAGTTTGTATGTTTAAAATGTGCTAGTGGGCTACTTGGGGTAAATTTCCACTGTTGCTTATATTGTGTTGTAATTTTTTAAGATGCTTCAATACCAAATAGAATGTCAGTGCTTCTTATTTAAGAAATTTTACCCAGAAACAAGGAAATTAATACCTCTCCCCCTTTCACTCCTCTGTTGTGCTTAATCTCTTAATAGTAAGGGGAAAAAAAAAAGGTATTTACAGTTTGCAAGCTTGATTATTTCATCGAAAGAAGTTAGAGAAATACAAATTATCTGTAATGAATTCTTAGGAGTAAAGGGATTTAGGACTAAAGAGGTTTATTTTAGCTTGACATCTAAGTTAAAAATAATCGAATGAATGCATATCAGTCCTACAGGTTGACTGACATAGATACATGCAGGAAATAAATATTTAGTATATTTGCATAAAAATTTTCTGTTTTGATAGTATGTTGCATGTTCTTAGTAATAATTTACAACCTCCTTTCCCCCCTAAGGAATATCATCTTCAAATTAAGTATATAAACAATAGAAACATATGAAACCATTCTGTTTTGATCTGTTGTCCTGTGTGCTTGGTAGCTTCCTGACCTTGCTGTGTGGTGTGTGTTTTCCTTTCCTAAAGGCCTGGCTATCATTATTGGCTGTTTACATGTGGAAGGATCAGCATAATCTGTGAATTGAAACAGGGTTTAAATACATAAATAGAACTCCACAGACAGGCTACTGGATTTTATGCCTCCTACTTTATATGGCAAAATGAAGCCACATTTTCTGCTTTTCTCCTCCCTAGACTGAATGACTGAAATCATTGACAAATCCATTTTCTCTCAGGCCTCTGCTTTCCCTGCTTTGAACCTTCTTTAGGTTGTTAAAATGTTCTTTACAATCTCATAAATTTGTTTTATAGATGAATGAAAAAAAATAGCCCTTTTCTTCTTTGTCTGATCACGCCTTGTTATAATTTGGTTTTCTATGTTTACCTTTTAATGTATTCAAATAGTAGACATTTTATTAACTGATATTAATGTTTAGAACAATGAGACATCCAATTTTAAGCTATTTAATGGTTGTATGTTGATAAACATTCCCATATCCACTGAATTAAGAAATGCTATATTGCTGCAAAAGTTTTTTTATATACATAGTGAATAGTTTCTAGAGTACAAACATTGATTATTCATATTAGACTTACTTTAAATTTTCTGTTACACATCATGTATTTACTAATAGAACAGTATTAAAACGATGTGTATGATAAAAAATTCTCTCAAAAAATATGTATTTGTATTTTTCATAAGAATATATCTGGATACATTTTTAGGAAGAAGTATGTAAAAAGTCAGTAAAACTCACGTATTAGCATTTTTGTGATGTAAAAAAATAGGGCAGTAATAATCTTTAAATTTAAAATTAGAAAGTGACATTTTAGGGCAGTTTTTGATGGTTAAAGTATTTGCTGTTTGAAATATATCTCAGTTTTTTCCTAGGGAAGACTATTTAGAATCAGTTGCTTTGTTGTTGTTGTTGCTGGGTTTTTTGTTTTGTTTTTCTTTGTTTTTTTTTTTTGCTTCTTAACTTTGATGCCTAGGTAAAGGGATTTCTGTCTTATATTGAAGCTTATATAAATTGCATATAAATCATATGAATAATTGTTTTGAAGAAGGCAGGATCCCACTGATTTTAGCAAAGCAGCTACAAGTAACAATTTGATGGTCATAAATAATGTGTGCAGCATCACTTACACAATCAGGTTGCAATTCAGGACTATTTTATAGAAGTTTTTAAGACATTTTAAAAATTATTTTTTTAGCTGCCATTTTTACCGTATGAGCATTTTTGAAAGCATACTAGATTTTATGTATAATTATAAATTAGATTTTTCCCCATTATGTGTGTATACTATTTTGTTATGAAAGAATAGGCATCATAGATAATTAGGAATTTTATATGTTCAACTAGAGCGACATCTAATTATTATTTTAAACATATGAAGTAGTGGCGGGTTTTTTTGACTGTTTAGAAGTACATGTGTCATTGGATTGTTAAAAAAATATTCTAAAACATGTTTTTAATAGTATATGTTTGGGGAAGTAAAAAAAGAAATGATTTTAGTTTCTTTAAAATAATATTTAAAAATTCATGCCAAGGCACCCAGATATTTTTTTCTCCTTACAAATATTGATTGCAAAGAACTGCACATCAAAAACAATCCGTTGCTATGAAATGAAGAGAATATATGAGTGTGTTCTTAAAATAGAGCTATACATTTATGGTTACGTAATTCTATTTACAATTTGTTGGCAAAAATACAATCAAACTTTCTTTTGGTTTCTGTAATGCCACCAACTTCTCAAAAACATGCCCAAGACTTAGGTGCTGTCCTCTCTCTTTCTTCAGACTTGTTGATAAATGTAGTGAGACTCTGCCATTTGAGGATGGTATGTGACCATTGGTTTAAAATGACTGTCTTCATTGGATTTTCTAATGTTAACTGGTGATTTAAATGATTGTATTTTTATGGGTTTGTAATGAATAGATGTATTCGGATACGTTAATACTGAAACCCTGATAGCATTCAGTATTTTTAGAAACTTAACAAAAATGTATAGATATTGTAGTTGTGAATTTTGTCACAGTCCACTGTTTTTGAGGTGTTCCTTAAAATTTTCAGTATTTAAAATATTTGGTGATGATTTAGTTTGTAAGTAGGATAAATTTGTAGGAATTTCTTACTTAAGCATCCAGTGCAAAACACTGAGTAGTAAGAGTGTAGATGATTAATTCAGATTTTAAGTCTAGGTTCTTAACTCAGTTGATTTCACCAATTAGAATACAATTATTTTGTAAGTGCTAATAATTAATACCCCTATCAGTTTATTGTTACTAAGTTTTTAAAAATTTGCCTCCACCGTTAGATTGTGGGGTAACATGTCTAAATTACCTGGAAAGGTCTCTGGCAACTTTCTGAAATATAATCTTTCAATAGTACTTATATATGTGATGATACTTTAAATGAATCACATGGTAATTAAATACTAGATCATTTATGGAGAAGGTCAATATTACTCAATAACTACCTGTTGATGTTATGTAAGTTTTTCTTTACATAGATTTTGACATCTATTTTTAAAGTCATTATCTCAACCAATAAGATAAAAGTGATCATTTGAACTTTATTTTGTCCAGAGGAGGGTTGGAATCCATTCTCCTTATTACTCTCTCTACAGCTCATTTGCATAATAATATTTTCTTGTTGGGTTATATATTTGGGATTGTTTGCCATCAAATAGGATACAAAGAATTTTTAAAAAATAAATTTTTTAATTTTTATTTTTGGCCGCGTTGGGTCTTCGTTGCTGCACGTGGGCTTTATCTAGTTGCCGCGAAAGGGGGCTACTCTTCGTTGTGGTGCACAGGCTTCTCATTGCGGTGGCTTCTCTTGTTGCGGAGCACGGGCTCTAGGCACGCGGGCTTCCTTAGTTGTGGCATGTGGGCTCAGTAGTTGTGGCTCGTGGGCGCTAGAGCGCAGACTCAGTAGTTGTGGAGCACGGGCTTAGTTACTCCGCGGCATGTGGGATCTCCCCAGACCAGGGCTCGAACCTGTGTCCTCTGCATTGGCATGCGGATTCTTAACCACCAGGGAAGTTCCACAAAGAATTTTTAACATAAATGTGTTTCATTTGTTTCACAGTTTATGTAAGAATTCTTTTTCAAAGAGAAAGAGTAATTTCAAAATGATTGCAATTTAGCTATTATTACTCAGTTGGCTTAAATATTTAATTTGGTTTTTAAGTCTTCAATTACCTTTCAGGTATTGATGTTTTCTTCTTTTGCTCTTTATTTCTGATTTATGGTTTGATCTTTATGAGAATACAAATGCCTATATTACAAAGATTTTATATATTTTATGTTCCTTTTATTACTTTGCTCAGAAAACATTTCAGAAGAGTAATGGAAATAGAAGAGATAAGAGATAAGTTTAAAGCATTTTTATTAATAGTATAGGATATGAAAACATTTGGAGATGACTGATATTTAAATACATGAAAATTGAAGTGTTATACACCGTTCAATTGATGTAGCATGGAGTTCATGTCTCAGTTTTTAACATTAATTAGCTACACAATTATGAAAACTGATTTACTCCAATATGCTCATGTTTAAGGGCTTTTCATAATATTTAACTACCAATTTATTAGCCATATTACTTTTGTCATAGTTCAGAGTGAAAACATTTTTCACACTCAGAATAGATATGGTTATTTTTTTTCTTGGGGCTGTTGAAAATGTCAATATCAAAAAAAAAAAAAAACCCAACATATTTAGATAGAGAAATCTTGGAAGTTTAAAAATGTGATAATAAACAGTTATACCTCATTTGTTAGTGAGTTCTGCATTTTAATATTTTGAAAATGGTTCCTAAAGCTACCAAATTTTCAAGATGAATTGCCCACATGACCAGTTTGGAAGAATCCCAAATGAAATGCTTTGAAGCTATTTAATCATAAAATCACATCTAAAGGCATTTAAATAAAAACTGTATAAGACTTTAATTGTCTTAAAAGATATTGGATACATTCCTTCTGGTTTTCAAATACTGATCCATTTTCAGGAACTTTTCTGAATACTTCTAAAAAGATATCCTTGTTCAGTTCAAACATGAAATGTGAATTGGGTACATAATTAAGACATCGTCTTCACTCCTCATTTTAAAGAGTATTGATGTAACTCAAATATTTTTCTCTTATTTTTGATTCTCCTTTTTTAAAAAGACCATTCACAGCAAATGAAGGTGTTAAATTCAAGAACTGTTTTTTAAACAAATATGTGACAAGCCACTTATGAGTATTTAGCATAATATCTTTAACCTGTCTTTAACTCATCTCAGAGTTCTTGGGTTTCATAAGAAGTTAAAAACTTGTTTTGTTACCTGGACTCAACATGGAAGTCCTTCGAGGTAAATTTTGTTGCTTTTGGACAGCAAGGAACCCTAATAAGGGTTTGGTTGAATTCATCATCCTGTTCAGAAATTACCTAACTATTGCAGATAGTTTTGTATACCTTAACTGAAAAGTTTTATTGGTATTGGGATTAAAAGTTACTAGTTAAAAATATGGTGTACTGTATTTTTATTTCTAAACCAAGTATAACCTAAACAAGTAAAGTAAGGATATTTCTGATTCAACTGGAAATTTATTACTTTAAATATGATATTTTGTAGACTTGATTTGGAACTAAATATTGAGATATTCCTCACTGAATTTCTCACTGGAACTTCAGCTTGTTCAATATGTAGTTACTGAGGTTATGGCATTGTAACATATACAGCCCATAAGGAACTTAAATGATTTATATTCTTATCTAAAATAATGTGGTAACATTTTCTAATATCAAAAAAATTGATAACAGTAATATATCAAAAAATACATTGTAGGTCAGTGGGGTACATTGAGAAATGATCTTTTAAAAGAGTATTCTATTAATTGAGTAATAAAAATGTTTGTTATGTTGCATTTTGATACATCAGGATTAATTTTATCTTCTGTCTAGCAACAAATTAGAAGATTATCTGATGATTGCCCCCCTTCCCATATCTAAATATCTGACAGTTTAGAAATGCTGTCTCAAATAAGATTTATAGATAATTGATAGCTTTAGTCTTATGTTTCTTTCTGTAATCAGCTGCAAATTGGAATAATACCTCAGTTTTCAGGTGTTGTGAAGAGTAGAGATACCATTATATAAACTGCCTAGCAGGTATGTGTTGAATAAATAAACTAAAATGTAAACTAGTCTTTTTGCCACAACAAAATCAGGGATAAGTTATTATCAGTGGTATGTATTTGTGGTTGAAAATGAAATTGGTATCTTTTATGTGCTCTCTTTAAAATTAGACAAAATGTATTGCACAATATTAATAGCTTAATTTTAATTACAGTGAACTATAAGGCTTTTTATTACAATTTTATGGTATAGAGTATTGTTTACTATTGTTTAACACATCAGGATATAAACTGAGACTTGGACATAATTTTGTGATGCAAATGTTTTTGTTTTAATAGTTTGTTTCATCGTGAGATTTTTACCTGTGTATTCAGGTATACGTATTCAGTTTGTATTCTTCAGTATAGGCTAAGGGAAAAATATGAAATATTGTCTTAAATAGACCTACTGTGATAATTTAATACCTATTGCTCTATTAATAATTACTTAATACTTGTGAGATATGATACAGTGGTATAGAATCTGGTCAAATAGATCAGTGTTCAAATCCCAGTTTATTATATGTCTCTAGGGGAAGTAAGTTACCTTGTCAGTGTTTCAGCATCTTACAAGGGAAGGGACAAAAAAGTATCCACTTTGTATAGGGTTATTATGAGAATTAAATGTTATTAGACATGTAAAGCATTTAACGCAGAGCTTGGCAGATAGTAAGGACTCAGCGATGTTTGTACATAATTATTATTACAAAGGAGATATCATGTGGTAGAGTGAGAGAGAAAATATCAGAAATGAAGGTTTGGGTTTGGCTGTGCCACTTGGGTGGGTTTCTTACTTATGGCTAGTTGCTTCCAAGGAGCTTCAGTATTCTCATGCGTAAAATGTGGCAATAATATCTTGCCGTCCCTATTTTTGAGGAGTGGGGTAAGGGTCAACTGAGGTATCATACATGAAAATAATTTAAGAATTCTAATGATCCAGGTTTAGTTTTAATCTTCATTTCAAGCACTATATTTTTATTAATACCTTCACCATTATAAACCTTTGTCAGGTTTTTTAAAAGATAGTAAGCTCATGTCATTTATTTTTTTGCCTTGTCAACTTAATTGAGGTATAATTTATATAGAATAAAGTTCACCAAATTTAAGTATACAGTGAGATGAGTTTTCACAAATTGTGTAACTACCACCACAATCATCATACAGAACATTTCATCAGCCCAAAAAAGTTCCCTTGTGCCCATTTGTAGTCACCCTTGAAGAAGAGAGGCACAGTTGTCCTATATGATATTGATATGTCATATTAACTGGTTAACTGACCTGTTTCTTTTAACTTTGTCTATTTAGATATAAGCTACAACCCATTATCCTTTATGAAATACAATCCACTTATTTTCATGTTTTTGTTTGTTTCTCTTTAGTTATTTCTGCTCGACAATGACCTTTTCACCAGTAGTTTCTGTGCTTGTGAAAGTGAGATTAATTAGCATACATTTCACTAATCTTCAAACTTAATTTCATTTACCCTTATGGTACCTTTTCATACAACATAAACTCACTGCTTACCTAAAGGGCATAATTAGGCTGATTGATATTCTTATTTCTTGTCAGAAATTTAATGGATTTCTGTCTCAACTGAGTTTTTGTGTAAACATTCTTAGAGGTTTAAATCGGCAAGAAGGCTTATTGCTGTATAAAAGTATTAACTTTTAAGAAAGTGGTAACTCTAGAAAAACTTCTGGTTCAATAATTTATCTATTCAACTATTTTTTTAGTTAATCACATACTAAGTGTAAAGCATTGTTTGATGATAGATTTGAGAGTTCTGCTCTCCAGATTGCTATATATTCTTCCTGTTTACTTCCTTTTGGCAAACTTTTTAATAAGATTTTTCCAATTCTCATTCTTTTCATACAAGGTATGAAGCAAAGGCTCATTTTCCCCATGTACTACTCACTTTCTTTTTACAAAGTTTAATTATGCTCCTCTCTCTACCCATAATTTGGGGATAATTATGATGAAAAAATAAATGTTAGTTTTTAAACTTTTGAACTAAATACAATGATTTCTCATCAGTCTTATATAGTTTCAGATTTCATGCATAGAAACTAAACTGTCTTTACCATTGCTGAGAATCATATTTTATTGTGCTATTAGTAGTATGCTTATTTTTTACCAGCTGCTCTAACTTTTTGTTATAAAACACTTTTTAAAATCAAACCTCACTGAAATTTATTATTTTTGTTCCTTGAAGTTAGCTTCTATTTCAAAATCTTGTAAGTTTAATTTACTAATAACTCGAAATTTTTCTTTTCAGTTTTATTGTTCTATGTTATATAAATACTCTATGTAAATTTCAAATTAATTTTAATTTGGCCATGATTTGTTCATGACCATTTGTTAAGCTTTGTAAGCAATTCCCTAGGTCTTGACAGTTAGTAGCTACAAAGTTCCTAGATGCAGTAGTTCCTAAATTCTTTTATCTTAACGTGTTTTCATTCAAATGAATTATCTTTATCCTTAATTCAGTTTGTAACAGAAGTCTGACAACACAGGTTATATCTATCACTTTAAATACTTAATAGATCATTGATGTGTTGTAAAGCTTGGAATGAATGAATTCTATCAACTTTTTTCCCAGCCAGAATTTTAATAATACATCATTTTGCTTACAATATGGAAACACTGGTGCTTGGAAACTAATTCCACTTTTCAGCAACTCCTTTAAATAGATTAAATGATACGAGAGACACGCACCTAACACAGTTCAATGTAAGCCATACATTTAAAAGGATAAATGAATGATTTTTTTTCAGTTTTAACAAAAAACAAAAAACTTCTCTTTTCAGGATTGGTTAAACTATGAGTCAGAAATTTAATTACAGTCTTGACCTCATTTTTTTTTTAGCTCTCTTAATTAAAACTTTTAGTTGAATACTAAATCTAAGGACAGTTGGATTTGCATGTTTGCCCCTTTCACTGTTTCCTCCCCCTTGCCATTGAAGAATTTTGAATGGGGAGGAATTTGCGCCCTTTGGCTCAGGTTGCAGACCCACTTGATCAAGCCAGAGAAGCCGGGGTCAGAACTATTCATTGCTTATCTTTTCCTTGGGCCACTTGTAAATCCTGCCTTTCTGCTCTGCAAAAAACTCTTTATATTAGACTTATAGTAAAGCCTGGAGAATAAAAATGGGCATAATAGTTGATGCTTGATTGTGACTTCACATGGGTTAATTTCACTATTTTTGAAGTTTTTCATGCCACTGCAGGTTATTTGATGTATGTAATTTTGTTTAAATAATGCTATTTCATTAGATATTAGAAAAGCATCCTGTTGGTAGTGAAAGTTTGGTGAGATGATATTCTGTCTCAGGTTGAGACGTAACACCTTTGAAATGTAGTGATTACTTTTAAGTAAACTGAATTTATTAATTTGAATTCAATCTATAAAAGCCCCAAAGTATTTTGTTTTGATGTGCTTAATTTCTAGCATTTATGCTGACACTTAAAATTTTCCTGAATCAACTATAGCACAAGTTTATGAACTGTATCAATAATGGTGTAAAGACTTTAAATATAGACCCAGGTTTAAACAAACACAAAACACTTTGTTCTTATCTCAGCATCCCTTAAAAGTATACAGCTCTGGTTCAGGACCTCAGGACCACCCATCACCCTGGACATTGGATACTCCTATTTATTCAAGAAGCTTGTGAAGTATCTGTGTGCCAGTGGGGGGATGGTGTGTGTATCTGTGTAGGGAATCACAGTTAGGTGATTTTACCCCAACAAAAACAGCACCGTTGTTTATAAGCTGAATTATGTCCCTGTAGAATTTTCTAGTTGTAAAACCTAATTTACATTAAATATTTGTTATTTTATGCAAGCGCTCGTTGCAGTTTTCACATTTTTGATGCTTCCATAAGGTTAAAGTGGGCGTCCATTAAGATTAACCTCAATCCATTACAGCCTTTTGGCTTGCAAGCCCCACCCGTTGGCCTTGGATTGCTAATACCAAGCTTTTGTTTCTTCCTGTAGAAAGGAAAGGAAAGAAAACTGTTCTTTCTTTTTCATTGTGTAAGTCATGTGACTTCCTTTTTAGTTAGTTACAGATAGGGTTGAAGTGAATCTCAAAATGCATAACATAGCAAATGTTATGTTTATATGAAATATTTATTGAAATGTGCCTCTTATTTAATTCATGTGTTTTATGCATTAAAATATTTGTTTTGAACAACTATACCTTATATTACATCCATGCAGTTTTTTAGGAAGCCAAAAAAAGGTTACCAAATAGATTTTTAAAATAAAACTGATCTTATCTATATCATGGTAGTTTCTTAGTGTATACGTTTTTCTCTCAGTTATCTTGTAGTATCATTTGAGGTTTTTTAACTGTAGCTTATTTCTCAGAACTCACAGTGTAAAGAAAGTAGCAGTGGTGTTTGGGATGATTTTAGTCAGGAAAATTTGCTGATAGGAAAAAAATGTGTTACAGAACTGCATGTACATATAAGAAGGAACTAACTGGATGTATTTCTTTTTGCTCCTCTTCTCTCTCACCTCTCTATAATAGTAAGTGGTGTAGCTAGCTGTTAGGAGAAAATGCTATCCAGCTCCTAGAATATTTACGTTGATGCTTAGTCCCAATTTGGGGATTTAGTCATGATGTTATAATTTACTATTAAATATTTAATCTTTAAAATTATTTAAATTTGTTCTTAAGCTGTTTTCCCAAACATTTAAATTCTGTTTTAGTAACAGTAGAGCTGTCCCCAAATAATAAATAAAATATTTTGAAAAACAGTACTTCTAAAAGAAGTATCCTGTCAATGATTTTTAAAATACAATGTTCTTTGACACATGATATTTCCCTGCAAGTCAGTACTTTTAAAAGACTTCTAAGGAGAAATCCTACTGTGTTTTAAAATCCTGTATGCATTTTTATTTAAAATGTTGTGTTTCAGTAAAATAAATTCTTACATAAAAAGCATTGTTTCTTACATTTTCAATAGTCTTATACATCTTGAAAGTCAATGATATTTAATCCAATGATTTTGCTGTTATCCAAGATAACTTGGTTAGTTCAGATTTTTTAATATGAAAAATCTGTTGAGATATACAGAAAAGCTACTTAAGTTTAATAGCACTGGGTTATCAGTTTTTCAATAACCAGGATCTGGTTTGAAGTCTGCAGTGTGCTTGTCATGTTTTCATGTTTTCATTGACATTAAAGTGTATAGTAAGTGATTTATTTTGCATGGGCTTTACAACTGAGTATTTGAACTTCAGTATATTTCATTAATTAACTTTCAAATATTTATTGATATTTTATTTAATGTTTAAATTGCCACTAAAATTTTGCTTTGAGGAAAGGTTTAGGATACTAAATGTTTCAAATATGTGATACTTCTTCATTTAACATTTGGATAGCAAGGTATTCATAAAACACCAGCAATCTATTATTAAGTATTTGAATTAGTACCAACATTTTTTGTTGAAATAATCCATTTAGTATCTTAGTGTCACTCTGAGTTTAAAATAAAAAGATTAAGAAACAAAGTCTAATTTTAAAAAATTACTACCAGATTTTTTGTGTACCGCATGCTTTTTTTTTTCTAACAAAATATGATATTAGAAAGTGAAAAGTTGGGTGCTTTTCCCTTTATAACTATTTTTCTCCTGCAAAGTTTTCTTTAACTTGTGTGAAGAGTAGTTAAGTGAATTTACATGGCTTTAAGTGTCTTCATGTTTAGTCAGAAGTACAAAGTTCATTTGTGGGGAGTAATACCACTTGGGATATTGCTACTTGTTTTCATGAGGGTTACTGTAAATAAATGATAGTGAATGATTTGATTTCTAAATTTTCTTTCCCCTAAAATAAACTTTATAAAAAATGGGAAATAATTTTTCAAATTGTTGAAATATCTGAAGGACCAAGTAAATATGGACATTTGTTTCAGTACATGCTCTTTAGTTTAGGGTTGGGTATTTTTTTAAAGATATTCTAATATAAAAAATCTTAATAAGTAATGTTTGGGAAGTTGTTAGTTATTGACCACTTCTCCTTACTCTCTGCCTTTACTTTTAAAAGTATCTGGTCACTGTTAAATCATTAATATTCCTAAAGGTAATCCAGAATTTCCTATGAGATTCAGTGTTCAACATGTATTCAATTATTCGCATTTACAAAATTCAAATGATTTTTGGAAAATCTTGTAAGACATGGGACAATGTTTTCAGAGTACGATTTTATGGAATAGAATTCATTATTTTGATACATATGTATATGTTCCCATTTTTAGCTGTAAATTGAAAAAATAAATTACCCCAATTATTAAAGCATTATATTGTCCCCAAATGATTCCTGCCCTAACATCATTTGATCTGCCATCGGGAATTATTACGGCCTTAAGTGGTCTCTCTCTTCAGTGTCCGCCTCCCCCTTTTCCCCTCCCCCACTCCCCTTCGGGAAGGAAGCCTGGGGCCCTAGCTCTAGAGATACCAGAAAAAAGCAGTCACTCAGCAGAAAGTGTCTGTCTTTAGCAGAAGTATCATCCCTTGGAGAAGAGTGTAGTTGAGAAGAGGTTAATAACAGAGTTTATCAAACTTTAATTTCGAATGCGTTTTTGGTACAGCTGGATATTGTGGTGTTAAGAAAAAAGAAGTCTACTTTGTCTGTTTTAGGCATTAACAAAGTCAAATTCAGTCCTTCACCACTTTTCTCTCTTTACTTAGCTTTGGCTAAATCTTTTATACTGTTTCTAAAGGCTGTTGCCAGTAATTTTCCTAACTTTGAAGAGAAGTGTGAGTTCTGAAAAAAAAAGCCATGGATGGTTAGGTAATTTTAACATTTCTAAACACTTACTGATTATTTGAAATATTTTCCTAAATTTCCAAAGAAAGTTTATATGAAATGTTTTACTCAATATCATTTGTCATCTAAAGATAATGTTTGTGTGTCTAGCATATTTTTGCCTAGAAGGCTTTTTAAACCACAAACTAACTCATAAAATTGGCTAACAATGAAAATAAATTGATACTGATAGATCTAGAAATGTTTTAATTATTTACTTCCTTAGATTGTTCATAAATTCCTTCTTTTGTTTGTTTCAGGATGAGTAAGGAAATGCAGATTCAGTGTGGTAAACACTATAAACTGTAGTGTAAGATTGCTGAAGGGCCCAAGTTTCTTTGTGCTGTAGATATTTGCGCTAGCATTTCTTCATCTTAAAGGGCAATCCCTTTACTTAGCTCCACATGTGTTGGTTTAAGTTTCTCATACTTACTGACCCTAGTTTGAAAAACTTAAGCAGAATGGTCATAGAATCTCACAATTAGCTTAAAGAGGATTTTAGAAGTTATAGTTTATGTCTGAAAGATAATAAAAATGAATATTGTGTAATACTTATGTTTTATGGAATAAACCAAAGATATTTTGAGTTTTTTGAATGTTATTTATTAAAAGGACAAACACAAAAATATGACATAATTGCAGACATATTTAAAGTAATATAAAAATGATAAGTATAAGCAATCTTTTGATAGAATACTTGAAAAAGAAAGTTAGAATGTAATCATATATTCCTTTCTATTAGTCTACCCCCTTTCCAGATCAACAAACGTTTATATTTGTTTTGTTTTAGCCTCTTGCTAATGCTAAATTCCCACTACTACCATTCCCGGGGGATAGACCCCAGTTTGCCGTCATTGATCCTAACTCCGGATCATCCAAAGACACTGGTATGCCTCCCCTGTAACAAGGCTTCTGTTCTGCCAACACAAGAGAACCCTTCAGCCATAGCCAATCAATACTGTAGCAATGATAGTGATCAGGACATCAATAACAGAATGATGATAATAGTATCATGTAAGTTTTATAGAGTGTTTGCATGTGCCAAGTGCTGTGCTAAGCATTTTACATCCATTAAATTTTCACAGCTCTGAAAGATAGTTACTATTGTTGTCTCATTTTTAAGATGAAAGAAATGATCTTAGAATGGTGAATTGCCTAATTTCACACAGTTGAGCCAGCAGTATGACTCCAGAGCAGTGCTCCTGAATCTCTGGGTTCCAGCCACATTTTTAGCTGTTTTAATTTTATATTAATATGTGTAACTTATGCTAAGTGATTGAGATTCAATTATGAGCCAAAAGCAGACAGGGATTCTGATTCTGACTTCACGGAGTTTAAAGAACAGTAGGGGAGACAGACAATCAGATCACATAAATGAAAGTAAAATAAAAACCATGATGAGTGCCATGAAGAAAAGGTACATGGTGCTGTAAGTATATAACCGTGAGGGTTCTGACCTAGTTTCAGGATCAGGAAGGCTTCTTTGGGGCAGTAAATTTGTGAGGGGTGTTGAAAAATGAGTAGTCAAAGAACAAGGAAAAGAATATTCCAGCAGAGAAAGGGGGAATGTACAGAGGCAGGAGGGAAAATGAATATTAGCTTTACAATGTGTTAGGATTACAAAGATCAGTAATGTCCAGTCCCTGTCTTTAAGAAGCTTGCAGTTAGAGTGTGTGTGTGTGTGTGTGTGTGTGTGTGTGTGTGTGTTGTGTGTGTTGTGTATGTGACCAGCAGTAGTGAGGAAGGCTTTATATAAGAAGAGACCATTTGAGATTGGCCTTGGAAATACCTGGGAACTTGGCAGCCCGAGAGGGCATTTCATGTTATACTTGTGCAGAGATGAGGAGAGGTGAAAGAGCCTCTAAAGGCCAGTGTGTAGGTAGGGTGCCAGGTGCTTGCTGGGTGGAAGCAGCAGGTAAGGGGCATGGCAGACCAGTGCTGGAAGAAGACACTCAAGCCAGGGCTGGGCCAGCTTGAGATCAGGCAGGTTTATCCTTGGTCCTCACCCTAAACATTGCTATTTATGAATTTCTTTAAAGTACTCCCTCTCCCCAAAGCTTCATTGGCTATTTGTTTTCAAATAGAATTTAGACGTTTTAGCCAAGCATCCTACCTCTTCATGACCTGATTGAATCTACTTTTCTGTCTTTCCTCTCATACTTATTTAAGTTGTTTGCTTTGTCAAGTCACAATGTACCCTACACTTCTTTGCCTCTTCCCCTTTGCATAGATAATACTGTCTTTCCCTTAATTTCCTTCCTACAGTCACTTTTGGAAATCACTGCCATCTTTCAGAATCCAGCCCCAAATTTAGATCCTTCTTTCCCTGAGGCCTTTCCTTATCCTTCTAGCTAGAATTGCTTGCTTACTTCTTATAAACTCCAAAACTCCGTTTGTCATAGATTGTCTTCTTTTACATTTTTTGTTGTCTTGTGTCTCTGACTAAATTGTAAACTCTTGAATTGTCTTACCAAATTTTGTATTTCATGCAGTATATGGGAGCATGCTTTTCATAATTCATACTCAAAACCATTTCTTGAACATTCAAAAAAGTATAATATATTAGGAACATTTTCTCCTATCTTCCATTGCATAAAAAGATATGAATGTTATCCAAGAAAGTGTATGTAAACTCTTCTTTAAGAAAACCTAGTGTTCAACTTATATTCAGTTCCCTTTGAATATCACTCTCACATGTTCATTATGCATCAAGTTACGCATTCTGCTTTTGTGGGCCCAGGATGCTTTGGGGCTTCTGTCCCCTCCCTTTTTTCTTAGCAGAAAAGATGGTGGCTTCTGTGCTATATTTATTACCACAGTTTGCTAAGTCTAAAATGTCTGCAGTTTATTGGAGGGGAAGGACCTTTGTGTCTAATTCTCTATTTAAGTCCAGAAGGCTTGAACTTTATTTTCTTTCCTTGGGTAGAACTTCCACCAGTGACAATTCCTTTCATATATACTGATTTTCAGTCTGGAGGACGTGTCTCTCTCACCCATCCCCATCTCAAACTTTTCATCAAATTGGTTTACTTGGATATGAAAAGTTAGTGTCATTTCTGACTCATGAGTCTTCTTTAGCCCTCATGTCCAACCAGTAATTGTTGCTGTTGCCGTTTTTATAATCTCAAAATGTCGCACAACTTCCTATCATCTGTACTTGAGATCTTAATGATCAGAGCCCAGTCTTGATTAGCTGCCTAGGGTCCTTACCTAAAAGAACACAGACCTGAAATTTAGGCAAATCAGATAAAGCAGCTTTGGAATTAAAGACAGGCATATGATATGATTTGATGCCGAGGTCTTTCTTCCAGGGGTGAGCTTCTGCAGGTAGATCACTTTCCAGAGGGGATCATGGTGGTAGGCAGTCTTCATCAGGACTTAGCTCCATCAATTCATTCAACAAATAATTATTAAACACCTAATATGTGAGATATAGCAATGAGCAGAAGACAAATGAAAATTCCTTTTTCATGCATTCCCATTCCTCTATCTCTTTTTTTATCTTCTGTCTTCACTGTGAAAAAATAGGAACATAGACTAACAATACTCAATGTAGAATACAGTATCTTTAAATAATTAATTAATTAATTAATTAATTTAGTTTTGGCTGCGTTGGGTCTTTGTTGCTGCACATGGGCTTGCTCTACGGTGAGCGGTGAGCGGGGGCTACTTTTCGTTGTGGTGCGCGGGCTTCTCATTGCAGTGGCTTCTCTTGTTGCGGAGCACGGGCTCTAGGTGCATGGGCTTAAGTAGTTGTGGCATGTGGGCTCAGTAGTTGTGGCTCGCGGGCTCTAGGGCGCAGGCTCAGTAGTTGTGGCGCATGGGCTTTGTTGCTCCGCAGCATGTGGGATCTTCCCGGACCAGGGATTGAACCCATGTCCCCTGCATTGGCAGGCGGTTTCCTAACTACTGTGCCACCAGGGAAGTCCACAAATGCTATTTTTGAATCATTTGGTTTTTTTGTTTTGTTTTGTTTTGTTTTGCGGTGCACGGGCCTCTCACAGTTGTGGCCTCTCTCGTTGCGGAGCACAGGCTCCGGACGCGCAGGCTCAGCGGCCATGGCTCACGGGCCCAGCCGCTCCGCAGCATGTGGGATCTTCCCGGACCGGGGCACGAACCCGTGTCCCCTGCATCGGCAGGCGGACTCTCAACCACTGCGCCACCAGGGAAGCCCAAATCATTTGTTTTTTATGCTGTTTGCCTAACATTTGTCTTTGCAAATGGGGAAAATAGCTCTCAATTCCCTTTGTCAAATCATTGCCAATTATAAATTAAAGAAGTTTAATACTAATCAAATTATAATAGGAAGATAAATTATAAATTGGAAAATTTTATCATCTGGAAAAATTCAGGAAAAAAACAACAGAATCATGTTACTATGTCTTTATTTTCACATGCTAACTATAGAAAGATTGGTATGTTGTATTTATTTTGTATAAAAATTTAGAAGGTCATTATTTAATCTTTGGTTAGTTTTCAGTTTTATAGGCAAGTTAATATTTTTTTCTCCTAGGTGATAATGGAATTCAATTCTGCTAACTATATTTAGAGATGACCTTCACTTCTAAAATATATTATTTAAAATTCTGTAATTTAGTTTCTTAAATTTAATAAAATGCCATGAAATAATTATTAAAATTTATCAGTTTGTACAAGTTCTGATGAATCTGTATATATAACCAAAGCATATTAAGTAACCGTCAGTGTTATTTGCAGTTGAGAGAAGGTGAGTTTTTATTTCTTTTAGAAAGGAAGATGTTTGGCTACAGAGCAAGGAGTAAAAAAGCATTCTGGGCAGGGAAAATGATGCAGATATTAAAAGGTAAAAACAGTCCTTTTTTTGAGTTTGAAAATTTTGTATGACATATGGAGTTCCCAGGAGCCCCTGTTGACTTGAAATCCCCAAATTGGTTTCAGAGATACACAAAGATATATATTCCTTTTTTACTTTCAGAAGATTATATGCTGACCTAATTTTAAGTGGCAAATATACTGCAGGTCTGTCTGGCATTATAGGCATTAAATACCTATAATAAAAACCTATATTAAAGGAACAATTTTCATTTAATATGAAAGGAAACAGCCTTTATTATACCTTCTTTAAATGTTCCTTTCTCAACAGTGGTTCATTCATTATCTGCTTATCCACATATTTATTAGTTGTCACCCATGAATCTTCTTTAAACACTGAGATTCCCCCTCTATACTCAAACTGAATGAACCTTTTCATATCATGCCCACTTAAATTATTGGCCACCCTACTCATTTTCTCAACATAGCCACCAGGAACAGCCCACCCTAATCCTGTGTTATTAATTTTATTCCTACCATATGTTTAAACTGCTATCAGTTTCTGCTGTGTATATCATGCTATAAATTTTCTCTTGTCTCCTGGATGTTTGGCCCATTCTTAAGCTAATGCTTATCAGAATTGAGGTTGGATGCTCCAGTAGGTTCTGGAACATCGTATTTTAGCTAGCAAAAATAAAGCATCACAAAGGATGCAGGACATATTCTTCCACATTATAAATTCACCTTAGCCTTTGCTTTCTTTGTGCTATTATTTTCCCATCTGTTCTAAAACACTTCTATTTTAAAATCTTTCACTCATTTTGCCCCTCTCACCACTTTGTGTGTGTCTGTGTGTGTGTTTCTCCTCTTGGTCAACTTCCACCCCCACTCCCTCTTCCTGGTGTAAAGAGCTTCTGTAGGAAATTGATAATCAGTGTCTTTCTGCTTCAAAGTCTTTAACACATGGAGCTGGCTGCTAAGAGAAATTGAACAGGTTCCTGTGATCCTTGTCAGTTTCTCTGATTAATCAATTTTTCTTTACTGGAGAAGCTGCTTTTAACAAAAGAAAACTAGCTTGAAATTTCAATCATTTGCCCATTGCTGCCTAGCTTGCATCTGCTCTTCTTCTGTTCCTATCACTTTACCTTTTTATTATAAACTTTTAATTCTTGGGTTTCAGTTACTTCATTTAAACTGGAGGGTGAAGAGCCAATTTCGTTTAATTTGTATATCCTCCACGATTACAGCTAATTCTAGTACTTGCACAATTTAATTTATAATGCTGCTTCCTATTCAGAAGGGGATGACTACAAATGAAAATGAGTGTATTTCTTTCCTAACTCTTGTTGACTTTCCTAGGAAAACCAAGGCAAAACAATTCTAAAGCACTTAAAAGGAAATCATGCTGTCATAGAAACTAATGCAATGAGATCTAGAAAAACCAGGGAGAGTTACTATATTGTTTTTTTAATAGGGATATTTCTTTAAACATGTCAAGTACTATCATACTTAGATACAGAGTTACAAGAATTTGTCTTTAGGTCATGGACAAGTTTGAGCAGCTAGTTAGCCTGATAATAAGGTTATAAGATCTGATGAAAAAATTTTACAGAATGACCAAAATGTATTTGGACTATTCCTTAGACATTATATAAAGGTGTTTGCACATAGTGATATTAGCTATAGATAGGACTGTCACAGGAAGGAGTTAATTTGAATGGCCTCAGGCTCAGTGGTGAGATTGAACTATGGCTAATGCTCCAAAGCATGTTTTGCAAACAAGTAGTTTTATGGTGTTTTAGGAAGTGTTCCCCGGAAGGGAAAAAAAGTCCTTATTCAGTAAGTTTGGGAAATTCTTGGTTACACAAAGTTAATATATGACTTTTCAATGCCTTATTATGCTAAAGTTCGCTATCAGCCTCCAAGATAAAGATGTAGAATGTGGTATTTTTACATACTTGTTGAATACTGGCACATTGGTACCTCTTTTTTTTTTTTTTTTTTAAAGAATCATCTCATGGGACATAGTTCCATGGGAACAAGCTCAGAGAAATTCTTGGGTTATGGTCAAGAATTAATTAATATTAGTTAATTATCATATATTATTATTGTGTAATAATACTGTGTATCAATAAATATTAATATCTTTACTCTTTAGCTCATAATTTATCCTTAAGTTGAAAGAAGTTAAAAGTCTTTTAAACATCTTCTAAACATTTTTAATGATATATTTTTATTTTACAAAACCGGAGATATAAATAATATTCAAGACATCCAGAAAAGCTGGGAGAAGGGGGGTGGTACATCATATAAAAATAGCCTAATAGATGAACTAAAATCAGGTATTTATAAAACATTAGCCGTGCATCTGGGCATTTAAAGGAGAGTGAAGATAGCTCAAGATTGGTAAATGTTATTGATGGTGATGGTATAAGAAAGCTGAAATTTGGCCGGGGAAAGTGGAATAAAAAGAAACAAGTGGTACACATTTGTCTTTCACTAGCAGCTTCTGGGAATGGCCTCTGGCCTGGGGCACCTGGCTTCCCCCCTTTTTTTTTTTCTTTACTTTTTTAAAATTGAGGGCTTCCCTGGTGGCACAGTGGTTGAGAGTCCGCCTGCCGATGCAGGGGACAGGCGTTCGTGCCCCGGTCCGGGAAGATCCCACATGCCGCGGAGCGGCTGGGCCCGTGAGCCATGGCCGCTGAGCCTGCGCGTCCGGAGCCTGTGCTCCGCGACGGGAGAGGCCACAACAGTGAGAGGCCCGCGTACCGCAAAAAAAAAACAAAAAACAAAAAACAAATTGAGCTGTAGTTGATGTACAATATTATATGTTACAAGTGTACAACATAGTGATTCATAATTTTTAAAGGTTGTAGTCCATTTATAGTTATTATAAAATATTGGCTGTATTCCTTGTGTTATATAAAATATCCTTGTAGCTTATTTATTTTATATATATTAGTTTGTACCTCTTAATCTCCTTCCCTATCTTGGCCCTCCCGCTTCCCTCTCCCCATTGGTAACCACTGGTTTGTTCTATCTGTGAGTCTGTTTCCTTTTTGTTATATTCACTAGTTTGTGTTATTTTTTTCAAATCCACATATATGTGATATCACACGGTATTTGTCTTTCTCTGATTTGACTTATTTCACTTAGCATAGCGCCCTCCAAGTCCATCCATGTTGTTGCAAATGGCAAAATTTCATTCTTTTTTATGGTTGGCTCCCTTTTTTTGAGTAGCAGCAGAGTTTACTTGAAGGCAGCTACCCCAGTTATTCAACAGGACTATATCAGGTGTACTCTCCTGGCAAACTTTGGTATCCTAGAGTAGTGATACCAGGCTTTTTTTTTTTTTTTTTTTTTTTTTAATTTCTGATCTCTTGCAGACCAAATACCATTGTACAAATGCTTTTCTTAGTTTGTATACTTGTCATGGTCCAGTAATGAACAGTTTACTTACCAGCGCTGATCTTCAGACTGCACCAGCACTGTTACTAGATTATCACCACTTCTACCCTGCTCTCAACTTGAAAATGTCTCACCACTTACAACTGCCAAAAATTCTTCCTACTGAGGACTAAACCTTTTATTCTACAACTAGAGAAAAAAGTGATTAAAAAATACAAATGCTGTTTCTGTATCACAGATTGTAATTTTGGTAATTTGTGGACCAGTAAACATTTTTTTTTTTATTTTGGCTGTACTGGGTCTTCATTGCTACATTCGGACTCTTCGTTGCAGGCTTCTCTCTAGTTGCGGTGCGTGGATTAGTTGCCCTTTGGCATGTGGGTTTAGTTGCCCTGTGGCATGTGGGATCTTAATTCCCCAACCAGGGATCAAACCCACATCCCCTGCATTGGAAGGCGGGTTCTTAACCACTGTACCACCAGGGAAGTCCCTGGACCAGTAAACATTAAAAAAAAAAAAAATAGCGTGATTTGGTAAATGTTTAATAACTGGCTTTCCAAAAAACATTGAGTGTGTCTTATAAGTTTTACTGATATAAAGGATGTAGAATACAGTTTACAAATAATAATACATGTATAATACTCTTTATTATAAATTCCATGTGGCCAGTTGATTCTCACAGAATACCTTCCTTGATTTTTTTTCCTGAACTCTTGTATCTGTAGCCAAACTCTGCTTGCAATTGATGAACAAGTGTAGTTCTTACACGAATATTAAGTGATTTTTTATACTAATGAGTTAGCACAAAAGTAAGACAAAAATGATGTATGTCAGAACTTTATTGTGATTGTTTTTGATGACTTGGATAACAGTTTTTGAATATTGTAAAATATTTCCTCAACTTTTGTGCTGTTCACAATGTAACAGCTATAGACATGAATCACTGTTATATTTAATCTGTATTGTTAGCATTTTCTTCATCACTTTCCTAAGTGTCTAGACAATCAGCAAAACAATACATCATGCCATGATTTGTAGTACTTGCCAGTTTCCATGGTATGAACATCATGACCAATTTCAAGCTATCAATGTAATGTCAGTGATGTGGAGTTGGAAGGCACAGTGACACACCATTATGTAGTAGTTCCACTGTACAAATTCAAAAGATGTAAATAACCTCACAATGTAGGTAATAGTAAAATAATTAGGGAGTAACAACTTTTTAGTAATTTTTTTACCATTTTTCCATACAATTCATTTAATTTTATCTTTATACTTTAATATTCAGTAGTGGCTGTATTTAACAACCATCTCATGGGATTCATACAAATTTAACAATGAGGTGTCTTCAGCTGGTACAAGCCAGCTCCAGCACACTGCTGCATTGCTGTTTTTTATTTTGCCATGTAAGGACATTTGTAATTACTATAAGTTCGTGGGAGGGATACCATCTCTGAATAAAGGAAAAGCCCTAAGAAAGACAACTTGCAAGCATCGACATTGTTCTTATGTTCTACATTTATGCAATGAAGTATTTAAAATATCGTCTGAGTTCCCACACAGCTGTATGGGAACCACTATCCTGGATAGTTTAGTAGCATTCAGATGAAGCTAATTTTTATTTAAGTGTAGTGAATACATACCAGGAATCACTCAGATACTTTTCTGTTTTGGTAGGGTTAGGAGTTACTGTTAGTCTTAAGAATTTCATAATCTGAATGGATGAGGAGAGACACTCACAGATAAGAAAGAATGTAGAAAACAAACCCCAAAGACTTAAAATTTTGTGTAGGCTTTTATTTTTTTTAACCTTGCCCATTGCATTGGTAGGTAGATGCTCTGTTAAGAGCTATTATTATGCTAGGGTTGTTATTTTTGAGTTGTAGGATAGTCCTTGAGCACTACTTTGTGCACTACTTCCTGCAGTTTATGAGGTATACATTTTTTTACACTTCTCTTCCCCCTCTTTTCCTTCCTCCCACTTCAATACTGAATTAGCTTTCTATTACCACAGACTTAGTGGCTTTAAAACAATACCCATTTATCAGTTCACAGTCTATAGGTCGGAAGTCTGGTGCAGTGTGGCCGGTTCTCTGTTGCTGGGTGCTCAGAATATCACAAGGCTGAAACCAAGGTGTCAGCCAACTTGTTCTCATCTGTAGCTCAGGGCTCTCTTTCTATTTGTATTGCTGGTACAAATTAGTTCCTTGTGCTTATAGAACTGAAGTGTCCATTTTCTCATTGGCTATGAGCCAGGTACCACTGTCGGCTCCTATAGGCCATATTTACATCCTTGCCTGGTGGACCCAACATCTCCATGTCAGCAGTGGTGGGTCTTGCCTGCTTCCAGTCTCTCTGACTTCCCCTTTTGTTACCAGCCAGAGAAAATTTTCTGCTTTTTAAAAACTCATGTGATTATATAGAGCCCCAAACACACCCCATAATCTCTCTTTTGATTAACTCAAAGTCAACTGGTTAGTAACTGTAATTATATCTGTGTAACATAATCACAAGAGTGATATCCCATCATCTTCACAAAGGAGAGAATTATTTGAGGGTTAGGGATAATTGGGAGTGACAGAATTCTGTCTGCCACAAATACTAAATACATCATATCTCATTTAAACATAATGATGGCTATGTTAAAACTTTCCATATAGTGATAAAACTTTAAAAATTATATCTGAACTTCATAGCTGTTTCCTTCAGAATAGAAATTAATTTTTAGTATACATAAAATTTAATCTCTTGAATTAGTATCTTAAAATAATGAAGCGAAGTTATTAACATTTAAAAATAGTGAAGTAAAATAGTGAAGACAAGATTGTACTGTATTTAATTCTTAAGTCTAAGTAGTAATTATTTACTTAAAATATATTAATAAAAGAGACAACTTACTTTGAACATTATCTAAATGTTGGTTTAGAAAATCAGTTCAAAGGTATTTAAACATTATGTAAAAATGAAGTATCTAATACAGTTGTATAAAATATAGAGCCTTGTGCCTGAACAGATAGTCCAACTAATATGCCTACTCAAGAAGAGGGAGTTTCACCAAGGTAGAGGGAAAAAGGTTGAAACTCATAGTAAATAAAGATTATTCTTTATTGAAAAACCTGGCTTATAAGGAAATAGTTAACCAAAGGCTTATGGCAAAATTTATTGCATTATTGATAACGCAAATATCGACATGAAGAAAAATGTAAAAAAATCAGCCTATGGTTGAATTATGGTATGTCCCTACAGTGGAAAGACTTGGACCTATTCATTCATCCAGTATTTATTGAATACCTACTATGTGCCAAACACTTTGCTCAGCTCTGAATAAAATAATATATTAGCCATCAAAAAATAATTTAAAGAATAACTAATGACTTAGAATATGTTCATTATGAGGTGTTAAGTGCTATAAAACTAAATTTATTAAATACAATTCTAGGTCTATTAACTGATATGCACAGAAAAAAATTGAAGAAAATAAATGGATTTTAAAAAGATAAATTTTGATTGTTCCTTATTTTTTCTTAATCATGATTACGAAGAGGTTGTACACCTTTCTTTCTTAGCTACTCCCAGCATTTACACTCTGGTGATCTATAAAACATTGCTGAGTTCATGTAACAGCTGTGTTACATGTCTGTTGTGACTTTTGACATATACATTTATTTTGACAGTTTTTTTTTTAGTGTTGTAAGCTGCTGTGTATTAAAACTCAGTGTAATCTATAGCATGGAATACTTTTCTGATGCCATAGAGTTTAATATTATGTTTTTACTAAGTTATTCAGAAAACAAATCTCTCAATAGAAAAAAATGAAAAAAGAGGAAAATGCCTTTTTACTCAAAAAGGAGAGGAAAATAACATGGTTTGATTATTTTGGAGAGAGCAAAAGCCCTCTATTCAGGGGGAAGGAGCAGGGGAGGAAGTGGGAAAGGCAAATCACAATTAGGAAGTTTCTAATAAGGGTCAGACACTGTGTAATGCAAATTTGTTTCATTTTATTTAATCTTGGTATTCATCTGGGTTAGATATTATTTCATTTTAAAATGAGAAGATTGAAGCTCAGGTTAAATAAACTTGACTGATGTCATAGAATTAGTAAGTGCCAGAGCTAGTATTCTCATCTGTGACAACAGAGCCTTTCCTATTATATTTTTGGTGGGAGAATGGAAATTTAATTTAATTGTATGGTTTCAGTAGTTAAATAGTTTCAGTGGAGATTTTAGATGTGAAAGGACCTAGAGAAATATGTAAAATGTCTTTTTTATAACGAAAGCATCTTTCCATCCAACACCTGAGGTTTGATTTAGTGGTGAGAGTTGAAAAGCAAAGGACGTTATAAATTAATACAGACTTACGGGCTTCCCTGGTGGTACTGTGGTTAAGAATCCTCTTCACAATGCAGGGGACACGGGTTCGAGCCCTGGTCCAGGAAGATCCCACATGCCGTGGAGCAACCAAGCCCGTGCGCCACAACTACTGAAGCCCGCACGCCTAGAGCCCATGCTCTGCAACAAGAGAAGCCACCGCAGTGAGAAACCCATGCACTGCAACGAAGAGTAGCCCCCGCTTGCCGCAACTAAAGAAAGCCCACGCGCAGCAACAAAGACCCAACGCAGCCAAAAATAAAAAATAAATAAATTTAAAATATATACATATAGACTTACTATTAAAGAAAATCAAGTTAAAGATGCCAAAGTTAGGTATTTTATTTTTTATTACTATTTTTTAAATATTTATTTATTTTGGCTGAGCCGGGTCTTAGTTGCGGCATGCAGGATCTTTGGGACCTTCATTGTGGCATGTGGACTTCTTAGCTGTGGCATGTGGGATCTAGTTCCCCAACCAGGGATTGAACCCGGGCCCCCTGCCTTGGGAGCGCGGAGTCTTACCCACTGGACCACCAGGGAAGTCCCTAAAACTAGGTATTTTATTTTATTTATTTATTTAATTTATTTTTGGCTGCATTGGGTCTTCATTGCTGCACGCGGGCTTTCTCTAGTTGCGGCATGCAGGCTTCTCATTGTGGTGGCTTCTCTTGTTGCAGAGCACGGCTCTAGGTGCGCAGGCTTCAGTAGCTGTGGCATGAGGGCTCAGTAGTTGTGGCTCGCGGGCTCTAGAGCGCAGGCTCAGTAGTTGTGCACGGGCTTAATTACTCCGTGGCATGTGGGATCTTTCTGGACCAGGGCTCAAACCCGTGTTCCCTGCATTGGCAGGAGGATTCTTAACCACTGCGCCACCAGGGAAGTCCCAAACTACGTATTTTAGATTTTGCATTGCATAATTATTCTTCTAGGTTATGTTTCTATGAAGGAAATATTTAGGGCTATGCTATTCAATATGATTATCACTTATAAAATACAGCTTTTTAAATTTAACTTCAGTTAACATTTGAAGTTTAGTTTCTCTGTTGCAATAGCCACATTTCAAGTGCTCAGTAGCTGCATATGACTAGTAGCTGTTGTGTTGCACAGTACAAATATAGGACCTTTCCATCATCACAGAAAATTGTGTTGGACAGTGCTGACTTAGATTCTTCATTTTTATTTTATTGAAAATAATTGTTTACTAGTTGTCAGGTTAACTTCTAATTGAAAAAATTTTTTCCTGTCTAATAAAGGTAGTCATACCATAGTTTTCCCATTTATATTTCTTTGGGATTGGAAGAAAATTAGAAATTGATTAAGGCGTTTATTAATGGCTTTTTAAAAACTTTTAAAATTGATTTTTGTGCTTAGTATTTAAAGACTTATTATATATAGCTGTAGTTCATCCATATTCATATATGGATATTCATATATCCATAATTATATTGTATAGTATTCTCTTATATGAATATACCATATTCTATTATTATTAATCAATTTGATTTTTAAATTTTTTGCCATTATAAACGATACGTACTGAACATTCTCTTACAAGTCTTCAGGTACACATATGCAAGAATTTTTCTAGACTACATCTAGAAAAAAATATTTGAGTCATAAGGTATGTGTATTTTCAACTTGATTAAGAAATGCTAACTTGTTTTCTAAATGCAAAATTGTGGTTATATCAATTTCTACTCTGAGATTATAAAGTTGTTTTCCTATATCAATTTCTACTCTGAGATTATAAAGTTGTTTTCCTTCATTTTGTTTTTAAACCTTTAAAATATTTTCTTTCACATTTATGTCCCTGATTTTATGTGTTTATTTTTTAATTTTTTTAAAGATTTATTTATTATTTAATATTTATTTTATTGTTGGCTGCGTCGGGTCTCAGTTGCAGCACGCTGGATCTTAGTTGAGGCATGCGGGATCTTTCGTTGTGACATGGGCTTCTCTCTAGTTGTGGCCTGCGGGCTCTCTCTTTAGTTGTGGTGTGCAGGCTCCAGGGCATGTGGGCTCTGTAGTTGTGGCGTGCGGGTTCCAGAGTGCGTGGGCTCTGTAGTTTGTGGCACATGGGTTCTCTAGTTGAGGTGTGCGAGCTTGATAATTGTGGCACGTGGGCTTAGTTGCCCCGCAGCATGTGGGACCTTAGTTCCCTGACCCCAGGGATGAAACCCATGTCCCCTGCATTGCAAGGCAGATTCTTTACCACTGGACCACCAGGGAAGTCCCTATGTGTTTATATTAATTAGCATTATTAAGATTATTTTTATTGAATAAGTAGCCAGTGTTTAATTTGTTCATTTCAGGATTTAAAAGGTAGGATCTTAAATCTTGTTTATTTCTTGTGAGCATCAGTACAAGCAGCAATTCGGAAAGTCGTAAACTGATCGTCTTGTAATGTTTCTTTTTCTTTTAGCATTTTGCAAAGAAGTTATTTATCTCTAAAGGTGTCATTAAGGTACACCAGTCCTTGATAGAACATCCTTTAACTTTTAGCCTTACTTTATTTTTTCCTATGAATTAAAAATTTTTAATAGTATAGAGAGGTCCTGTTTACTCTTCACCCAGTCTCCCCAAGTGGTTACATCTTACATAACTATGGTACAATATCAAAACATTAAAACAATTTCAAAATATTGGCATTGGTACAATGTGTGTAAAGCTCTATGAAATCTTATCACATGTGTGGCTTCGTGTAACCACCATCACAATCAGGATACAGAACTATGTGAAATGGTGTAGCACCAGGAAGATTCTTTGTGGTGATAGCCTTACTCTTACGATTCATGGAAAAATGATTTCTTTTGCTGTAAATTAGCAAATCAATTATTTAACTTATTTATGTAGTTCTGTTTTGTGTCGGGCATGGTGTTAAATGCTCAGGATACAAAGCTGCATTAACTCAGGTCATGGCTCTGCCTTCAAGGAGCTTGCAGTTCAGAATAGGAGAAAAAGCTGTATATACAGAAGTGCATTAAAGTGATGTAGATGCTGTCAGGAATTACAATGGAATTCAAAAGGGGAATATATGCTTGATTTGTCAGGGTGTTAAAACATATTTTATCTGCGGTGATTGTTAAGCTGAGTCTTGTAAGAGGAGAGTATTTGTCAGTCAGACATCTAGGGAAGTGATTCTCAGCAGTGGGAGCATTATACCCAACGCCTAGCATTTTTAGGACATTTCATATAGTTGAATATGGCTTAAGGTTGAGGGGACAGTACAAGAGAGTCAATTGAAGAGGTGGGAGGTTTGGCCTTCAACTTAATGACACTGGGGAGCCATTGAAGGATTTTAAGCAAGGAACTAATTTGAGCAGGTTTTCAGTCTGGATGGTTTTGTACAATATTATATTGAAGATGAATTTGAGGGAGGTTAGAGAACTATAGTTTAAGGGGGAGGGTGGTAAGGACCTTAACTAAGGTAGTAATACTGGGTATAAACAGGAAGATGAGAGATGTTAAGAAAAACATTAAAAATACTCAAGATTTGGTAAACTGTGAGTTGTAGAGGAAAGTCTAGATTTCTCACTTGGGTGAGTGAATGGGACAGACACAGGTTTGGGGGCCCAGATACTGAGTTCTGTTTTAGATATGTGAGTGTGAGAGCCTTGTAACCATCCAGTTGGATAGATCCATGTGGATCTTAGAAGGCTGGATTATAGTTATCACTTTAGAAGTCATCAGATTCAGGTGGTAGTGAACGTGAGGTGGATAGCATCACACAAGAAGAAAATGTGACTGGCAAGAAAAGGATCCAGGAACAGAATTTGGGGATGTACCAATAAATAAAAGGGATTAATGACATATCTGTGTGTTCCTTCTTTGTAGTGAAATAAAGATATAAATGTTTGGATCCACAAGGAGCTTATCTGTTTTTTATGGAATTAAGGAACAAACGTCTATTTGCTTGTGGTGGAAGCACATTTACTTAATGTATAAGTAAATGCATAAAATGTAATATGAACTGTAAAAGTATATACTGAAACTAAAAGTAGTTTGGTTTCAGATAATAGGCACTTTTAGTTAATAGGTGATTTGAACAAGATTCAAAACATTATATAATTATATATATGTAAATGCCATCAGGAACACACTTGAACAACAGCAACAAAAAATTGTATATATGAACTTGAGGCAGCAAGGGACATGGCACATCATGTGGAACCTTGGAGCATCTCAGTTAAGGAGGGTGTTAGAAAAGACTTATAGGATTTGGGTTTATGTTAGGTGATTTGGGAAAAGGGTCAAGGAAACTGGGGTTTGCTCTGGAATGGATGCTGTGAGAAGAAAGCAATCATTCTGTGGTTGGGTATCTTAATAGTACTTCTCTAGAAGGCAGGAAGAACACAGCGGGGCTATGACTGGAATTGGTAAGGAAGCAGACACGTTATCCAGAAAAGGGGAGTGTTTGACCATTTTGGGGTTTGGACAGTATTTTTGTTTCTTGTTTTTGTTTCTGTTCAGGTAAAATCACAGAGTCGCCTTGTCTGAAATCGTTTGTGTTGAGAATAAAGTGTTTTGCTATGCACACACTGGTGTAGCTCTGAGTGCCAAGCCAGCATCACAGCGCCTGACTCAAGAGTGACAGGCCAGCCCCCAGCTGTCAGGGGCTGCTTTTGTCTTTCTCAGTCTATAACGGTGATAAGGGAAGAGGAGAATTTAGCAAGGGCGTGGTGGCAAAGATAAATGTTAGGTTTTGTTAGGAATTACTCTAGTTAAGTTTGTAGTTGGAGGACAAGGAGGATAGTAAGTAAGGGAGGTTAGGAAGAGTGGGACGGTAAGGAGAGGCCATTGGTGAATGGTTTTAAATGATCAACTTAGAATATAGTTCAGGTAGATTCCTAAACCAGGTTACGGTATGATGAAATGAATGTTTGTGAATGATACAACTGTTTTTAAAATTATTAACTATTAACTACCTAAAAATGATTTTAATGAAAATTTCACCTTGCCTATAACTTAAAATAGCTATTTTTCTTAAAAATACTTGTCCATATACTTCCTTACATTGTTATAGTTATAATTTTATATTCTGAGCTTTAAAACGTTTTTGCTCAGTGTACCATTGTACACTTTATTCTGTGTCTTTACCTTGTTTGAAGAAGATCATTCCAATAGTTGTATGTGAGGCTATCAGTTTTTTCAGAAAGGGAAAGACAGTAAAAGCAGTGATATAAAGGAATTGGCAAACATTTTGGAGGAGGAATTAACGAGCCTCTATTACTGATAAATAGAGTAAAGGAAGAGAAGAATAAAAAATTCTGAACCCTTGACAGTGACAAAATTGAACTACACCTATATACATAGTTTCTTTCTTGGATAATAGAGTATCAACAAAAGTATATAATACCCACCAATGCTGTTTCTATAAGATATCCTGAAAGTTGCAAGTTATGCCTGATTATTAAAATAATAATGTGTTTTTAGGCTGAAAGATTTGACATTTGGTGACAGCGGTACAAAATAATGACGGTGGTAGAGTTTGCTAGTGGTAGGAAGTTCATACTTATACCGAACTCAGAATTTGTAATCTGCGTGTGGCTGGATTCACATCCCATAAAAAGTAGTCTAAGAGCATTAATGAAGGCTCACACTTCCGGGTTTCGATGCCTAGCGTCCCCATTAGCGTTGGTGGTATTCATCGGAAGCAGCACTAGCCTTTCATCCTTAATTTATTCCCTGGTGCCTTTTTGATAAGGTTGTCTTCTTTAGATGCCTTCGAAAAAACTGTCTTATTTATACACAGTAATAAACTGAGGAGAGAAAGGTTCCATTATTGGAGAAGTCTGATTGTTCAGCTTTAAATGTTTTTATACTGTAAAACATAAGTACTTTTGTTATCCACCCAATTTGTTTTAATCATATATAGAATAGGTTTAGATACAAAAATGTAATACAAATAAAACCATATTATAACAGAATGTTAAAGTTAACATGCCTAATTCGTGGCTCATAATTTTAAGAAGTATTTCATGTAAAAATTCATAAGGAAAAAATTTAGAAATGGTTGAAGTTCATTGCAGTACAATTTATTGTATAATTCAAGTCCTGAGACTACATTTATTTCATTCATAAAACATAAAGTTCAAAAAAGAAGGATGTAAAATTTTTTATCATTTTATTTGGATTTTTCAATGTTAAACTTTAGCAGGAAACATACTTAGCAATGAATATACCCTAAAATAGTTTAGGATTAGATGATTTACTTCATCTAATTTTACTCTTAGTAGAATAGTTTAATATATTGTTAAAATATAGACAATAATAACCAAGTAGTTATTTGTGACTTAAAACTTTTTTGACCTTTGCCATTTATATTTAGCTGCTTTTTTCTCTCCATATGTGCCAGCTGTGTCATGTTACAGCTGCATGTATAAAAATTTAATTTCTTCTTGCTCGTTCATTTCCTCTTAGGATCCAATATCACTAATCATTCACTGACATTGACACTTAAAGTCAGTTTTATATTTGGATGACCTATTGTTTATAAAAGTAATGACGGCTGTTTAATGAGTGAAATCTTTTATTCCAAATATATTTTAATTTCATAAACTACAGTTTAGTTACACATTGGAGTCGTACATTCAAGTAAAGTGAGTAAATTACGTATAAACTAATATGTATATATCTGAAGGATAGGGTAAACCAGATTTTTTTAATATTATGCTTGACCATGGATCTTTTTCATGTTAACTGTATTTAAATTTTTAATTAGATTTTAAAAGCTTGTAGAAAATTGTTAGGAAATTAAAACGCAGATTGCAAAATAAGAAAATTATTTGCAGTGCAGAGGCAAAAGGTTACTATCTTTGCAGTATAAAGAAGTCTTGTGACTTAGTAAGAAAATACAAGCATCCTCGTAGAAAATGGGCAAAGGACAGGAACACAGAAATTCGTAGAAGTATAAATAGAAATGAAAGAAATGTAAGTTTAAGACAGCATTTAATGGATTAAAGTTTGGCAAAGTTATTTATTTTAATGATCATACCTGATATTAGTAAAGTTGCAGAGAAATGGTCAGTCTCATATACCTCTGGCAGAGATATATACTGATACAAATTTCTAGAGTATAATTTGGCAATACATGTCAAAAGCCTGTAAGTAAGGATGGATGTACACAAACATTTTTATCATAGCACTTTTTTTTTTCTTTTTTGTCTGTGTGGCATGCAGGATCTTAGTTCCCCGACCAGTGATCCATCCCGCGCCCCCTGCAGTGGAAGCGCGGAGTCTTAACCACTGGACCTTCAGGGAAGTCCCTCATAGCACTTTTTATAAAAGGAAGCAACTAAATGTTCATCATTAGGTAATTAGTTAAATTACGAACATCCACAAAATGTAATATTGTGTAGCCAGTTTTTTAAAATGATGTTTTCAAACTTAAATTGTTAACCTTTATTCAGAAATGCCCTTGATTTCTTCGGAGGAAGTTTGAGGACCCTGGGAATGGGGGAGGCTGAACACAACTTAATTCTGCTTCAGCCAAGCAGCTTTGTCTCTATTTGGTTTTGGTTTTGTTTTTATTAAAGTGTAATTGACTTACAATATTATATTTGTTTCAGATGTACAACATAGTGATTCGATATTTTTATACACTACAAAATAATCACCACAAGTCTAGTAACCATCTGTCCCCAGAGTTACTACAATATTGCTCACTATATCCCCTTTGCTGTACATTACATCCCCATGGCTTGTTTACTTTATAACTGGAAGTATATACCTCTTAATCTCCCTGACCTATTTCATTCATCACCTCTCCTCTCTCCTCTCTGGCAACCATCAGTTTGTTCTCTGTATCTGTGAGTCTGTTTCTGTTTTGTTATCTTTGTTTGTTTTGTTTTTTAGATTCCACATGTAAGTGAGATGGTACTGTATTTGTCTTTCAAGTGTCTGACTTACCTCACTTAGCATAATACTCTCTGGGTCTATCTATGTTGTCACAGATGGAAAGATATCACACTTTATTAGGGCAGAGTAATATTCCATTGTGTGTGTGTGTCTGTGTGTGTGTGTATACCACATTTTCTTTATTCATCTGATGAAGGACACTTAGGTTGCTTCCGTATCTTGGCTATTACAAATAATGCTGCAGTGTATATAGGAGTGCATATATCTTTATGAATTAGTGTTTTTGTTTTCTTTAGACATACCCAAAAGTGGAATCTCTGGATCATATGGTAGTCTATTTGTTTTTTATACAGAAGTTTCAAATAAGAGTCTGCCTGGAGAAAGGGTAGGAAAGTGTACTTGCAGTTTTAAGAGGTTCAGTGCAGTGGAAAGTTGCTCATGTTACTGTGCTAAATGAAAGTAGAGTATAAAACATTGGGTTATAATACGATCTCAATGTTTGAAAAAAGATCTCCATCTGCCTATGCATATGAAAAACTGGAAGTTTAATGGTAATAAAGTGATTGAAAAAATGGTAACAGTGGTATGATGGAATTTCAGGTGATTTTTACTCTGTTTTTCTTATCTGTAGGTTTTATATTTTATAATTTTATAAAATTAATTTTATATTTTAATTAAATGTTTTATAACTGTAAAATTAACAGGTACTATTTGTGATAAGAAAAAAAGGCAATAGTGATAACTTACAAATACTTTTAAAATGTTATCAAATGTACATACAAAGTTCCCTTTTAATGCATATGTGGTCCGAACTAGTTCTGGCCTTATTGGCTAACTATTCACAAGACCTTTATTTATATAATAGAGGTATGTTGTAACTGAATTTCTCTTGTACTACTATTTTTAATTGGTAAAATGGCTTAAGTTTAAAGAATATGTAAAGAAAATAAGCAGAACTTGGATTAAAAATATTTATTAAATTTAAAAAAATAGAAAATGCTTCTTTATCGTAGAACAATAACAATCAACCATAGAATTTACTACATGCCAGGTACTGTTCTAAGTGGTTGACGTATATTAACTCATCTAATTCTTATAACAACCCAATTTAGGTACTGTTATTATATACAGATTGCTTAAGTAATATGACCAAGGTCACATTCAGACTACCTGGATATATCTCCTCTTGTTTTCAAAGAATTCCAATTCCTTGAATCCCAGTTCATATTACTAATTGCCTTAAATTTCAGGCATAGTTCACAGATGGTAGATGTGAAACATATAAATATGTTGACATGTTTGTATATATTTTACATTTTATTTAGATTTTCAGTTTTTTATCTCATCCTGTTAGAAGGCTTTGACCTGCTGCTGCTCTTGCTTCATTAATTGCCACCATCTTATGCAGAAAGGAAACAAGAGGATCTTCTAAGTTGATGCAATGCCCATTCTTTTTTTCTTTTTTTAAAAATAAATTTATTTATTTAATTAATTTGTTTATTTTTGGCCACGTTGGGACTTCATTGCTGCATGCGGGCTTTCTCTAGTTGTAGCGAGCGGGGGCTACTCTTGGTTGTGGTGTGCAGGCTTTCTCATTGTGGTGGCTTCTCTTGTGGCGGAGCATGGGCTACAGTAGTTGTATGCAGGCTCAGTAGTTGTGGCTCACGGGCTCTAGAGCGCAGGCTCAGTAGCTGTGGCACATGGGCTTAGTTGCTCCACGGCATGTGGGATCTTCCCAGACCAGAGCTCGAAGCTGTGTCCCCTGCATTGGCAGGCGGATTCTTAACCACTGCACCACCAGGGAAGCCCACAGATACCCATTCTTATGGAAACACTTTAGAAGCCTATCTTTGGTAGCCTTGGCCCTGAGTTACTATGTTTGCTTTAACGTAAGCTGAGCACCACACTTATATGGAAATGTACAGTGTCTACATGCTTTGCCTCTGGAACATATATAAATCATTTTGCCCTTGGAACATACACAAATCACAGTTTTTTATACTTGAAGATGGCATTTCTTTTGGTATTATTTCCTGGTCCAGACTTCGCACTGTCAGCATGATTTATGCTTGACTTATTTATGGTAGTAACTGATTGTCTTGAGCCATCCACATACTCTCTTATCTGTGATCCTGTGGGCCTTCACAGAGCTAGGTAAAAAATCTGGGAGAGGTCTGAGTACATTTAGACACCAGTCATTTCTATGAATATGCTTTTTTCCAAGAGGAGATAGTTCATTTCCAAAATGTTGTTTAGGTTTGATAAGTGTCAGAAAAAAAAAATTGTCAAGATTCTAAGGGAAAATGGGACATGTATAAGAGAAAGGAAGAATTATTAACTAGGGCAATGAAGTATTCAGAACAGTTGGATAGAGAAGACAGGAGAATATAAATATTGGATAAACATGCTAGTGAAGGTATCATGGAAATTGAAACAATATTACTGAAAGATGATAAGCTAATTAAAGAAATATTATATTCCTATGAGTAAAAGGGATATACAAGCCCTGCTCCAAGATTTTCTGGATATTAAAAAGAAAAATTACTAGCTGGAAGTTAATTTTTTTCTAGCAAGTATTTAAACAATAGAGAAAGGGGAGGAAGGATAAAATACATAGCACAGTCATAAATTAATGAAGCCCTTGCGTAAAATTACATCTTTTTTTTTCTGTCTGATTATTTGGAGTAATTTGTAGTAATGTAGAAATTGCAATGTGGCATAGCTGGGACATTGCCTTACATGTACCCAGTGATTTATCCAGTGAAAGAATTAGAGCAGAGTTGTGGAACTTGTTTCATGCCTGGGAAGATCCCCTGGGGCTTTGTGACCCTTCTGTGATCATTGGAGCAGGCTGGGCACTTGAAGAGATCCTCTGATTTTTTTAGGGGAGGAGGGTTTGTTCACTTTTTTGCCCAGCCTTGCACCAGCCATAAAGATTTTCTCCCATGACACATAATATCCTGCTCTCTGATACATAGATTGGAAAATGAAGGTGGTCATGCAGTTAATAAAAAAATTTCAAAATAATGGATCTCATGGTCATTACCTATGTTAACTCTTCTACATTAATAGGACTGAACAGTATAGTGATCTAGGGAATTCTCTGGCAGTCCAGTGGTTAGGACTCAGTGCTCACTGCCGAGGGCCAGGGTTCAATCCCTGGTCAAGGAACTAAGATTCCCACAAGTCTCGCGGTACAGCCAAAAACAAAAACAAAACAAACAAAAACAAACAAAAACCCCCCAGAACTGTATAGTGATCTATTTTCAAGCCTCCTTTGCAAAATACCTCTCAGGTCTCTGACATAATTCTAAAACCACACTGTTCAAGATGGCAGTCACTAGCCCGAGTGGCTATTTAAATTTAAATTAATAAAAATTATAAAATATTCGGTTCCCCAGTTGCACTAACAGTATTTCAAGTGCTCACTACCCACATGTGGCTAGTTGGCAGCTACCATCTTGGACAGCTCAAATATAGAGCATTTCTGTCATTGCATAAAATTCTGTTGGTCAGCACTCCTCTAGAGGATATATCTTTTGAGGCAGTCATTGATTTTGCCTTATCCATAGCTTTTAAAGCATAGGTTTATTGATGAGAAACCATGGTGTTTTTTCAAGTTGGGCAGACGTTCTTGTACCTTGACGGTATATTACAATGACACAGTGGATTTGTGAGTTAGCTAACTTTACTATGAGGGGAGTTTCATTCAAGTTAATCAGTAATGGAGATTACTGTGTTAAGCTGTAAAATACTATAAAGTTAGGCTTGTGGGAAACAGCATTATGTAGTTAGTGAAAAAGAACACTAACTTCGAAGAAAGTAAATGTGATCTTGTCCCAGCTTTGCCACTAGTTATAAGACTTTGGTCATTTCATTTTCCAAACTTAATTTGGGATTTAATTTCTTTATCTCTAAATTGTAGGTTTAAATAAAATATTTTTTAACATCTCTTTTGTTACAATATTTAATTCTGGGCCCTTTGTTCCCTCAGATATAACTTTTATGAAAGACCTACTCTTTTGAATAGGAGAAGTAATACAAAGATAAAGAGAAGGTGTTGATGAAAACTGCCAAGAGAACCCTGCCCTTATTCAATTTTAAGATAGCGTAGTTAGCTATAGAAACCACTAAACCACTGCTCAGGAATATGAGGACTGTTGGTCTTAAATTATAGCAGCTTATCCGAAAATACTATTGCTTTCATTGTGTTCACTCCTTCTGCCTAAAAACCTTCTTTAGCTTTGGACGCATGCAGCGTGGTTTTGGATTTAGACAGCATTTCCCCTGATCACTAGCTGTGTGACCTTGAGCAAGTTACGTAACCTACCTGTCTCCATTTCCTGTTGGATGAATGAAATGAAGTGATATCTCTTGGGGCTTACAGTCAATTCAGAGGGAAAGACACATGACTACAATAATAGATGGAAAAGTCTGTTATAGATAGTGTACCAGGTATTTATAAAAACAGAAAGGAAGGTTGTCTACCTGAGACCAGGCCAAGGTAGAGAAGAGAGTAGTAGAAGGTATTCCAGGCAGAGTGGCGTGAGCATGGACACCGGTATGAGAGGTAAACAGGTAAAGCACTGAGAAGGAATAGAAGAGTATGATAAGAGTTAAGCCTAGGAATTTAAGCAGAGGCTAGAAATTAAAGGACTAAGAAGTTTGAACTTCATGCTGAACACTGTGGGGATACACTGAAAGTTTTTTTTTTTTTTTTTTTTTTTGCGGTACGCGGGCCTCTCACTGTTGTGGCCTCTCCCGTTGCAGAGCACAGGCTCCGGATGCACAGCCTCAGCGGCCATGGCTCACGGGCCCGGGCGCTTCACGGCATGTGGGATCTTCCCGGACCGGCGCATGAACCCATGTCCCCTGCATCGGCAGGCGGACTCTCAACCACTGCGCCACCAGGGAATCCCACACTGAAAGTTTTAAGCCTGGGTATATGAGCAGGGTAGCGTGAAGGTCTGGGTAGAGAAGGCGCATACCTGTGCCTCATGATGTTCACTCTAGAAGCAACGTGGAGACTGGGTTAAAAGCAAAGAGACCAGTAGGAAGCTGTTAATCCAGTTAAAGTGAGATATGATGAAGACTTGTATTAGGAAGATGGGAGAAAGCAAACAGATGCTGACTAAAATCATTGAACGTGGTGACGGTTGATGTGGTTAAGGGAGATGGAGGTCTCTGTGTCAAGCAACTAGTTGGATGATGGTCACTTTTCATTGGGTAAGGAAAACAGTGACGTGACTGGTGAGTTAATGTAGTGTGTGTCTCAGAGGCTATACCTCAGAGCCAGACCTTGGATTTTACATCTGAAATCCTAGCTTTGCCATTTATTAGCTTTGTGGCCCTGCCTTAATTTCCTTCATCAGATTCACTTACAGATACATTAATGTGTTAAAATGCTTAGAATAGTTCCTGACAGGCAAGCATTATATGTGTTTGCTGTTATTATTCATGGAGGATATGCCTTAGTTAAGTTTTAGACATAATAAAGGAGAGTCATGTACCTATATGTAGTAAGCAGTTGGATATATGAGACTGGATAGAGCTAAGTAGAGCAGTCTGTGCTGGGAATACTATAATGGGAGTTATTATGTAAGTAGTAGTTGAAATTAAGGGAATATAGAAACTATCCCAGGGGAAGCACATACAGTGAGTAGAAGGCCAAGGTGGAGTTCCAGGGAACAACGATAATTTAGAAGTCAAGGAAGATGGGCTTATGGGTGTCAATGAGGGGGAGTGACCAGAGGCATAAGGAAGAAAATTAGTCCTTAGGATCCTGGATACTAAGGGCAGTGAGGGAGTGATTAATGTCAAAAGCTGTAAAGCTGACAAGATAAAGATTAAAGATTGAAGAGTCCACTGGATTCACAGTGAGAGCCTTTTTTTTTTTTTAAATAAATCTGTTTATTTATTTATTTATTTTTGGATGCATTGGGTCTTCGTTGCTGCGCACAGGGTTTCTTTTTAGTTGCAGCAAGCGGGGGCTAGTCTTAGTTGCAGTGCGCAGGCCTCTCATTAAGGTGCCTTCTCTTGTTGCGGAGCACAGGCTCTAGGTGTGTGGGCTTCAGTACTTGTGGCACATGGGCTCAGTAGTTGTGGCTCGCGGGCTCTAGAGTGCAGGCTCAGTAGTTGTGGCATACGGGCTTAGTTGCTCCGCGGCATGTGGGATCTTCCTGGACCAGGGCTCAAACCCGTGTCCTCTGCATTGACAGGTGGATTCTTAACCACTGTGACACCAGGGAAGCCCCACGGTGAGAGCATTTTTGTGGAGTTTAGGGCAGAGGTCACTTTACCAAGGCCTGAGGAATAAATGGATGAGGAGGCAATGGAGATGTTGAGTTTCAATCTCTCTTTCTCCCTCTTTCTTTCACTGATTTTTTTTTAAAAATTAATTTTATCAAAGTAATTGTTTAAAAAAATCAAGTAGTTCTATAAGGCTTAGAAGGAAAAAAGGAAAAGCAATCCTGTGCTCCATTCCTCCCCACCCCACTTCCTTTTTTATAGAGGAAACCAAAATAAAATTGTCCAGCTGTTTCTTCTGGAATTTACTGCCCTGTTTCATACTGCTGTTTCTTTTGCTCCTTAGATACTATCTATAGACTTCCTACTGCAGAATATGATTACCTTTACCTCCCCCATTCTTAAAAAAAAAAAAAAAGTTTAGGACAATTTTTTTTCTCCCCTCCCTCTTGAGCTTCCCTCCCACTGTCCCTATCCCACCCCTCTAGGTTGTCACAAAGCATCGAGCTGATCTCCCTGTGCTATGCAGCAGCTTCCCACTAGCTAGCTATTTTACATTTGGTATAGCACAATTTTTGATTAAAGAAATATTTAGTATTTATTGTAGCAACATAAAAGTTGTTAACAGAGGAATCACAGTGTACTGTGATTTTTCCCATTTTAAAAACAATTTTTAGAGTTAATAATTGCTTTTTTCTTAATTTATTATATATGTATCATTACTATGTCTCCAAAGTATTCAACAGAACTGGAAAGCTACTCCATAGCTTCAAATATCTCAGATCGTCTGCCAGTTTCATTTCTTCTTTCTTGGAGCATCCCTCCTGGAGTTTACCACACTCTTGCTCCAGTCTAAACCCTGTTATTCTGTTCAGGCCTACTGAATAGCTCTTGTCCCATGCTTTTTTTAACTCTCATTCTGGGAACTTTTTTGCCTCTTAACTATTTCTGGATCTCATGTCTTCATCTTTCTTGATTTTTATTCCATGTTTGGATGGAACACATCCATAAACTTCTTCCTAAGAAAGAGTACTAAGGAAGTACGTTTTCAAGACTCCATGTGTCTGTTAGTTTGGCTAGGTATAGAATTTATATGGAAATATTTTCCCCTCACATTTGAAAATATTCTTCTCTCATCTTCTAGTGTCTGTTTTTGCTGTTGAAAAGTCAGATGCCATTCTGATTCTTACTCCTTTTTATAAGACTCCACCTTGCTTTTCTTTCTCCCTAGAAGCTTTTAAGTCACGCCTCTCCCACCAACCTGGGTTGTTCTGAGGTTTCACAGTGATGTGCCAGGTTTTTAAATTAATTTTTTACATGGCTTGATCCTTTCAGTATGAAAACTCATGTCTTTCTGTTATTAGAACTATTCTCAAAGTCCTTGCCTCCTTGTTTTTTCTTTTTGTAACTCCTATGGGAGAATGCTGTATTTTAAACTTTTCACTCTTGTTGTTCATCATTTTTGTCTTTGTGCCCTTTTGGAGTATTTAATCAATTTTCTGACACTTCTGTTGAATTTTCAGTGTCTCTAATCATATATTCAATTTCCAAGAGCTCTTTCTTGTTTTCAGGAGAACCCTGACTTGTTTCATTTATGCAATATAATTTTTTATCTATCTGAGGATGTTAATTGCAATTTTTTTTTTTTGTGGTACGCGGGCCTCTCACTGCTGTGGCCTCTCCCGCTGCGGAGCACAGGCTCCGGACGCGCAGGCTCAGAGGCCATGGCTCACGGGCTCAGCCACTCCGCGGCATGTGGGATCTTCCCGGACCGGGGCACGAACCCGTGTCCGCTGCATCGGCAGGCGGACTCTCAACCACTGCGTCATCAGGGAAGCCCTAATTGCAAGTTTTTAAGCTTTGTTCTCCGTACTTGTCCTATTTACTCCAGACTCTCTTTTTTTTTTTTTCTGTTTGCTTATGTTGGCTCCTTTTCCCATGTTGAAAGAAAGGCGATTCTTGGCTCTCCATTCTTAAGAGTGACCAAGATGTTTTGTTACGGGACAATTTTACTAAATGCTTTGACACCACATAGCATGGATTGCCTTCTAGTATAATTTAGTCTCCCGCTTGCCAGCCCATAAGATAATGGCAGATATTTTAGGTTTTGGGTATGGCCACAACTCACTTCTAGATTCCTTTTTCTGTACCATGCAGGAGAGTCTAAATTATGTTTTCGTAACACATAACCTCAAATTTTCAGTGGTATACACAATTAAAGTTTTATCTCTCTCACATGTACACTGTGATCTACAGGACCCTGTCTGTACTCATGCTCCTCACTTTAGGACTCAGGCTAATGGAGACTCTATCATGAAACTTCCTTCTCTGATTGCTGAGGCAGTTATAGGTATTAACAGCAGATTGGGCACTAGCTCTTATAACTTCTACCCAGAGGTATGTAAGCCACTTCTACTCACATTTCACTGACCAAAGCAGGTCACATGGCCATGCCTAATTTAAAAAGTGGTGAAGGGCTTCCCATGGTGACGCAGAGGTTGGGAGTCCGCCTGCCGATGCAGGGGACACGGGTTCGTGCCCTGGTCCGGGAGGACCCCACATGCCGCGGAGCGCCTGAGCCCGTGAGCCATGGCCGCTGGGCCTGTGTGTCTGGAGACTGTGCTCCGCAACGGGAGAGGCCACAGCAGTGAGAGGCCCACGTACCACAAAAAAAAAAAAAAGTGGTGAAGTGCAAGCCTACCATTTGCCCTGAGGGAGTGAGCAACCAGAATGTTTGTAACAGCTGTAATAGCTACCACAATCGTACTCCACTTACGCATATTCTGTAATTTCTTTATGCTCTTGCTATTTTAATGGATTTTGCAATAGATGTATCTTTCAAGAGTGAGATGTCTAAGTTCTTTTCCAGCTTCAAAGTCTATGGGTATATGAGTTAAGAACTGCCACTCACCCCTGACAACTTCTTGAAAATTACTGTGTTCAATAAATGTAGTAAAAATAAAACCACTAATATTCTGTCAAAGATGGGAGCTATTTTCCTCAGTAGCAGTTTCTTTCTTTCAAAAAAGAAACAGATTCAGAAGCTTGACAGAATTGTAGGACATTTTTGCTTCTGTCTTGAATCACTGGCAATATTTAGCAACTGCTTTGATTCTTGAATTATAAATGTCCAATGGGGAGGTTTTAAATTTTTAAACAACCACGATTCCTCAGTTAACTTAAATGGTCTTTCTTAGTTGAAAATAAACATGTATATTTTAAAATATATCTTCTTAAAAATTATAAGTTACTGTATGTTGTCATATAAAAAATAACTCAAATATCTTAATACCCTTCAGCCAGATAAAATTTCACTCGCATTTATTTTATTTTACGCATTATTTCAAACTTTGTTTTAATTTTTTTGCTGATGTTATCTTTGTAAGCCCAGTGACATTGTGACACCACATTGCTAAGTCAGTAAGCTTTTTCTCTGTCCATGACTGTTTTCCCCAAATATTCAATTTAGTAGTTTTTTTAAATGATATAATTTTGTTTTCCAAACCACTAAGTTGTTCATTTTACTCTAAAAATAAATTAATAGCTTTATTTTCATTCTGTATTTGAAAATGACATTGTATCTTGACAATGACCATACAAACACTTTGCTCAATTTCATTATTTGAAATACATGTATAAACAAGTTTTATTTTCAAAAAGGAGTACCCCAGCACCAAGTAATGTTATAGTATTTGCTTGCCTTTGAGTGATGATTTTATATGAAAGTTTTGGGCACTCTTCACATAGTGGAAGCAGTAGAACAATTTGTTATTAGCATAATGGAACTTGTTTTGCCTTGAGTCTACAGACTCTACACATTTTTTTAATTATTATTTTTTATTCAAGTGTAGTTGATTTACAGTGTTATGTTAGTTTCAGGTGTACAGCAGAGTGATTCAGATATATTATGTATATATTCTTTTTCAACACATTTATTTTTAAATGTCCTACTTTTAGGCAAGAAATAGAGAATTCTTTTTAGCTTAAAAGTAGTTATTTTCACATTACACACACATTGATATTCAGCTAAAGTGGAACTCTTAAGATATTATAACAAAGCATTTTATGTGTTCACTTGTTAATAAACAGCTGACAGTTATATTGTATGCCTGGGTCTTGCCACATTTGTGTATATCACATGTGCTCTAGTAGTAACTGCACTTGTTTGATTTTTTTGTGAGTGGCCTTGAACAAGCCAGAAGCTTTAATGAAAGAGCAATGGAGGGCTGTACTATTTTAAATTAAAAGCGCAAGTTTTAATATATGCACTGAAAAATACCAGTTGAAACTTCTGAAATCTGAACCAAAAAAAAAAAAGTGTAAACCTGGTGGTGCCGAGTAACATGTTAGGCATTCTACTGACTTAATTTTGTGTCTAATATGATTGTTGTATGTTATAGATGTTAAGGTACTTAAAAGCATATTTAAAAATAGGAATTCAGATCAATTATTGTAGAATCACTGAAGGATTTCTCTGAACTCCAGAGTTTTTTAAGTAGCAAGGTATAAGAGTTATTCTTTCAAAGGGCCTCAGATGGGTGTGAGCGAGGGGAGTTGTGGAAAGCTGAGTTACTGATTTTTTTCTCAATTGGATAAACCCAAAAAAGGTAAGTTTGGAGTTTTTGTCATCATCTCTGCAGCTTGAGAAGTTCCTCATTTTTTCCTTAGCTCTAAAGGGAAAGTGGATGCCCTTCTCATTGATTCATCTCTGTTACCCATCATCCCCATCAATGATCATTGTAATATAGGGTGAATAGCATACTGTTGTTCTTAGAGCCAAATTAGCTCCATGCAGAGGGCAGAAACTGCCTTGCAGGAAAGGATCAAGTGTAATTCCTCTCAGAAAATATGCTAAAATGGAGAGCAGGATCCCTCTATCAGTTGTTCTCTTTAGGTTCAAGATCTTTGCTCTCCTGTGCTGTTGTCTAAATCACCTTTCTGCTGCCTTTCAAATTCAGGCAGCAGCCCACCAGCCCAGAATGTAGAGTCTGAAAATAATTCTCCAAATTCATTCCTAAGTTCTTATATTCATTTTTTCTCAGTTCCATTCATGTTTGTATTCATTATTTCTTATTCATCTCTAGCTCTTTCTCCCCACCATCCACCTTCTCCCCTTTTCCAATTATATAAATAATATAAAATGTCAGATTGTTTAAGTCACTAGAATATTTAATTTTCTAAAATTTGTTGGTAATGTCCAATATAGTGCCATATACAATCTGGTCTTATTAAATACTTTATAAATATAATAATGATAACTTTTTGTGTGTGTGTGTGTGTGTGGTGCGCGAGCCTCTCACTGTTGTGGCCTCTCCCCTTGCGGGGCACAGGCTCCAGACGCGCAGGCTTACGGGCCCAGCCACTCCGCGGCATGTGGGATCCTCCCGGACTGGGGCACGAACCCGTGTCCCCTGCATCGGCAGGCGGACTCTCAACCGCTGCGCCACCAGGGAAGCCCTAATAATGATAACTTTAATTTCAACTTAACACTTAATTTTTTTTTAAGTATGGCAATATATCTCTCACTCAAAGTATCTCTTTATCAAAGGTGTATTTTTTATAATATTTTTAAATGAAAAATTTGAAACATAAAGAAATTGATATAATTTTAACAGTAAACCATTATATGCAACATCTAGATTGTATAGTTAACATTTTCCTGTACTTGTTTGTTCACCTAACTCTATATCTGTTAATGTAGATCCATTAATCTGTCTTTTTAATGCATTTCAAAAGAAGTTGCAGACATCAGTGCACTCCCCCCTAAATCCTTCAGCATGCATGTCATTTAACTAGAGTTCAGTATCTTTTTTTTTTTTTTGAAGATGTTGGGGGTAGGAGTTTATTAATTAATTAATTTTTGCTGTGTTGGGTCTTCGTTTCTGTGCAAGGGCTTTCTCTAGTTGTGGCAAGCGGGGGCCACTCTTCATCGCGGTGCGCGGGCCTCTCACTATCGCAGCCTCTCTTGTTGTGGAGCACAGGCTCCAGACGCGCAGGCTCAGTAGTTGTGGCTCACGGGCCTAGTTGCTCCGCGGCATGTGGGATCCTCCCAGACCAGGGCTCGAACCCATGTTCCCTGCATTAGCAGGCAGATTCTCAACCACTGCGCCACCAGGGAAGCCCCAGTATCTTTTTTTGAGGTAAAATTGATATACAGTGAAAGGCATGAACTGTGAGTGCACCGTTCAATGACTTTGACAAATGACTACACTTTTGTAACCTGCCTTAGCCACTCTTAAAACACTGAACATTATCATTACTCCAGAAGGATACCTTATGTCCTTCCTAGTCAATTTTGTACTTTTTTGTATAGAGCTGCTTTCACTCAGTACTGTTGGGAGACAATTTTCCCTGGGTCTCCCAGATTGCTGCGTGTTTTATGCATGAGGCACTGACCCTCCTTTGTTCTAGGCTATATTTTCAAGGATATTTATATAGCAAACAGCTTTGGAACATAGAGACAGTGTTTCCTTCCAGTGTAAAGGGCAATGCTTACTGCCCATTATAAAAATTCAGGTTCCCTAAGGTCAGTGTTCCTCTCTTATAATGCAACCCACTGTGTATAAGTTTTATTTGACCTGCTTCACATCACCCTGTGGGTATTGGGGCTTGTAGAACCAGCATAAAGAAGCTGATACTCTGGTTACTACTGTTGCTCTGAATAGTAAATTGTCCTTTGTTTCAGAATCTGTAGTACTGTGCCTTCTACCAGCATCTTTGAAATTTTAGCAGGCTCATTTTTTAGCTTGCATTTGAGGTAAGATAAAAGACCCTTTACAGTTCTTGACAGGTATTGTGATATATATATACCAGTAATTCATTCCTTTTTATTTCTCAGTATTGTTCTGTTATATGTACATAGCACAATTTATTTACTTGTTCTTTTACTGAAGGATATCTACCCTGTTCCTGGGTTTTAGCTGTTATGGATAAACCTGTTATCCAAAGTCTTGTAAAGATTTGCATACAAGTCTTTGGGTGGACATCTGTTTTCATTTCTCTTGGGTAAACACCTAAGAGTGAAATACTGGGCCATATGACAGGTATATATTTAAGTCTATTAGAAATTGCAGAACTGTTTCCAAAGTAGATCTGCCATTTTATACTCCTACCAACAATTTATGAGAGTTTTAACTCTTCCATAAGATTCTGACTCCAGTTCAAATCTGTGGATTTTTTTGACCATACCACCAAGCAATTCTGTGACACCAGCTAGGTGTACTACATTCAACTCAATTTTGACACTGTCTACCTGGAGATAGCATTATATCCCAGGTAAAAGGCAGGTTAAAGGCTCAGTCCCACAAGACTGCACCCCTCCTTCAGATGCCAGTTCCACCTTGTCACCTGTGCTTCTGACTGAATGGCTGTTAGATTAGAGGCTCCTGGACTTCCCTGGTGGTGCAGTGGTTAAGAATTCGCCTGCCAGTGCAGGGGACACGGGTTCGAGCCCTAGTCCAGGAAGATCCCACATGCTGCGGAGCAACTAAGCCTATGCGCTACAACTACTGAGTCTGCGCTCTAGAGCCCACGACCACAACTACTGAAGCCTGCATGCCAAGATCCCGTGCTCCGCAACAAGAGAAGCCACTGCAATGAGAAGCCTGTGCACTGCAACAAAGAGTAGCCCCCACTTGCCGCAGCTAGAGAAAGCCCGCACACAGCAACAAAGACCCAACGCAAACAAAAATAAATTAAAAAAAAAAAAAAAAAAGATTAGATGCTCCTATGACCACCCCACCCCCACCCCCCATTTTTGCTTGATTTGCTAGAGCAGCTCACAGAGCTCAGAGAAATATTTTACTTACTAAATTACTGTTTTAATATAAAAGGATATCACTAAGGAACAAGTAGATAGAAGAGACTCATAGGGCAAGGTATGTGGGAAGAGGGACAGATCTTCCCTGCCTTCTTTAGGCATACCACTCTTCTAGCACCTCCACATGTTCACCAAACCAGAAACTGTCAGAACCCAACCTTTTGGGTTTTATGGAGGCTCAATACAAAGGCATGACTGATTAAACCATTGGCCGTTGGCAATTGAACTCAACCCTCTAGCCCTTCTGCCATCCCCAGAGGTTGATGAGAGGGGTGGGGAGTGAAAGTTCCAACCCTCTAATCACAAGGTTGGTTTCCCTGGCAACCAGCCTCCCTCCTACGATGCTATACCAAAGTCACCTTATCAATATAACAAAAGACACCTTAAGGAAATTCCAAGGGTTTTATGAGCTCTGTGTCAGAAACTGGGATGAAGACCAATATATATTTCTGCCTCCCATCCCCCACCCCCTAACTGCAATGGCTAGAACCTCCAGCACAATGTTGAATAGAGACGATGAGAATGAGCATCCTTGCTTATTCCCAATCTGAGGAGGAAAGTGTTTAATACTTCATTATTAAGTTTGATTTAGCTTTAGGTTTTTTTGGTTTGTTTTGTTTTTTCTTTTAAACTAATGCTCACTTTATTTATTTTTATTTTTTGGCTGTGCCATGTGGCATAGCGGGATCTTAGTTCCCCAACCAGGGATCAAACCCACGCCCCTGGCACTGGCAGCACAGAGTCTTAACTACTGGACTGCCAGGGAAGTCCCTGGCTTTAGCTTTTCCATACTTGTCATTTAGTAGATTGGGATGTTTCCTTCTGTTCCTAGTTTGTTGAGAGTTTTTGCAGAATTTTATTTTCAGTTATTATTTTCTCTTTTGATTGTTAAGTCCTGTTTTTCAAAGAATTGTCCATTTCTCCTAGGTCATCAATTTTATTGGCAATGTTCATAATATTCCTTTATTAGCCTTTCCATGTAAGATTGCTAGACCCTCTTTGGTTCCTGCTTTGGATAATTTGTGTTCTTATTTTTCTTATTAGTCTACCTAGGGGCTTATCAGTTTTGTTGAAAGCCCTGACTTTTGGGTTTCTTAGTTTTTTCTATTTTTCCCTATTTTATTGAATTATGCTCTTATTATTTTTTCCATTTACTAACTTTGGATTTTCTTTATTCTTCTCACTTCTTAAGGTGAAACCCTATGACACTGATTTGCGACCTTTTATTTCTAATATAAGCATTTACATCTGTAGGTTTTTCTTTATGGTTGGTTTTAACCACATTCCACAAATTTTGATATGTTGTATTTTTCATTATCATTCATATAAAACATTTTTCAAATTTTTTGTGATTTCTTTAATCTATCAAGTTAATCAAAAGGATCTTGTTTACTTGCAAATATTTACATTTATTTACCTTTCTATTTCTTAATCAGTATTGTTTTCTATTTTAATTCTGTTTTGACCTGAGACTATACTCTGTAAGATCATCTAAAATGTATTGAGACTGTTTTTTTATGGCCCTCCTTATGGACTATTTTGGTGAATGGGCCATGTGGAGTTGCAAAGAATTGTATCTTGCAGTTGATGGGTGTAGTTTATATATGTGTGCGTGAGATCTATATCTGTTTATAGCTGTATATCCATACCTATATCTATGTCTATTAGGGCAAAGTGGTTAATTGTGTGTTTTAAGATTTTCGTTTTGTCCTGAGTGATTTTTTTTTCCTAGTTTTATCAACTGCTGGGAGTAGCATATTAAAAAACCTCCAACTATGATTGGATTTTGTCTGTTTCTCTAATTCTGTCAGTGTTTGATTTATGCATTTCAGGGCTCTGTATATATCTGACAAGTAAGAATCTTAAAGCCTATGTTTTAAGATTTTTGATTGCTGTATTTTATTTCATTTTGAAATGCCCTTCTTTATTTCTGGTAGTACTCTGTCTTAAAGTCACTTTTATTATTATTAACAAAGCTGTAGCCTTCTTATTGCTTATTGTTTTCATGTTATGTCTTTTCCATCCTGTAGTTTTTTTCAAGTGTCTTTGTATTAAGGTGATTCTTTTGTAAATAGCACATAGTCAGATCTTGCCTTTTCATCCGTTCTATCAATGTTTGTGTTTTAGTTGGAGAACTAACACGTATTTATTTATATGCTTTGATTTAGATCTACCACTTTGCTGTTTTTTGTTTATCCCACTGGTTTTGTTTTTTTGGTACCTATTTTCTTCCATTTCTGCCTTCTTCTGTCTTAGTATGATATTTTTAAAGTTCCATTTTAAATCATCTGTTGGCTTTTTAATTATACCTTTTTGTATTATTTTTAGGGGTTGCCCTAAGGCTTGCCTTCTCAAAGAGGTTATCATAAGAATGTGAAAATTATTTTTAGGGGTAAGGGCAAAAACCATCCTAGATATTATAGTAATTTGTGGCCCTGTAAAGAGCCACAGTACATAAGTAAATATTCAGTATATCAGTGTTATTAAAGTTCCATGGGGGAGGCAAGTAAGAAAAAAGTCTCCTTATGAGGGGATGATGAAAAACAGGTTGAGAAATACTTGTCTTGGTTTACAGTGTGCATCCTTAAACTTTCAGTAATATACATAGACTTAATATCCTACCACACTTTGAGTAAAATCAGCAATATGTTTTTAAAAAAATCATTTTTATATCCATAACATCTTAAGTTATGCCCTTTAAGACTGCTTTATTTTTTTAAAGCAGTTTTAGGTTCACAGCAAAACTGAGATAAAAGTACAGAAATTTTCCATATACGCAGTGCTCCTACACATGCATAGCCTCACCCATTATCAACGTTTCCTGCCAGAGTGGTACGTTTGTTACAGTTGTTGAACCTATAGTGATACATCATAATCACCCAAAGTCCATAATTTACCTTAGGAGTCACTCTTGGTGTTACATGTTCTGTGGGTTTGGTCAAATGAATAAGGATATGTATCATTGTTATAGTATCATACAGAGTATTTTCACTGCTCTAAAAATCCTCTGTGTTCTACCTATTCATCGGCCGCCCTTCCCCAGACCCCTGGAAAACACTGATCTTTTCACTGTTTTCATAGTTTTACCTTTTCCGCAATGTTATGTAATTGGAATCAGACAGTATGTAGCCTCTTCAGATTGGTTTCTTTCACTTAATAATATGCGTTTAAGGTTCCTCCATGTCTTTTCATGGCTTGATAGCCCATTTCTTTTCAGTGATGAATAACATTCTGTTGTCCAGATGTACCTCAGTTTATTTATCCATTCACCTACTGAAGGACATCTTGGTTGCTTCCAAGTTTTGACAGTTATGAGTAAAGCCACTCTAAACATCAGTATGCAGGTTTTTCTGTGGACATAAGTTTTCAACTTCTCTGAGTAAATACCAAGGAGTGACATGCAATTGCCGGATTGTATGGTAGGAGTATGTTTAGTATTGTTAAGTAATTGCCAAAACTGTCTCCCAAAGTGATTACACAGTTTTGCATTCCCACCAGCAATGAATGAGTTCCTGTTGCTAAATATCCTTGGCAGCATTTGGTGTTATCAGTGTTCCAGATTTTGACCATTTTAATAGGTGTATAATCATATTTCATTTTAATTTACATTTTCCTGATGACACATGATATGGAGCATCTTTTCATATGTTTATTTGCCATCGTTGTATCTTCTTTTAGTGAGATGTTTGTTTAGATCGTTGGCCCTTTTTTTTTTTTTTGCGGTACGCGGGCCTCCCACCACTGCGGCCTCCCCCATTGCGGAGCACAGGCTCAGCGGCCATGGCTCACGGGCCCAGCCGCTCCGTGGCACATGGGATCCTCCCGGACCGGGGCACGAACCCTCGTCCCCTGCATCGGCAGGCGGACTCTCAACCACTGCGCCACCAGGGAAGCCCCGTTGGCCCATTTTTTAATCAGGTTGTTCATTTTCTTATTGTTGAGTTTTAAGTGTTCTTTGTATATTTGAATAACGGTCCTTTATCAGATGTGCCTTTTGCATATATTTTTCTCAGTCAATGACTTATCTTCTCATATTCTTGACATTGTCTTCTGCAGAGCAGAAGTATTTAATTTTAATGAAGTCCGGGTTATCAGTTATTTTTTCATGGGTCATGCCTTTGGTGTTGTATTTGAAAAGTCTTCATCATTCCTAAGGTCATTAGGTTTTCTTCTGTGGTGTCTTCTGGGAGTTTTATAGTTTTGTGTTTTAAATTTAAGTCTATGATTCATGTTGAATTAATTTTTGTGAAAGGTATAGGACTGTGTAGAATTTTTTTTTTTGGCATGTGAATGTCCAGTTGGTCCAGCACCATTTGTTAAGAAGTGGATTTTTTTGGGGCCTGTCACTGCTGTGGCCTCTCCCGCTGCGGAGCACAGACTCCGGACACGCAGGCCCAGTGGCCATAAATCACAGGCCCAGCCGCTCCACGGCATGTGGGATCCTCCTGGACTGGGGCACGAACCCGTGTCCCCTGCATCGGCAGGCGGACTCTCAACCACTGCGCCACCAGGGAAGCCCTTAGAAGTGTTTTTTTATATGTATATATAATTATATCTAAATATATAATATATACTTAATCTAAATATGTACTATAATATATAATATAATAATTACTAATATATAAAAGAAATGTAGAATTCTTTCAGTTTGATGAAATATGAATATCATTGAACGTTAGATTCAATTGTGGTATTTAAATTTTTTTTAATTTAGCCATCATGTATTAAGTACTTCTAATTTTCAAAGGAACGCAATAAAAATAAGATGTCCAACAATAAAAGGGTCGAATACTTACAATTCAATGTATCGGCTAAGAAGTTTTACAGAAAATTTTTAATAAGAGTTAAGCAGAACAATTAAGGGGTAAAAGGTGAGCATGAGTTGGGTAGGGAGGTCTGCCAGAGGCCTGCAGCTTCAGGATTCTAAACCTAATGTTGAGACCTTGGTGTTGAGGGACAATTGAAATATTCTGGAGAATGTTACACTAGGCATCATGGTATACAAGGGCTTTTGGTGTCAAATGATCTGGCTTTGAGTCCTGGCTCTACCATTAATCAGATTTGACCTCTCAGTGTCCTCATCGAAGAGACAAAGTCACACTACTTTGTCCTTCCTCCCCACCTCTTTCCTTTGCTCCCCACCACCCTGATTCTCTTCCTCTGCCTTGAATATATACTGAGCACCCGCTGTGTTTCAGGGATGGTTTTAGGTGTGGGGATGTAAATGAAAAATTACAGTATGGTAGGTGTTATAATGGTGAAGTATACCATGTATAATTAAAAAGAATTACCTATATTTGCTCAAGAATGTCACGAAAGAGTTTGAAGATGAGATCGTGTTTAAACTGAAACTCAGCAATGTGCAGACATTTGCCAAGTGGGTGTCAGGGGTAAGGGTAGGTTGGATCAAATGAAAGCATTCAGACAGTGCCTGTGGGTTTTTTTCCCATTATGGTTTATTATAGGATGTTGAATATAGTTCCCTGTGCTGTACAGTAGGACCTTGTTGTTTATCTATTTTATATATAGCAATTTGTATCTGCTAATCCCAAACTCCTAATTTATCCCTCCCTGAACCCCTTTTCCCTTTGGTAACCGTCAGTTTGTTCTCTATGTCTGTGAGTCTGTTTCTGTTTCATAGATAGGTTCATTTGTGTCATATTTTAGATTGCACATATAAGTGATATATGGTATTTATCTTTGTCTGACATACTTCACTTAGTATGATAATCTCTTAATCTCTAGGTCCATCCATGTTGCTGCAAATGGCATTATTTCATTCTTTTTTATGGTTGAGCAGTATTCCATATATATACCACATCTTATTTATCCATTCATTTAGATTGCTTCCATGTCTTGGCTATTATAAATAGTGCTGCTATGAACATAGCAGGTGCATATATCTTTTCGAATTAAAGTTTTCTCCAGATATACACCCAAGAGTGGGATTGCTGGGTCATATGGCAACTCTATTTTTAGTTTAGTTTTTTTTTTTTTTCGGTACGCAGGCCTCTCACTGTTGTGGCCTCTCCCGTTGCGGAGCACAGGCTCCGGACGTGCAGGCTCAGCGGCCATGGCTCACGGGCCCAGCCTGCTCCGTGACATGTGGGATCTTCCTGGACCGGGGCACGAACCCGTGTCCCCTGCATCGGCAGGCGGACTCTCAACCATTGCACCACCAGGAAAGCCCCTATTTTTAGTTTTTTAAGGAAGCTCCATACTGTTTTCCATAGTGGCTACACCAATTTACATTCCCACCAACAGTGTAGGAGGGTCCCTTTTTCTTCACACCCTCTCCAGTGTTTATTATTTGTAGACATTTTAATGATGGCCATTCTGACTGCTGCGAGGTGATACCTCATTGTAGTTTTGATTTGCACTTCTCTAATAATTAGTAATGTTGAGTATCTTTTCATGTGCCTATTGGCCATCTGTATATCTTCTTTGGAGAAACGTCTCTTTAGGTCTTCTGCCCATTTTTTGATTGGGTTGTTTGTTTTTTTGTTATAGAGTTGTATGAGCTATTCGTATATTTTGGAAATTTAAGCCCTTGATGGTTGCATTGTTTGTGAATATTTTTTCCCAGTCTGTAGATTGTCTTTTCATTTTGTTTATGGTTTCCTTTGCTGTGCAAAAGCTGATAAGTTTGATTAGATCCCATTTGTTTATTTTTGCTTTTATTTTTATTGCCTTGGGAGACTGACCTAAGAAAACATTGGTATGATTTATGTCAGAGAATGTTTTGCCCACATCCTCTTCTAGGAGTTTTATGGTGTCGTGTCTTATATTTAAGCCTTTAAGCCATTTTGAGTTTATTTTTGTGTATGGTGTGAGGGTGCGTTCTAACTTCATTGATTTACTTTGGCTGTCCAGCTCTCCCAACACCAGTTGCTGAAGAGACTGTCTTTTCTCCATTGTATATTCTTGCCTCCTTTGTCGAAGATTAATTGACCATAGGTATGTGGGTTCATTTCTGGGTTCTCTATTCTGTTCCATTGATCCATATGTCTGTTTCTGTGCCAGTACCATGCTGTTTTACTGTAGTGCAGACAGTGCCTGTTTTTAATAGGTTCTTGAACCTGTTTGTTTTCTCTTACCTCTCTCCCATAGGCAGACCTGGATACTTACAAAAATAGTATAAACCATTTATTGAGCTGCTACTCAGTCTGCTAAGCACTGTTCTAGGCATTTTATATTAATTATTTAGAATCTAGCAATAACTGTAGTAGACATTTTTTATTCCTTGAAGATATTATTATCCCCAGTAGATAGATAAGGAAACTGGAGCACAGGGTTTTTTAACATGTCTCTGGTCATGCAGTTTGAGGTTGTAAGTAGTAGGATTAGGATTCAAACCAGTATTGAAATCCAACTTTAATCCCTGCCTGCTTTCCATTATGTCACTTTAAATACCATTCCAGCAGTTTTGCCAGTTTTTGTGTACCCTTCTCAGTTTTGAAGTACAGGCCAGATGAAGGGACTTAGTTAGGATTTACTTCAATATCAAGAAAAGTATAAAAATCTCATTATTTTTAATCCTATTTATGTGAAATTTAGTAATTTGACTGGGGCTAAACTGGATTTTACCTATTTACATAAAGCTCAGTAAACATTGACTTCTACCAGGCCACCATATTTCTTTTAGCTTCTATTTTCTTAAGGGATTTGAGTTAAGTAAGGACTAAAATCTCGAGAACGCGTAAAGGGAAATTTTAGCATTGACTAAAAAATAGTTACTCGTTCATTTCGATCTCTGTCTACATAGACAGAGTGAAGTCATAGAATTAAAAATACGTATTTTAAGAAAGGATAGAGACTTGTGTTCTATAACAGAAAGAAAAGAAGGAGACCCACCCAACTGTAAGCAATTTGTCTATCGTTGTGTAACACATTAGTTGTTGGAGCCAAGACTAAAGTCCCAGACCTCCTAATACTTAGTCCAGTGATATTTTTGTTGTGTTCTTATACATACCTCAGGCTTAATGATTCCTGGGGTATCTTGACATGTAGATCAAAAGCATATAGTCCTTGGGGACTTCCCTGGTGACGTATTGGTTAAGAATCCACCTGTCAATGCAGGGGACACGGGTTCGAGCCCTGGTCTGGGAAGATCCCACATGCTGTGGAGCAACTAAGCCTGTGTGCCACAATTACTGAGCCTGCGCTCTAGAGCCCACAAGCCACAACTACTGAGCCTGCGTGCCACAACTATTGAAGCCCGCATGCCTAGAGCCCATGCTCCGCAACAAGAGAAGCCACCGCAATGAGAAGCCCGCGCACTGCAACGCAGAGTAGCCCCTGCTCGCTACAACTAGAGAAAGCCTGTGTGTAGCAGCGAAGACCCAACGCAGCCATAAATAAATAAACAAACAAACAAACAAGTTTATTTTTTTAAAAAAAGCATATAGTCCTTAAGAGTCTTAACCATTATTCATGTATATTATGTAATATGTCTGCTGCATATTGTGTACTAATTAACTGCCCTTCACTCATTGTATATCTTTCCACTGATACCTTAGAAAAAAATACTCTTTCTCAGAAAAATATATTAAAATATTGAAAAGCAGAATATATTTGAATTTTCAGCTATTTAGCCTCCTAATATTACCTGATATTCCAGAATTTTTTTTTCTAACATATCTGTATCACCCAGCTTTATTGGACTGAAATTCTTCTACAACTTAATTTTAATTATATTCTTATTATTCTGCCTAACAATGAAGTGAATCACTTAAGTCTATTGTTATCGTTAGAGTAAGTCAACTATCAAGAAGGTATCAAACAAAAATAAACAAATGGGACCTAATGAAACTTAAAAACTTTTGCATAGCAAAGGAAACCATAAACAAGACAAAATGACAACCCTCAGAATGGGAGAAAATATTTGCAAACGAAGCAACTGACAAAAGGATTAATCTCCAAAATATACAAACAGCTCGTGCAGCTCAATATCAAAAAAACAAACAACCCAATCCAAAAATGGGCAGAAGACCTAAAAAGACATTTCTCCAAAGAAGATATACAGATTGCCAACAAACACATTAAAGGATTCTCAACATCACTAACCATTAGAGAAATGCAAATCAAAACTACAATGAGATATATCACATCACACCAGTCAGAATGGCCATCATCAAAAAATCTACAAACAATAAGTGTGGAGAAAAGGGAACCCTTTTGCACCGTTGGTGGGAATGTAAATTGATACAGCCACTATGGAGAACAATATGGAGGTCCCTTAAAAAACTAAAAATAGAACTACCATAGACCCAATACTGGGCATATACCCTGAGAAAACCATAATTCAAAGAGAGACATGTACCACAGTGTTCATTGCAGCACTATTTACAATTGCCAGGACATGGAAGCAACCTAAGTGTCCATCGACAGATGAATGGATAAAGAAAATGTGGCACATGTATACAATGAAATATTACTCAGCCATAAAAAGAAACAAAATTGAGTTATTTGTAGTGAGGTGGATGGACCTAGAGTCTGTCATACAGAGTGAAGTAAGTCAGAAAGAGAAAAACAAATACCGTATGCTAACACATATATATGGAATCTAAAAAAGATAAAGGTTCTGAAGAATCTAGGGGTAGGATAGGAATAAAGACACAGACGTAGAGAATGGACTTGAGGACATGGGGAGGGGGAAGGGTAAGCTGGAACGAAGTGGGAGAGTGGCATGGACACTACCAAATGTAAAATAGATAGCTAGTGGGAAGCAGCCGCGTAGCACAGGGAGATGAGCTTGGTGCTTTGTGACCACCTAGAGGGGTGTGATAGGGAGGGTGGGAGGGAGACGCAAGAGGGAAGGGATATGGGGGATATATGTATATGTATAGCTGATTCACTTTGTTATAAAGCAGAAACTAACACACCATTGTAAAGCAATTATACTCCTATAAAGATGTTAAAAAAATAAAAAGAGGTATCAATTGGCCTGTTCAAGGAGTGGTGGTTAAAAAAAATGCCAGATTTTGATTTTTAGTGTTGTTGTCTTCCAGCCGACAGTGTTAGATAATCATTTCTGTGATGAAGCACTTGGAGCAGTCTTGCAAAGATGTTTGTACAACATCACTATCCATTTACCAATAAATTTTTCCGTGGGGCAAGTAATAATTTATAGCAGGTGATATGTATGGCTCAGAATGTATTTTGCAAAACCAGTTCCTCCTTTCATTTTTAGTTTGTTTGTAACCATCTCTTGCTAAGACTATGACAGTTACCTTGTAACAGGCATCCCCTGTAACAGACATACAATCCTCATGTCTCCACGCATCCATGGTATTGCCAAAAAGGTGATATTTTTTTAAAACACAGATTTGATCTTACAACTTATGAAAGCAAAACGTATCAGTAGGTGTTTATTTTATACAGAATAAAATGCTTAAGATATCAATAAATAATTTCCATTTTCTGGCTCTAACTTGCATTTTCCAGCCTCATTTATGGTCACCCTCTTCACACTAATATACTTAAAGTAAGCTTTTTCCCTTCCCCAGATATCTGCTAAGTATCCTGCTGTACAAGCATAAGGTTAAGCCATTAGCTCAGTTTGGATTACTGTTTTCACTCTCCATTGAAATCTCACTCTCTCTTCATGCAAGGAGAAATGTACCTCATGTGTAAAAGCTTCCATAATATGTATTCCATAAAATATGCTTCACCCAGTATAGGCCTCTCCTTGGCATTCCCTTTAGCTCTGGGAAATTTTCTCATACTATTCATTTAATACTAATAATTTGTCTCCTCCATCTTCTGTATTTTCTTTCCCAGGACCTCTAATCCAAGGTTTGGGTATATTTCATTTGAGGGGATCCATTTATCCTATGTGCCGAGAGATTTTCTAAACTTTTATTTCCAACTCAATTTTTTTTTAATTGTCTGAGAGTATTGTTAAAATTCTCTGATTGTTTTTGTTCTTGTTTTATTGATATTGTCTCAAATATCTGTAGAGATATTAATTAGGTGGTGGATAAAATTTCTTTTGTTCCCTCATTTATCTTGGCTTTTCTTCATTATGCTGCGTGTTTTGTGATTCTTGGTTGACCCTTCAGGTATATGAATGAGGGGTAAGAATGAGGGATAGGAATGATTTAAGGTTGAGTGGGTAGGGAGACAGCTCTTGCACCTGTGGCTTCCTAATTGTCGGAATGAATAGAGGTTTGTGTGTAGGAGCCAATTTTTCACAAGTTGTCTAGATACTTCCTTCAGTCTCTTAAGAGAAGGGCCTCACATTATTTGCATTGGGGTATTGTTTGCCTGTTTTCACATGTGTAGGTGGGAATAGGGGTGGGAAAATGAAACGGGCATCTAGTCCATATACAAACTTTCCATTAATCCTTCTGTTTTCGTTGTACATGTAGTGTCTCAGCACAGTCTCTCTGAGTTCTGTTAGGAATGCTGGTTCCTACTTCTGCGGCTCCTTTTATTAGCTTTCCTAGGGTATGGCTCCTTCAACTCAGTTGACCAGTCATCAGTCTTTCTAACTTCCAGAAATTTCTTGAAGTCTGCTTTCTCTTGATGACATCCCCCTTATTCTCTTCCTTATTGTGAATTTATTTCTTTTTATTATTTTATTGTAGTTTTGTTGCCTTTTAAAGAGGAACATGAGACATGTTTATTCAGCCTGCCATCTTAAATTGGAAGTCAGCTTATGTTTCCTAGAGAAGAAAATATACTCTTACTTCTAAGGAGCATCAAGTATAAAACTGTAGCAACACTTTATTGGTTTTCTAATCGAGTTGGAGAGAAAAAAACACGTGCCAAAAGAGATAAGTAATCTCATCACTAATGGGAACCTTGGGTAGAATACTTGGCAAATAAAGTTTAGTATTTGGACCACTGTCGTTTGACTCCATGTTCCTGTCATTCTTTGAAAGTCATTTAAAAATGATTGGGAGGTGGGACTTCCCTGGCAGTCCAGTGGTTAAGACTCTGAGTTCCCTCTGCAGGGAGCGCAGGTTCGATCCCTGGGCGGGGAACTAAGATCCCACATGCTGCGTGGTGCAGCCAAAATAAATAAAAATAAATAAAAGAAATGATTGGGGGCGCTTCCCTGGTGGTGCAGTGGTTGAGAGTCCGCCTGCCGATGCAGGGGACGCGGGTTCGTGCCCCGGTCAGGGAGGATCCCACATGCCGCGGAGCGGCTGGGCCCGTGAGCCATGGCCGCTGAGCCTGCGCGTCCGGAGCCTGTGCTCCGCAACGGGAGAGGCCACAGCAGTGAGAGGCCCGTGTACCGCAAAAAAAAAAAAAAAAAAAAAAAAAAAATGGGAGGAGGAAAAGGAATATAGCAAGGAAGTTGAGAGTCAGTATTTTTATAATTCTGAAATAAATTTTTTCCAAAATGAATTTTAAATTTTGGAATAAAGGGAAGTGGGAGAAAGGGGAGCCTTATTTGGTTGGAGGAAGAGGAACACAAATTAAAGGTGTTAGATGAGTTAACTCAATATGTGCACATTCAAAGTTGGCCTGTCCCCTTTGTAAGTGCCTGATATCTTAGCAGGCATGTCAGCAGCTTCTAAATGCTTCCACAATCATTTGGTCATTCCTTTGTTCATTTATTCATTCAGTAATTGCGATTCTTTCCTGTAGAAGATAAATTGTAGAAACAAAATCTATTTTGTCCAAACAAATGTTGCAGATGACAATGTAAGCCCAAACACCAAATGTCTCGCCTTATGAAAGTCTTACACGTAGATTGGGCAAAAATCTACATAAATCTGCATTCTTGGTTCTCATAGGCAGAGCATCATGAATTGTGAGGCATAGCAATGAGAGTGATTAGAGAATATTGGAAGAAGGAAGAACAAGAAAAATAGATCCATATTAACTTCTGAATGGAGTCAGAGAATAACGTTATTACCATGAACCGTTATAATCCTATCAGCATTTTATTCCAAAGGTATCATGCACAGTGTCACCTTGACACTAAAAGTAGAAGTTATTTTATGTAGCAGAAGTAGGAGCTGGGAAATTTGACTTGACATGAGCTTAACCCCTTAGAGTTCAGTCCACTTTTTTTTTTCAAGTGAGAGTTGGACTAAATAATGATTAATGATCTTACTGATGCTAAATCTGTGATTCGTTTACGTACTTATTGAATGATAGTTGTTTGCAGGCATTAGGCTAAGTCCTTTGGGAAATACTAAGATATATATCACAGTCCCTGACCTTCAGGAGAAGAAAAATCCGAAAGAGCAAATAAAAGTAAGGCATACACAGATATCTGCATTACGCAGCAGTGTATTATAAAAACTATATACAAGAATCAATTAAGTGAAAGAGGAGGGAATTTCCAACTTGGGCAATTGAGGATGATTGCAAAAAGGATCCTATGAATTATGCCTTGAATCTTGAGTAAGATTTTGATAGACAGCTATGACTAAGAGAATAATGCATCCCCACCAGCCTAAGTTGGAGTACAGAGATGAGAAAACGTGAAATGTGCTTAGGGAAGTACGAGTCAGCCAGCTTTATTAGAGTAATGGGAAAGGAAGTGGAAAATATACCTAGAGGTAACATTATGAGTGGTCTTACCTACAATTTAAGGGAAGTATTGTAGATTTTTGAGACAGGAGACCAACAGGCTAAGATTTATTCAGAGAAGATATGCAGGTGTGGAAGATGCTAAGGAGTAGGGAGGACAGTTGATGCTGAAATAGCAATGAAGAAACTATTACACTCATCCAGGTAGGAAATAGTTAGGACCAGAAGTAGGGCAGTGGCAATCCAATGAAATGGTTGGGGCAGATGAAAGTAAGAATGCACCTGATTCAGTAAATGGTTGGGTAAAACTAAGGATTGGAACCAGTATGACTGGAAAAATGGGGGCACCTTTAATAAAAATTGCCAAGGCAAGGGGAGAAGTTGATTTTTGTGAAGAAATAAAATAAGCTAATTCCCCACCTTTAACAAATCTTTCCCACTTATGTAGCAGCAATTTTGGTGTAATAGCAAAGATAGAATATTCCCTGTGAATTCTTGTCCTTTTCTTGCAAAGCCATTATAGTTTCTTATGGATATTATTATTATTATTGTCAATTACTGTGAATCTAAATTGCCTTATGTACTCATTTGGGGAAGGAGGGGAGTATATGACAGAATGGGGGAAAAAGTATTCTTTCAGAATATCGTGAAGAATAGCCAGAGAGCAGGATTTTACTTTAGATTCAGAAATGCAGTTCACTTACAAATGATACCTATCAAAAATTGTAATAATGGAAAATGAAATCAAGTGTGCCAGTACACTAGGAACTATGAGGAAATAAGTGACAGAATTTTGATTATAGAAACAAAGCATGAACATATGATAGTTCTAATTAAAACTGCTATCCCTCCCTTCTCTTAATTGCAGTAGTTGACCCTATGTGCCACTTCATCTGATTTGATAATCTGCACTTTTTAGAGCAGGGAATAAGAAAGGAAATGAAAGCAAAGGACTGTTTATAATTAGTGAGGAGAGAGCTTAGGAGAAAAAAATAGAAGATTTGGAAATATTATATAAAGCTTTAAAAACAATAATTAAAAAAAATTTTACAGCACGTAGGCAGTTCTGATTTTTTTTTCCTCTAATTCCTACACAGCATCAGGGAGCAGAAAAGGTGCTGCCAAATTACACTTCCCCGTGCAGGCTTTCTCAGTGTCAGACGACCTGCACTAGAAACTGGTTGAAACCCCTGTTTTCATGTGCCGTATTACTTTCATAATGAAGAGTCTCCTTTTGCATTGAAATTTGAAGTGTTGTTTTTATCTTTTCCATGTAATTATTTGGTTATATGTAATTATTTACCTACCTTTAGAGTCATGGACTTGGGAAGGGTGGAGATTTTTCTGGTCCAGCATTTCCCTAAGTATGTTAGTCATCTGTAGTTATAAAGAAAGGTCTCTGGGATCAATTAGGTCGGGAAATTCCTGAGTTAAACACAGTTAAACAAGATTTTTATTTCAGTGGAGGTTGGGGAGGGTATGAAATCTCAGAGACTTTAATATGCTAATATGATCCAACTAAGAAGAAACTAGGTGTAGCAATTCACAAACTTATTTGACCACCAGATCCTTTTTTCATGGAATCTTTTTCAGGACCATTGTTCCTTTGAACACATGAGGGGAAACTCAAATTCCTTAATTTTACAGATTAAACAGAAAAGAGAGAAATGACCCATTCAAAGTTGCATGCCTGTTTTTTTAAAGAACTGGACTTGAACCAGGGTCTCCTACCTACTATATTCAGATTTGCTTCCTTTTGACCCCAAATTCAGAAAAGTCCTAAAGAACTACATCGTAATCAAAATTAGATCTGTAAGATGTACACAAGGGGATTTGAAGAAATAAATAAAATTAGAATGATTTACTTATTTTAATATAGTTTGAATTGGCGCATTGACTTTGATGAAGAGTTAGATCGAAAGAGCCAATTATTTGTAACCAAAGTTACACTTTTCCAATCAGGAAACTTTTTTTTTTTTTTTTGGTAAAAACTAAGTATCTTTCAAATTACAAAAAAGCTCAAACAACACAATAATGTGTGTATCCAGAAGCTTCCCCACTTTCCCAAAAAAGGACTAGAGAAAAATGACTGTTCATGATTTGCTGTCGATTGTTCCAGACCCCATTGCTACGTAAGTAAACATGTATCTTTTAAACACTTCTCTACATAGATGGTGTTATGGTAGACACACTGTTCTTTACCCTTACTTTTTTTACTCATCAGTATTACATGTTTATCTTCCCCACATTAATACATATAGATATTTTAATGGCTCAATAGTGTTACATTATATACCTCTACTATCATTTATTTCATCAGTTTCCCATTGATGGACCTTAGGGTAGCTGTAATTTTTCTACCAGGCAGCAGTGCCGTAGTGAATTTTGATATAAGTTTTTGTGTGTGATGGGGGTGGAGGGACCTTTGTGTGAGTATGTCTATAGGAGAGTACTTGAAGTGGAATTGCTGGGTCAAAAAATATACACATTAAAATTTTGTAAGTATTGCCAAATTCCTTTAAAAACGGTATTAGTTTATTCTCCCACTGCCAGCATTACAACAGGAAACTTTTAAATGGTATGCCTTTCACTGAACTTTAAAAAAAAAGATTTTATACTTAGCAGTGAATAACTGGGGATATCTTGCTGTGTTAATCTTAAAATCACAGAGATAATTTATAAAGCATTAATAATCATGATCTCTCTTTCTCTCTCTCTCCCTCCCCTGCTCTTCTCAGAGCAAATTATTCATGGAAGGATTTAGAAGCCTAAAAGAAGGAGAACCAGTGGAGTTCACATTTAAAAAATCTTCCAAAGGCCTTGAATCAATACGGGTAACAGGACCTGGTGGGAGCCCCTGCTTAGGAAGTGAAAGAAGACCCAAAGGGAAGACACTACAAAAAAGAAAACCAAAAGGAGACAGGTAATCATTTTACCTTGTTAGCCTGTGAGTTTATTGTATTTGGAAAAGATTTCTAAAATTTTAATTTATATTTTTATTATGTTATTAAATCTAGCCACAATAAAATAAAATGCAACCACTGAGTATTTGAATCGAATTTATCAGAAATATAGGCTATCTTGCAACTTGAACTCTCTGCAGAATATACTTAACTGAGCCTTCAGTATTGCACACTAGACAGTCTCCCAACCATTATTTCCACCAGACTGTTCAGAGACCACAAATGGGAAGTTGAAGTTCCCAACAGACAGAGGTGCCCCTCTGTACATCTTAACACCTCACCTGTTTTTTCAAATGAAAATACGTTTATTATTTTGTCTGTTTTGAAAAGATAACTCACTACAGAAAATTCAAATATGAAAAAATCACTGGAAATGTTAACTACAGGTGGGAATCATAATATATATGCAGTATTTTTGAAACTTGCATTTGTTTTCACTTAGAAGTGTATGGTGGAACATTCCATGTTAGTCTTCAGCACCTGCATAAATTCCCACTGTGTGAATGTACCAAAATTTAAAATAAGGCTATGTTAAATTAATTTAATTGTTAAATTTAGGCTGTTTCCAGTATTTTAAATTTATCAGTAGCACCATAGTAAGAATCCTTATATGTACATTTTTTTAAATTGTCTGATTATATCATAAGGGATAAATACCTAGTACTGAAAAAATCTGGATCAAAAACTATGCACTTTAAAAATTTTGATATCTATTTCCAAACTGCTCTTCAGAAATGGTTAGGGCCAATGTACAACCCCTTTAAAATTGAGACTGCTCATTGAATAATGTCATCTTTTAAATCTTTTCCAATTACATAGGTTAAGAAATGCAGCTTACTTTTTTTCTTTGCACTTTGACTAAGGTTAAATATATTTTTATATGTTAATTTTCATTTTTATTTTTTTCTTCTGTGAATTGCATGTTTCTTGTCCTTTGCTTATTTTCCACTGAGATGTTCATTTGCTATTGTTGATTTCTAACTTCTCTCTTTAGAAAAAAAATCTCAGTTTTCCTCTTTCCTATGCTGGGAAGAACTCAGTTCTTCCATATTATGTTTCTCTCCTGTGTGTCTCCATTACTTTTACACAGACTGCTTCACTTCTGGTCACCAAATTTGTGGAGGTTTTTCCCCACACCAAGCAATTCTCCACAATGCCAGCTGGGTGTCCTACAATTTAACTCAATTCTGGCACTGTCTACCTGGAGATAATGTCGGGTCCCATAGGTTAAGGGCTCAGTCCCACAAGGCTGTCCCACCACATTTCAGATGCCAGTTGCAAGTAACCCAGGTTACCCGCAACTTCTGTCTGAGTTGGCTACAAATCAGAGGTTTCCACGACCCTCTCCTCAGGTTTGTTTAATTTGCTAGAGCAGCTCACAGAACTCAGGGAAATGCTTACATTTACCAGTTTATCAAGGTTATGATAACAGCAGATAAAGGATACAGATGACAGCCAGATAAACAGATACATAGAGTGAGGTCTTGAGGGTCCCGAGCATAGGAGCTTCTGTTCCCAGTGGGCTGGAGTGCTTCACCCTCCCAATGTGGATATGTTTGCCAACCTGGAAGCCCTCTGCATTTTGTACTTTGGGGATTTTACAGAGGCTTCATCACATAGGCTTGATTTTCAACCCCTTTTCCTTCTCAAGAAAACTGGGAGTGGGGCTGAAAATTCCAAGCTTCTAATCATAGCTTGGTCTTTCCAGTGATCAGCCCTCACTCAGGAGCCATCCAGGAGCCCACCCAGTGTCACCTCATTAGAACAGAAGACCCTCCTATCACCCAGGAAATTACAAGGGTTTCAGGAGCCCTGTGTCAAGAACAGAGGTCAAAGACTGATATTAGAAAAAGAGGTGCTTCTAGTGTTCTTGTCACTTAGGAAATTACAAGGGTTTTAGGAGCTCTGTGCCAGGAACCAGGGGCAAAGACCAATATATATTTCCTGTTATCTCACATTCTCTTTGTATATTTATCATGGTAATCTTTTGTCTCAAATATATAGGAAGTATCTTTTTCAGCTTGTGAAATATATGCGTGTGTGTACATACACACACACACACACACACACACACACACACACACACACACACACACACAATGGACTATTACTCAGCCATAAAAAAGAATGGAATCTTGCCATTTGTGGCAACATGGTTGGACCTTGATGGCATTACTCTAAGTAAAATACTATATACAAATGCTATATACATCTGTAATATATTTTAAAACTTTGAACAGTTTCCACAAAGGTGTGAGGTAACATCTCATGGTGGTTTTGATTTGCATATCTCTGATGATTAGCAATGGTGAGTCTGTATGTCTTCTTTGGAAAAATGTCTAGTCAGGTATTTTGCTCATTTTTAATGGGATTGTTTGGTTTGTTTGTTTGTTTTGATATTGAGTTGTATGAGCTATTTATATATTTTGGATATTGACACCTCCTCAATCGTATCATTTGCAAATATTTTCTCCCATTCAGTAGGTTGTCTTTTCATTTGTCAATGGTATCCTTTGTTGTGCAAAAGCTTTTAAGTTTAATTAGGTCCCATTTGTTTATTTTTGCTTTTGTTTCCTTAGGAGATAGATCCAAAAAAATATTGCTAGAGTTAATGTCAAAGGGTGTTCTCCCTGTGTTTTCTTCTAGGAGTTTTATGGCTTCCAGTCTTACATTTAGGTCTTTAATGCATTTTGAGTTTATTTTTGTATATGATGTGAGAAAATGTTCTAATTTCATTGTTTTACATGTTGCTGTCCAGTTTTCCCAGCACCTCTTACTGAAGAGACTGTCTTGCCCCCATTGTGTATTTTTGCCTCCTTTGTCATAGATTGATGGACCGTGTGTGGGTTTATTTCTGGACTTTCTCTCCTGTTCCATTGATCTAGGTGTCAGTTTTTGTGCCAGTACCATGCTCTTTTGATGGTAGGTTTGTAGTATAGTCTGAAGTCAGGGAGCATGATTCCTCTAGTTCAATTCTTCTTTCTCAAGATTGTTTTGGTTATTCAGGGTCTTTTGTGTTTCCATACAGATTTTAAAATTATTTGTTCTAGTTCTGTGAAAAATGCCATTGGCATTTTGATAGAGATTGCATTGAATCTGTAGATTGTCTTGGGTACTATGGTCATTTTAACAGTATTAATCCTTCCAATCCATGAACGTGGTATATCTTTCTATTTGTTTGTGTCCTCTTCAGTTTCTTTCATCAGTGTCTTATAGTTTTCTGATTACAGATCTTTTACCTCCTTAGTTAGATTTATGCTTAGGTACTTTATTCTTTTTTGATGTGATTGTAAATGGCCTCTGCCCATTTTTAAATTGGATTGCTTGTTTGCTTTTCGCTGGTATGAATCCTTTATATTCTTTGGATATTAACCCCTTATCAGATAGATAATTTGCAAATATTTTCTCCCATTCTATAGGTTGCCTTTTTTGTTAATTGTTTCCTTTGCTGTGCAGAAGCTTTTTAGTTTGATACAGTTCCATTTGTTTTTTGCTTTTGTTTTTGCTTTTGTTGCCTTTGCTTTTGGTGTGAAATAATTGCCAAGACCGTTGTCAAAGAGCTTAAGGCTTATATTTTCTACTAGGAGTTTTATATTTCAGGTCTTATGTTCAAGTTTTCAATGTTTTGAATTGGTTTTCCTGTATGGTGTAAGGTAGTAGTGCAGTTTCAGTCCTTTGCACGTGGCTCTCCAGTTTTCCCAACACCATTTATTGAAGAGACTATCCTTTCTGCATTGTATATTTGTGGTTCCTTTGTTGTAAATTAATTGACCACATATGTGTGAGTTTATTTCTTAGCTCTCTGTTTTGTTCCATAATCTATGTTTCTGTTTTTATGCCAAATGCTTGAGTACTGCTTGAGTACTATTGCTTTGTAGTGCAGTTACAAAGTACAGTTAGAGATCAGAGAGTGTGACACCTCCAGATTTTTGTACTTTCTCAAGATTGTTTTGGCTATTCTGGGTCTTTTGTGGTTACATACAAATTTTAGGGTTGTTTGTACTATTTCTGTGCAAAAGTCCATTGTAACTTTAGTAAGGATTGCATTGAATCTGTAGATCACTTTAGGTGATATGGACTTCTTAATAGTATTAATTCTTTTAATCCATGAGCACAGAAATCTTTCCATTTATTTGTGTTTTATTCAATTTTTAAAAAAATTATTCATTTTCTTTCATCAGTGTCATGTAATTTTTAGTGTATAGATATTTCACCTCTTTGGTTACATTTATTCCTAGGGATTTTCACTCTTTTTCATGCAATTATAAATGGGATTGTTTTCTTAATTTTCCTTTTTGATAGCTAGTTGTTAGTATATAAAAATTAACTGATTTTTGTATATTGAGTTTTTATCCTGTAAATTTATTTAATTCATTTTTTAGTTCTAACAGTGTTTTGGTGTAGTCTTTGGAGGTTTCTATGTACAATACCATGTTATCTGCAAGTAGAGACAATTTTATTTTTTCTTTCCAATTTGGAATGCTTTTCTTTCTTTTTCTTATGTAACTGCTCTGTCTAGGACTTCTGGTACTATGTGAATCAAGTGGCAAGAATGGGTGTTTTTGTGTTGTTTCTGATCTTACTTAGAGGAAAGCTTTCGGCTTCTTGCCATAGTATGATGTTAGCTGTGTCATATATGGCCCTTATTATGTTGAGGTACATTCTCTATACCTACTTTATTGAAAGTTCTTACCCTGAATAGATGTTGAATTTTGTCAAATGCTTTTTCTGCATCTACTGAGATAATCATGGTTTTTATCCTTCATTTTGTTAACGTGGTATATATATATATCACATTGATTGATTTGCAGATGTTGAATCATCATTGTATTTCTGGAATAAATCCCACTTGATAGTGATGTAGGACCCTTTTAATCTATTGTTGAATTTTGGTTTTCTAATAGTTTGTTGAGGATTTTGCATCTATGTTCATCCAGGATATTGACCTGTCATTTTCTTTTCTCATAGTATTCATGTCTGGTTTTGGTAACAGGGTAATGCTGGTCTCATAAGATGAGTTTGGAAGTGTTCCCTCCTCCTCTATTTTTGCGAAGAGTTTAAGGATTGATATTAATTCTTCTTTAAATATTTAGTAGAATTCACCAATGCAGCCACGTGGTCATGGACTTTTTTGTTTTTGAGATGTTTTTGATTACTGATTCAGTCTCCTTACTAGTAATTCGTATGCTCAGATTTTCTATTTCTTCATGTTCTAGGCTTGGTAGATTGAATGTTTCTTGAAATTTATCCATTTCTTTTAGTTTATTCAATTTGTTGGTTTATAATTGCTCATGGTAGTCTTTCATAATCCTTTATATTTCTGTTGTATCAGGTGTAATGTCTTCTCTTTCATTTCCAATTTTATTTATTTGGGTTCTCTCTCTTTTCCTCTATCTCTCTCTCCCTGAAGTTTAGCTCAAGCTTTGTCTATTTTGTATATCTTTTCAAAATATCAGTTCTTAGTTTCATATATCTTTTCTATTGTCATTTTAGTCTCTATTTCATTTATTTCCACTGTGGTCTTTATTTTCTTCCTTCTCCTAATTTGGGCTTAGTTTATTTGTAACCTTTTGAAATTAGCTCTTTTTACTCAACATAATGGCTTTGAAATTCATCCAAATTTTTGAGTGTATCAATATAGTATTCCCCCCTTATCCACAATTTTGCTTTCTGGGATTTCAGTTATCCATGGTCATCAGATGTCAAAAATATTAAATGGAAAATTCCAGAAATAAACAATTGGTAAGTTTTAAACTGTGCAGTGTTCTGAGTAGTGTGATGAAATCTTGCACCATTTGCTTTGTTCCATCCAGACCTGGATCATCCCTTTGTCCAGCACACACTGTCCATTAGTCAGTTAGCAGCCTCTTGGATATCAGTTTGACTATCATGATATCGCAGTGTGTGTGTTCAAATAACCCTTTTTTTACTTAATAATGGCTCCAAAGCACAGGAGTAGTGTTGCTGGCAATTTGGATATGCCAAAGAGCAGCCGTGAAGTGCTTCTTCTTAGTGAAAAGAAGAAAGGTCTTGACTTAATCAGGAAAAAAAAAATCATGTGCTAAGGTTGCTAAGATATGATATGAAGGAATCTTCTATCTGTGAAATTGTGAAGAAGGAAAAAGAAATTTGTGATATTCTTGCTGTTGCATCCCAAGCTGCAAAAGTTATGGCCACAGTGCATGATAAGTTAAAATGGGAAAGGCATTAAATTTGTACAATAAGATGTTTTGAGAGAGAGATATTCATATTACTTTTATTATAGCATATTATAATGTTTCTATCTTACTATTAGTTATTATTGTAAAATCCAGAAAACTGGATTGTTTTCTTATTGTTGCATTTTGAGAGCTCTTTATATAAATTGTGGATACAAGTCCTTAGATTTATGATTTGCAAATATTTTTTCTGAGTTTGTGGTTTATTGTTCCAGTCTCTTAAGTATCTCCCACAGAGCAAAAGTTTTAAATTTTGATAAAGACGTTTATCAATCTTTTATTTTTTGTCATGTTTAAAAAATCTTTGATTAACTCCAAATTTGATTAATCACAGAGTTTTTTTCCCCTGTGTGAGGTGTGAGGTTGAGGTCTAGGCTCATTTTTCGCCTGTGAATAATATGAATTGTTCAAACACCATCTGTTGAAAACTATATCTTTTCTCTTGAAATGTTTTTAAATTAGAAAGTTTAATTTCTGTCATTTCAGGTTTAAAAATTAAAGCTCTAAAATGTTTCTTTTAACAAATTCAAATTTGGTTTTGTCACTCAAGAGAACTTATTTGTTCTATATATATATATACATATATATGTAGAATCATATTTTTGAGAAGATTTATGTTTCTGTGGCAAGAAATAAAAAATAATTTTAAAGATTCTATCTTAATTTTAAGTAAACTATTTGCAAAAGAAAGTGGGTTTATTTTTTTATTGTCTTAATTCTGCTGAATTTAGTATGCTGTTACTAGCGTCCAGCTACATAATAGCAGTAAATATTAACTTTTAAATTCTCTTATGTTTAAAATATTTTCTTAAATTTTTAAATGAAATAATTTTTGATTTATATTTGCTGTTTACTTTTTCTTATGTTCATTATCAGAAGAGTAAAGAGATTTAATGACCTTATAAAAGCTCTCTTTATACTAACATGAAGGTTGTTGTTAATAAAAGATTTTAAAACTTTATTCTTATTCTGAAAAACTGGCATATATTTTGGTATCATTTTATTCTTTAAAGAACTACAATTTACTATGAGGAAAAAGAAGTAACTTCTAACAGAATGAAATTGTGGGGGAAGATAGTAGAATGAGGATTTTATTTATTTGTCACTGTCTTATTTATATGAAATAATTATGTCAACCTGTAATATAGAAATAAATATTTTATATAATAAAATTTCAGTTTGTATTAACATATGTGTTATATTAGTAAAAATTATGTGGACTGAAACAAATGGTCTGGAAATGTTTCTATGTAGATTAAATTATTTTAATCCTTAATAATTAAAGAATAAAAATATGTGTAATTTAAAAAAATATTTGAAATGCATATATGCATGATAGGTATAAATATATTGGGTATATACATATAATTTTGTGTTTTTTTATTTATGGTTTTTTTAACTTCCTTTTTTATTGTAATTTTTTTCTAGCATAGTGACTGTCTTCTTTGTTCTCAACCTTCCACATCTTTTGACCCAACCGCACTGTGCAAGAAGTGCTATTCATAATAATGCAAGTTCCCTTTCAACAATGTTGACTTGAGATTTTTAAAATAACACCAACGTTCTATTGCTTTCATTCCATTTCAGACAATAATACATTTGCATCACTGCATTAGCACATGAGTAAGCTTCTTGATTTTCTACATGAGTTGAACTTTTAGTGTATTTTGTTTAGAAAGAAGGTTAATTGTTATGATGTTCCGTATTACTGCTTTTGGCATGGAAGTATAGGAAATTCATTTGTTCATGTTAGAAAGACTTGTTAATTTATCATTTTTAAGATGCTCTTCATTTAGACTTAAAAACTGATTATGAAATTTGACATTCCTTATAGTCCGGTGTTAAAATGGTGTTAGAATGGTACATTATGTTATATTTACCATTTATGGCCAGAAAGACCAAAGTGAATGTAAATAGAAACTCATTATATATGTCTAAATTATTCTCAGCTCAGAAGAGCTAACTTGCCTTTTTTAAAAAAAATTAAAGATGTGTGACAGAAGAGTTATTTTTACAGGGTCCTAGTTTTGTGGTTTCAAATTTTTTAATTTGCAAGAAGATTTGGAAGCCATAAGAATTTTGCTTTTGTCTGTCCTCACTGAAGGATCGTATATTTTCACCTGTTTATTAAAAAGAAAAAATACTTATTTAATGCCCTCATTCACCTTTAGAGCAAGTGAGCTCAAAACTAACTAGTAGTAACCCTCCTCCATTCCCTCCCCATCCACCTCTGTGGCAGTATAATCTTATCTCTGTGGTATAATTTGAAGTTTCCCAGGTACTTTATAGTTAGGAATTCTAGTTCTATATTTTTGAAATCCACATAGCATTCCTGGAAACAATAAAGCTGTACTCAGGTTTATGGTGCCATTTTATTAAGGATATCTGTTTTATATTAAAAATTCTTTCAATGATTTTATTTTCATATTTATTATGTCCCAGAACCTGCTCCCAAAAGAAAAAGAAAAATGCTCTTTAGGTGCGGGAGATGTTTGAAAAATGTAAATCAACAAATTCCAATAAATAACTGTTTCACCCTGATACTTGTGTGATTAGATTTAGGAATTTGCTGTTTAGTAGGTTCCTATTGTGGAAGAGAAATCTCTCAGGCATGAATTGATAGTCCAGATCCTTTGAGGTCTGTCTATTCTGACCTATGACCCCTATTCTTACAAGGTCAACATCTGAGGGCAGGAGATTAAGGCAGTTTAAAGACCGGAATGGTAAATGGAATGGAAAAATTAGCCAGCACATTTTGGGTGCAAAACATCAAAGTCATCAAATAGTTTGCTTATTTTAAACCTGGCTTGTGGTTGTAACAAGCTAATTTTACTGTGTTTGTTGGAATCAGAAAAATTTAATAATCATAATTCACTACAAGATTCTATTTATACAATGTTAACTGTGTAATACAAATTAATAAAGCTTAATCTCAAAATACCAGGAAATGCAAAAATAATTTGTCACAGTTTCAATACATTTTAGTTTTTCATTCAGCTTAGATGCTTAATTTAAATCGAAATTGGGAAAATATTTACCTTAGCTTTTACTGTGAAATAATTTTATCAGCAGTTGAATGAAATATATATTCAATTATATATAATTTAAAGTGACTGAGGATTTAGTTGTAATTATATACCATTGACATAAGAAAAATCTATTTTTAAAACATAGAGATAGAAAACAGAAGAAAGTAAATTGGTTAAGCAGAGACAATTTCCTTTTTTCCCTTTCCTTTTTTCCCTCCCATTCTTAGACTGTATGCTCTTCATTGTAATTTCAAAATAGACTTTAAATCTTAGTTCCTAAGTTTTGGTCCCTTGTAAGCAATTCCCCACCACCCTATATTTTACATTTGTTTGTATCCTGGACAGCTGTGAATCTGCATCTTCTGCTTCTTACTAATGACTGGCAAGGGCTGGAGTTGAATAACTGAACTGTTGCATCCACGTTTCCATTCATTCATACAGTGACTAAGAAAATTAGCAAAACCAGTGGAATACCCAAGTCTCCCGAATTCTGCATTTTTAAATTCTACCCCAAATTTTCCTTATTATATACCTAATTTAAGGGTGGTTTTCTTTCTTCTTGTGATTATTTGGCCAGAGATCTCTTAATGAGGCAATTATAGTTGTTTCCTTCATTCACATTATCTTAGCAGATGCTCTCCCTGCTGTGACCTCTGTTCGGACTAGGCAGACAATGTGCCATTCTCATCACCCACCACAAGACATTGTGTGGGCAGAACTTCATTTGGCGCTGCATAGGTCTCCCAAGTTGCCTGATGAGAATGGTCAGAAGCCAAGGGGCAAATAATCACAATTTTAGGTTCTCTGATTGCCGTTTTATTCTAAGCAAAATAAATAGTAAAATAATGCCTATAGAAAAGAAATGGTCCAGAAGCAACTTATAATATAACAAGTAGAAATTGTGGGTTTAAGAAGTAACTTTACATAGCTTCCTTACTTTAGACTGGTCTTGGTGAAAATAAGATTATTTATTGTATGATTTTAATAAAAGGGATTATGAAAAATGGCTAATACTTTTAAACTTGGAGATCCTTTCAAAAAAAGAAATTAATTTAGCCTTTAATATTAAGTATGTATATTTTTAATGAACATACAACATTGTTCAGAGTGTTACTTTTAAACTTTAAAAAACATAAATCCTCATGCTTATATCTGCTAGGAGATCCAGTCTGTTCCTGTTTGAACAATAAGGGCTGATTAAGATGAAGACTAATCAACAGAAAATGTCTATACTTTATACTGCCAAATTCCTCCACTGAAATACTAGTCCTGTGTCCCAAGCCCAAGTGCCATTTTCAGAGAATTACAAACTTGTTAGCAGCCTTCAGCTAACCTTTCTTTATTCTCCATTAATAAGGAAGTACAAGTCAAATTCAGTTCTTATGAACTTGAAGAGCCTTTTGCAAAGCTCCTTCTAAATTTACACTGGCATTTTTGTTTTTTGAAATTTGGTTAAACATATTAAGAGCTACAACTTGAATTATTCTCATATGATAAAGAGATGGTTCTTTTTGTTGGTGTAGATAAGATCACCAAATTTTAATAAATAGATTTTAATATGCTTGCACTTATCGATAAGAAGTAGTAATTTAGTAAGACAGTTTCCACTTCTGTAAAATCAGATTCATAATAAATTACCATCTAAAGTAAAAATTTTAACATATGCATTTTCATATCATGAAGAACTACTTGTAAAGTATAGATACTTCGGATATAAGCAGAGAACGAATATTAAATTTAGAAAATGTTTTTGTAAAGGGGAAAATGTTCTCTTAAAGGGAAATCTAGAACAAGTCAAGCAAGAAGTCAAGAATTTTGGCCTCTAAAACTTTTCTTTAAGTTTAAAATTTTTCTTTAAGTCTTGTCTGTTGTATGATTATTTTAAATATATGGGCTAATGAGGATCAAAGTTAAATGTTTCCTTTCCTTTTGGGATAGAGAGTTAATATTATCTATAGTTTTCGTAATTGTTTTTTTTTTTTTTGCGGTACCCTGGCCTCTCACTGTTTTGGCCTCTCCTGCTGCGGAGCACAGGCCCTGGACACGCAGGCTCAGTGGCCATGGCTCACGGGACCAGCCGCTCCACGGCATGTGAGATCCTCCCAGACCGGGGCACGAACCCATGTCCCCTGCATCGGCAGGCGGACTCTCAACCACTGCACCACCAGGGAAGCCCTGTAATTATTTTTTAAACTCAGTTTTTCAAGACTCTTGTACCAAGGACAACTGAATTTCATAGATATCTTCATTAACTGGGAAAGCAGGTATATGATCATGGTTAGAGGAGCTCAGTTGCCTGTGCTAAATTTGAACCAGGGCTCTTTATACTTAGCCTGCTTCCTCACTTCTATACTGTCACAAATAAAAGCCTCTGGGGACAGTGATTTTTTTTTTTTTTAATAGTATCATTGTATGGAACTGCTATTAAGTCAATTCTTTCTTTTTCCTACTTGGCTGACTTGAGATTCTGTTCTCTGATTTAAGCAGTTGCTTTTAGTCCTCTCAGTTTTAATAGAGTCTAGAGTCCCTTCTTGGGTTTGTTATTGATACTACTGGAGGTGCTACCAATGCAATAAGAGAAGAAAACTAAACAAAAGATCTGAGGATTGGAAAAGAAGAAAGCAAATGCTTTGTTATTCACATCAATATGATTTTATATCCATGGTTATCCATAGATAAATTATTGGAATAATTGAAATAAAAAAAATTTAACAAGATTGCTAGTTATAAATTCAATACACAAAAGTCAAACTAAGAACAAATGAATATCGAGTGTAAGGACAGTTCTACATCCTAGGAATTCACAATTAGAAACTGGTATTTTAAAAAGGGTTTGCTGAGACTTCCCTGGTGGCACAGTGGTTAAGAATCCACCTGCCAATGCAGGAGACATGGGTTCGGGCCCTGGTCTGGGAAGATCCCACATGTCGTGGAGCAACTAAGCCTGTGCGCCACGAGTACTGAGCCTGCGCTCTAGAGCTCATGAGCCACAACTACTGAGCCCGCGTGCTACAACTACTGAAGCCCACATGCCTAGAGCCTATGCTCTGCAACAAGAGAAACCACTGCAATGAGAAGCCCGTGCACTGCAATGAAGAATAACCCCCACTCGCCACAACTAGAGAAAGCCCATGCAGCAAAGAAGACCCGATGCAGCCAAAAAAAAGAAAAAAGTGCAATCATTAGGTGTCATGGCACAATTTAATTCTTAAAAACATTTAAAAAATTAAAAATAAAATAAAAAGGGTTTGTTTCACAATTGGAACATAAACTGTAATATACTATACCTAGGAATAAATCTAACAAAACTATGAAAGATATTTATGGAGAAATGATAAACATATTGAGATATAGAAAAGCAAACCTAAATAAATGGAGAAAGATATTTTGTTAATAAATGGCAAGACTCAATATTTTAAAGAGCATAATTTCCTATAAATTAATCTACAGATTCAATGTAATTTCATTCAGAATTCCAACAAGGTTGATTTTAAATTGACTTGGAAGTTAATAAGACCAATAATAACCTCACAATTCTGTAGATGAAAATCGAAGTTTCAAGGCTCTCCCTACCAGATATCTATATTTATTATACAGCTATGTAAGTATATGTAAATAAGTGAGGTGATGGCCCAGTGAATAGACCATTAGTAATGAGAATATATACAAATCTTAATATATGGCAGAGGTGCCTTTCAGATCTTGGAAAATAATGCAAAGATTATAAATGGTCCTGGGAGTATATCTGACTATAGAGAAAAAGTAAAATTGGACCCCGACCTCATAACATATCTAAAGATCTAAAGGTGTAAAGCAAAACTTTACAGCTCTTAAGTTTGGGAAGGATTTTTTTTTTTTAAAACAAGACACGAAAAATACAAACTATAAGCAGTTAAATTAAATTGACTACTTCAGAATTTAAAATTTCTACCTGGCAAAGGTTTCAGTCAGGAAGATAGAGCCACTTTAAGTGTTATGAAAATTGAAGATTCACAACTTACACAAGGGACTTCCCCTGGTGGCGCAGTGGTTAAGAATCCGCCTGCCAATGCAGGGGACACGGGTTTGAGCCCTGGTCAGGGAAGCTCCCACATGCCACAGAGCAAGTAAGCTCGTGCGCCACAACTACTGAGCCTGTGCTCTAGAGCCTGCAAGCCACAACTACTGAGCCCATGTGCCACAACTACTGAAGCCTGCGCGCCTAGAGCCCGTGCTCCGCAACAAGAGAAGCCACTGTAATGAGAAGCCCACGCATTGCAACGTAGAGTAGTCCCCACTCACCACAGCTAGAGAAAGCCCACGTGCAGCAACGAAGACCCAACGTAGCCAAAAATAAAAATAAATTTAAAAATAATTAATTTTTTTTAAAAAAGAACTTACACAAATGTGAGAGTTGCTGGGCAAGGGAAGGGTCAGTACATACAGTACATGAGAGAAATATTCACTAACCAGTCTTCAGAAGCCCTGGACTAGATAGACAAAGCATGCAGGGAAATCCAAAAAGCCAAGCATATCTGGTATTGCAGAGGAACTGGGGAGAGGGAGCCCCTGGGGAGAGCTATGGAAACTGCTACCTCTGTGTTGTGACAACCTCTCTGGATTTGCAGACAAGGGATGGTGTCAGGCTGCTGGTCAGTGGGACCAACATTGGGAAGACAAGGTGGGCACAGCACCAGAGAGGACAAGCCAGGACGTGCTGGGCAGATCTGTGTGTGCTACTGTGGCTGACCATGATAATGGCTTCTGCTTTGTTTTTGCTTTCCATGTCTTGTCGTATATGAGTTTCTCTTTTGGCTGACTGTAACCCAGAACCATCCAGAAAAAAGACTCTGGGAAACATAGTTACCAGGCATAACCTAACTGACATAAAATAGTCCAGCACCAACAGTATAAACAAAGTTAGAAATCTGATACAATATAGAGTGGGAAAAGATATTTGCAATGCATGTAGTTGATAAGGAATTAATATCCATAATATATAAAGGACTACAAATCAAAAGGAAGTAAAAGCCGAACAGAAAAATGAGCAAATAGTAATTTATAAAAGAAAAAAATTAATATTCAATAAACAAATAAACAGATACTGATTTAAATGAGATATAATTTCACTCCCATAGAAGTAGCAGAAATTTTAAGGTCTGACCATACTAAGTAGTGTGAAGAATGTCACACAGTCCTGATGGGACTCATAATCAGTGAATCCACTTGAGAGAGCAATGTGGCAATACCTGGTGGAATCAAAATTTTTCATATACTTTGATTCCACTTCTAGGTGGATTTACCAGAGCAGTGTTTTTCAGAATGTGGGCTGGGACCCACTAGTGCCTTTTGATATTAATTTGGTAGATTATGGAAAGTATTAGTGCTATTTTTTAATGAAATAGAACAATAAAAGTCATCAGAGTGAAGTGCATGTAGTAAGAGTAACTATTGTTTCATATACTTTTGGGTTATGCTGGGTGTTTTTGTGTGTGTGAGTACTGAATTGTGACGCAAAATGTTTTCTCTGTGGGTTACGGTCACATGTACACAAAGAATTGTGCAAAAAAATATTTATTGCAGCATTGCTTGTAATAGAAAAAAACAACTCAGAAACAACCTAAATGTCTGTTACCAAGAGGATGATTAAATTATAGTATATTCTCAAAATGAAATTGAGTTAAAATGAACAGACTACAGCTACCGTTATCAGTCTGGATTACTTTTTTAAAAATCCCGCTATAATGTTAATTAATAAAGCAAGCGGCAGAATGATCGATGCAATATTATTCATCTTTATTAATTTTTTTAAACCACCAAGTAATATTATGCATTGTCTGTGAATACTTATATTTATGGTAAAAATATGAAACATGATGAACGATGAGTTCATCATAATGCTACTCTGAGATCAGAGAAGAGAATGGGATTGGAGGAGCATATAGGTTATGTTGACCCATTTTTTTCAAGTTATTTTTGTGTCCTTTATTTTTACTTATTTATTTTTTGGCTGTGCTGGGTCTTCATTGCTGTGCGTGGGCTTTTTTCTCTCGTTGCGGTGAGCGGGGGCTACTCTTGCTGTGCACGGGCTTCTCATTGCGGTGGCTTCTCTTTTGCGGAGCACGGGCTCTAGGTGTGTGGGCTTCAGTAGTTGCAGCACACAGGCTCGGTAGTTGCAGCACGCGGGCCCCAGAGTGCGCAGGCTTCAGTAGTTGCAGCATGCAGGCTCTAGAGTGCACAGGCTTCAGTAGTTGTGGCTCGCAGGCTCTGGAGTGTGGGCTCAGTAGCTGTGGTGCATGGGCTTAGTTGACTCGCGGGATGCGGGATCTTCTCGGATCAGGGGTCGAACCCATGTCCCCTGCATTGGAAGGCGGATTCTTAACCACTGGACCACCAGGGAAGTCCCTGTGACCTTTAATAAGTTACTTATATAGATTTCTTGTGATGATTATTCTTAGGTATTTTTGATGCTATTGTGAATAATTTTTTTTTTCCTTTTAACTGGCCATTGCTATTGTAGAGAAAAACTATGGGTTTGGGCAATAGTTTTGTGTCTTCTCCAATAGTCATACCTATTATTTAATTTTCTTTTCTTATGGAATAGACTAGAATTTCCTAAACAGTGTTGAAAATGCTGCTGACAGCAGGCATCCTATCTTCTGATTTAATGAAAATGGCTGTAATATTTCAAATTTAAATGTTATTTTCAGTTAATAATCATGTTTAATTGCTTCCCTTCTCTTTTTATTATGAATACCTGTCAGATTATATCAAAAAATTTTTCAGCATCTATTGACATAATTATGTAATTTTTGACTTCAAGTTATTGATACAATGAATTACATCTATAGATTCTATGAAGTTGAATAATTCTTATATTCCTGTGGGAAAAACCCTTCTTAGTCATGATATGCTGATATATTCAGTTTCATAATATTTATTGGTCTTCATGAACTTGGACTTTTTAATGTGTTTTCCTCATCATGTTTTATTACTAAGGCTATTTTATTTAATGTTTGGGTAGTTTTCTGTCTATTTCTATGTTGTGGGGTAATTTAATATACATAAGAATTAAAGTACTAGTCTCCAAAGTGGAAAATCTATCTCCAATAGATAGACAAGATAATAGATTCATTTTATTCATACATGGAAAAAATATCATGACTTGTGTTTATATTTATTTTTTTGTTTAATAATGTATACATTTACTTTATAAAGTATGCATCTACTTTATAAATACAAACAAATATACATATATTGGGATGGATATTCAAAAATATTTTACTGATAAGTGTGTGTGATCAAAATGATTTGGAGCCCACAGCTTAAAAGGTGATAGAGGACTTCCCTGGTGGCGCAGTGGTTGAGAGTCCGCCTGCCGATGCAGGGGACATGGGTTCGTGCCCCGGTCCGGGAAGATCCCACATGCCGCGGAGCGGCTGGGCCCGTGAGCCATGGCCGCTGAGCCTGCGCGTCTGGAGCCTGTGCTCCACAATGGGAGAGGCCACAACAGTGAGAGGCCCGCGTACCGCTAAAAAAAAAAAAAAAAAAGGTGATAGAGCTGAGCTACAAAACATCTAAGCCCTTTCTTTGCCTTTTGTAGTTTAAAAAATTATGTTCTCAGAGTCTTATCTATTCGGTTTTTCTACTTCTGATTGGTCGAATTTGGTATATTTTGCTGGGGAATTATTTACCTCCTTTATATTTTCTGATACATTGCCATAAAGTGGCAATAAGATTCTTTTAGTCTCTCCCATTGTGCAGTTGGATTTTAATAATCTCTAGCACTTTACATTTTTATTTTGTCTGTTTCTTCCTATTTAGGCTTCTTGTGGATTTATGTTTCTAAATAATTAGCTTTTGTCTTATCTATATTTTCTGCTGCTTCTGATGGTTTTCTCTCTTTATTTCAGGTCTTACAGTAAAAAGTCTTCAACTTTTGTTAATTTTGTTTTATTAATTTTGTTTATTTTTTCTACTTTCTGAAGTTGAATACTTAGTTTTAGTCTTTATTTTTATTAAAAATAAGGATTCCAGACAATAAATATTCCTTTAAGAAAAGCTTCATTGTGTTGCATAGGTTTTGGTATGAATTTATTATTTTCATTATTTTCTGGATAATTTAAATTTTTAATTTTCACTTTGCTTCAAGGGTTATTTCATTTTTTTTCATCTGTTTGGAGATACATTGGTCACTAATCTTTCAGGTGTAAGTAATATGAACCAACTCATAATGGCTTAAGGCAATCATTCACAGTGGTGGTCCCTGGACCAGCATCAGCATCACATGCACTCTTGTTAGAAATGCAGATTCTCAGGCCTCATCGAGACTTACCCACCAGGATATGGACCTCAGCAATCTGTCTTTTGTTTTGTTCTGTTATTATTATTATTTTTTAAAACAAACCCTCTAGGTAATTTTGATGTGCTCTGAAATTTGAGAACCACTGGCTTCAGGAGGAAAAAAAGAAATGTATTGACTTGCATAATTTATAATTCCAGGAATTAGAGTAGTTTCAGAGATATCTGGATTTGAGTGCTCAATCCACATGCCAAGAGGGATAGAAATACCAGCAATTCTGGCAAAAGCCCAGGATTGCTCTAACCTGTAATGCGGCGCTCTGGTTTGCTAGACAGCAGTCATTTGCCCACCCCTTGAGCTGAGGAGTGAGGTGAGCCCCATCTAAACCACAAGGATTTAAAGTAGGGAAAGGAGGACTCTCCAAAAGCAAACCAAGGTGCTGTTATGAAAAGAGATGTTAGATGAGTTAGGCAAAAACAACTATTATCCGTAAAACAGTGCTATTCGAAGTAGCCATTCTGCAAACTGTTTCCGTTCTTCAACAACACTAGGAACTTGTGCCATAATGTAAAACATGCTACTTCCTTCACTTGAGAAAGTCTTCGTACAAAAACAGGGTCACCTGTACTAAATATTCATTTTTTCATGTGTTTAGAAATTTTCTTCTGTAATTTGTTTACATATTTCTTTACTTGTCTCCTTTTCTCCTTTTAGAACCCCTCTTATTCAACTGTTAGTTCCAAAATTGGTCTTTAAAGTTTCTTATTATTTTTTTTCTTAGCATTTCCATCTGTCTTACTTTTTGTTGTAAGATTGTTCCTCTTGAACTTCCAGCATATTGGGTTCTCAGGTGTGACTCTCTCCTTTCACTGTTCTTCCTATTTAATTTTGAAATTTCAAATCATGTTTTCAATTCAAGACAGCCTTTTTTTCTCTGTTCTAAACTAACTGGTTTAGGTTAAAATTTTCTTCAGAGAATTTCAGTGGGAGCATTTTCTAAAGGTGCATCTTTCTTCATCAGATTACATTGTCCCTGTGTTTTTTCCCTGCTGTTTATTTCTCCAGTCATGGTTTTCTTCCCTAAACAAGAGTATAGAGCTGGCTTTTAGCATTTTTTGAGCAGAGGCAAATCTCTGAGCTGTGGAAGGTATAGTTTCTGCTCTTCTGAGCTATCAGTAAACAAATTAGCAAACCATGACCCTTTTGCTAAGGGAGATAGGAGGATGGAGGACAGAGGAGAGAAACTCTGTTATCTTCCTCTGCTCACTGAAGAATATATTTAATTTACCAAAGGAACAAAAAATGAAAACACTTAGGAATAAAGTTTAATAAGAGATATGCAGGACCTAAATAGTGAAAATGAAAACTATACTTTGTTAACGTAAAAGAAGAGTTAAGTAATCTAAACACATGTCTACAATCTGTCCTGGGGTTTATTATCATTGTGTGTGTATGTGTTTCTGTACTATTCAAATTGACATTTTTTTCCTTCTTTTATTTTTATAATCTTTTTTTCTAAATGGAATTGATTTTGTGTAACATTTTTGTAACCAGCCACCTTATTAACTTCTTTTTTATTGATTTTAATAATTTTTCAATGTATTTATGGTTTTCAAGGTATGAAATATTTTCACCTACAAATAATAATTTTGCCTCATCTGAGATCATCTTTGGCATATCCAATTTCATTGCTCTTTCATTTGGTGAGTTCTTGCATTTTGTTTCTGCCTTTGTTTCTTATAGATCAGATAAATAGTGATCTATATGTTTTCTGGTTTATGGTTTCTTTCTTTTAACTCTTAACTCCATCTAAAATTTAATTTATACCTTTACATAAAATAAAGCTTTATTCTAAATTTCCCCATACTCAGTATCTCTTGTCTGAACTCTTTCCATTAACTTGAAGCCTCTTTTGTTACATAATGATTTCTTCTATGTGTTATTTCTAAGATGTGTGTTTCAGGACTCCAATTTTGTATTGTTTGTCTTGATTTTTCTTCCACCAAGTGTCTTTATTTCTCTGTATTTGTAATACCTTTTAGTACCTAGAAAGCAAATCTCCCTTTATTACTGGTCTAAAATATTCTTGTAGCTCTTGGATGAACTTTATTTATTTTTTTAACTTTTTATTTTATATTGGAGCATAGCCGATTAACAATGTTGTGATAGTTTCAGGTGCACAACAAAGTGACTCTGCCATACATATACATGTATCCATTCTCCCATCCAGGCTGCCATATAACATTGAGCAGAGTTCCCTGTGCTATAAAATGGGTCCTTGTTGGTTATCCTTTTTAAATATAGCAGTGTGTACATGTCAATTCTGGATAAACTTTAATATCACTTTGTCAAGTCTTTGTCACTACCAAGAGAATCCCACTGATATTTTGATAGGAATTCAAGTTATTTTATTCATGAAATTCCTGAGGTACAGGAATCCTTACAGTTGATAAATCTGAGGAACAATACTATTGATATAAATAGAAATTTAAATTTCTATAGTAAAGCCATAAATCTAATCATAACTGTAAACTATCACTTCATATACTTTGATCTATTTTTTCATGCTCTAAGAATTGAATTAATACAGTCATTGGATATTACTTTAATAGCAATAGTTTAATATCTTCATATTTATTAAAAATAATTTACCTCTGATGTTTAATATCTACAGTTGTGTAATAAGTAAAATTTGGATCTATGATATATTAGAAAGGTGTTGTTAAAGATAGAAGGAAAAATAATGCTGTAGGTATATGTATTATGAATAGTCTAGCAGTTAAACTGTTAAAAATAGAAAAAGCAGATAAATAATCCCATCACAGACTGAAAATTATAGTACTTGAAGGCATTGTCTCTTCTAGGTATATTTTATATAGGTATGCCTGTTTAATTAAATTCTGGGTGACCCTTTACTCATTTTAAATTATATTTTCTTAAAAAATTAAAAAGCTATCATATCTGCAAACACTTGAGCCATGCTAAAAAGAAGAAAATCACTCTTTTTTTGGCTCAGGAAGGAAGTCTGATGTCTCATAGTGCATGGCCAGGCTGCTTTTCAAAGTCCAGTTGGTGGGATGCTGAGCAATACCTGGCCAGAACTCGGAACTGTAAACTTGACCACATGCCTCTCCAAATGATCAATATACGATGTGCTTGCTATCTAATACTACTTTTTAAAAAATCTGAAGCTTAGCTATTCTTTCTTTCATGTACTGTTTTCTCTCTATTTTCTGAAATGGCATTTTTATAGTAATTTTAATTAATACTAAATGGATTTGTAATGTTTTATATTATCAGGTCAATTATAGGCCTCATTAACTTTGTTAACATTTTTTTCTTAAGTCAGTCATAGATCACCAAAATATCAGAGAAATGTTGATTTAGCCACTTTTGTTTCCTTAGGAGATTCAGTACATGGTATAAAACGTAAGACTGTTTTACAGATGATTTAAAAGGTGTGTAGGACTCTCTAAGTTAAGTAGCTATACCTAAAAGAAAAAAAAAATGCACTTATATTGGGAAGTTGCTAAGAGGGTAAATGTTAAAAGTTCTCATCACAGGACAACAAATGTTTGCAAACTGTGTGATGGATGTTAACTAGACTTATTGGGGTGATCATTTCACAATATGTAAAATATTGAATCATGCTACACACCTGAAACTACTGTAATGTTGTATGTCAATAATAATTTTTAAAAGAAGAAAAAAATGCCCGTTTTAATGAATAAAAGAAATAGACAACCAGGGAACACCTAGTTGTAATTGAATTACTAAGGAATGTCGAGTTCTAGCTTTGTTGTCTCAAAGGACTTTTTTAAAGTTTCAAAGAAGTGTGTGTCATAGAAAGAGTGGAAGCCCATGAGACCTACAATCTGAGTTGCTTTGACATATAAAATCCATGAGGATAGGACCTGATCTTCCTTACTTATCATTGTATATCTAGCTTCAAGCACCTGTGTGGTATAGAATTAGTCGTTGGTAAATATTCCCAATGTCTCTGTGTGTGTATGTGTGTTTGTGTGTTTTTCTACATATGTATGTATCAATATTTGCCTAAATATATGGCTCTTTCATAACCTGGTAAGTTTTTAGCCAGTAATCTCTTTTCTATTGTTATACATTTTCATCTTATCTAAAACCCATAACATATTCAAATCTCCTCCAAATAATTGTAAAATGTCCTCTTCAGCTGGTTTGCATAATCAGTATGTAAAGTGGTGAATTTGTCAGTTTCTCCTTCTAGATCTGTTCATTTTTGTATGTATATATATAAATATTTAAATTATAAATTCAATTATTTTTCATCATGTAGCATCCTTTTCTATTCCTAGGAATATATTTTTGCCTCAAAGTATATTTTTTCTGTTAATATTAATAAAACCAGGACTTCCCTGGTGGCGCAGTGGTTGAGATTCCGCCTGCCGATGCAGGGGACACGGGTTCGTGCCCCGGTCCGGGAAGATCCCACATGCTGCGGAGCGGCTGGGCCCGTGAACCATGGCTGCTGAGCCTGCGTGTCCGGAGCCTGTGCTCCGCAACGGGAGAGGCCACAACAGTGAGAGGCCCACATACAGCCAAAAAATATATATATATATTTATGTATATATATATTAATAAAACCAGCTTTCTTTTGGTTAATATTTGTCTGACGTTCTAGTCTGCTAAGGTTGCCATAACCAAATACCACAGACTAGGTGGCTTAAACAACAATTTATATCTCACAGTTCTAGAGGCTAAAAGTCCAAGATCAATGTGTTGACAGGTTTGGTTTCTCCCGAGGCCTCTCTCCTTGGTTTGCAGATGGTGTCTTCTCACTTTGTCCTCACCTGGATGCACACATATCCCTGGTGTCTCTTCCTCTTCTTATAAGGGTACACTAGTCATTTTGGATTAAGGCCTCACCCTGAAGTCTTCATTTAACCTTGATTACCTCTTTAAAGGCTCTCTCCCCAAGTACATTGATGATTAGGACTTCAGCATATGAATTTGTGTGGGGGGCTACATAAGATCTAATATAGTTTCTTTCCTCTCTTTTTTTTCAAGCTATTCGTATTATTTTGTTTTATATGTCCTTTATAGACAACATATATCTGATTTTTATATTTTTAAATCTAATCTGACAGTCTGTATTTAAACTGGTACATTTAGTCTGTACACATTTAATGCCATTATTGATATATTTTTATTACAGGTTTTGTGCTATCTTTTCAGACTGGATTTTTTCCTATTTTTTTTCTTTTCTTTTTTCCTTTCTGTTGTTGTTCTCCTTTCTCCTTTCTTTTTTAAAATTTTTTTAAAATTTTTGTTATTTTTGTCTGTGTTGGGTCTTCATGGCTACGCACGGGTTTTCTCTAGTTGTGGTGAATGGGGGCTACTCTTCGTTGCAGTGCGTGGGCTTCTCATTGCAGTGGCTTCTCTTGTTGCGGAGCGCGGGCTCTAGGTGCGCGGGCCTCAATAGTTGCAGCTTGCGGGCTCAGTAGTTGTGGCACACAGGCCCTAGAGCGTGTGGGCTTCAGTAGTTGCGATGCATGGGCTCAGTAGTTGTGGATTGCAGGCTCTAGAGCGCAGTAGTTGTGGCTCACAGGCTTAGTTGCTCCGCGGCACGTGGGATCTTCCCGGACCAGGGATTGAACCCATGTCCCCTGCATTGGCAGGCAGATTCTAAACCACTGCACCACCAGGAAAGTCCCTCTTTTACATTTTTATCTTATCTTTCTATGCTGTGTTCCATGTAATTTCTTGATATTTACTTTCTAGTTTATTAGTCTAACCTTTATCTGTGTCTAAGTGCTGTTTAATAATTCCACTGAGTTTGAGATGTCAGCAGTATTGATTCGATACCTAATAGTCCTGTTGAGTTTGTTATTTTCAAATATGCCTGGTTATTTTTTCTAGTCTCTTGTTGGTTGTTCATTTTTGTAACTTCATCTTTTTCTCTCTATTTCTTTAAAAACACTGTCTCTAACTATTTTATAGGCTGTTTTTGACAATTCCGATAAAGTTCTTAGAAGTCTAACTTGGTAGTTTGTTGTTTCTGCTGACCCTTACCTCATGGTGGTTTATTTATTGGTGTCTCATTATCTTTGATTATGAGGTCATACATGTTTGATTATATCTATGGAAATAGTACAGGCTTAAATTGAGAAAACTTTCCTGTAGAAGTAACTGTGTTTGCTTCTGACTGGAACTATGGGTTTCCATAGCCTTCATCATTATAACTAATTTCAAAAATCCCTCGGTGTGGAAGAGACTTAAGATGCTGCTGGCCCTGTGACTCAGTCTAGTCACCTGTTACAGCACTAATATTATTATCCATCCTCAGGGAAGCCCTGCCTTTCCTGTTTGCTTATAGCTTACTGCTCCTTGCTCTAACTTTACCTTTAGTGTTATTTGGGGAGGCTCATACCTTTATTTTCTGCAAGCCCAGCTTTCTGCAAGCCCAGCAATGCATGCAAATGTGTATTTTTTCCATGCATTTTTTTGAGAATTGGTTGGTCACATTGCTGGAAGCAGAAGTTCTTAATGTTCTCTTCAGCTATTTCTGATCTACTTTTTAAGACATCCATTGAACTTTTAGTTCCAATTACTCTTTTTAAAAAAATTTTCTGAGTGTTCTGTTTATTTTTTCAAATCTGCTTGTCTTTTGCTCCTGACCATAGTTTCAATCCCTTGTTACTTCTTTAGATTAATGGTTCTCAGTGAGCATGGTCCTATCACACAGAAGGTGTTTGGAAATTTGTGGAGGAGATTTTGGTTATTTTCCCTACAAATGGTAGTCAGTGATGGGAAAGGGTATTTTGATCATTTCCTCCACTTTAGTCAATAGTGGCAAGGGGTAATTACGGTTGTGTAGGAATGTTAGATAATTTCAGTGTATGAGACAGTCTCAGAGGACACAAACATTGTCCTATCTACATTTTACTAATGTCTTTTTTTATTAACATCTTTATTGGAGTATAATTGCTTTACATTGTTGTCTTAGTTTCTGCTGTATAACAAAGTGAATCAGCTATACGTATGCATATATCCCTATGTCTCCTCCCTCTTGCATCTCCCTCCCACCCTCCCTATCCGGGCCCTCTAGGTGGTCACAAAGCACCGAGCTGATCTCCATGTGCTATGCGGCTTACTAGTGCCTTACCTTTTTGATAAAGACTTCCGTTGTTTCATTGATTTAATTTCAACTTTAATTTTTGTTGAAAATCAACTGGCTGCCTAAAGGTAGCATGTTTATGGATTCTCTTGTATTAACCTATCTGTCCATCCTAATGCCAGTACCACCCTATCTAGTTTATTGTATGATAGTTGGGGTTGATTTTGCCCCGAGGGGACATTTGGCAATGCCTGGAGACATCTTCGGTTGTTACAATTGAGGAGCGGGGTTGCTACTGGCATCTAGTTGTTAGATGCTAGGGATACTGATAAAAAAAATCTTTCGGTACATAAGACAGCCCCCACAAGAATTATCTGGCCTAATGTCATTGTGCCGAGATTGAAGAAACCCACTGTATCTTTACAGTAACTCTTGAAATAAGGTAGTATCAGTCCTCCAACCTTGTTAATCTTTTTCAAAATTGCCTTGGGTATTCAAGGTCCTTTGCATTTTTATAGAAATTACAAATGAGCTTGTAAACTGGAAATTTGATTGGGATTGCATTTAATCTATAGATTAGTTTGGCGAGAATTTACATCTTATTTTGAGTCTTTGGATTCATTAACCCGATACATAACCATTTATTTAAGTTTTCTTTTATTTCTCTCAGTAACGTTTTTCAGTTTTTAGTATTAAAAGCCTTCCATATCTTTTGTTGAATTTAGTCTTGAGTATTTTATGTGTTTGGATGCTCTTATATATAATTTCCTTAAATTTTGTTTACTGTTTGCTGCTGGTATATAATAATACAATTGATTTCTTGAGTACTGCATTTGTCTATTAATTCTGTTATCTTTTGTAGACTCCTTAGGATTTTATGTGTTAATAATCATGTTGTCTGCAAATGAAGATAACTCCTTTTCCATCCTTATGACTTTATTTCTTTCCTTTTTTTGTTTTGTTTTTGTGGGTTTTTTTCTCCTTATGCACTGGCTAGGTACTTGAGTAAAATTTTAATTAGAAGTGATGGACATCCTCATTCTTTGGAGGAAAGTGTTCAGTATTTCAGTATTAATTATTTTGTGATAGTCCTTTGTCAGGTTGAGGAAGTTTTCTCCTGTTTCTAATTTCTGAAAATTTTTATTCATGAATGAATGTTGTATTTTCTCAAATGCTTTTCTGTGAATGTACTGATCAGGTGTTTTTATCTCCTTTATTAATATGACTTTTAAGTCAATTAATTGACTTTTCAATGATAGTACCAATAGATGTGTATTTCTGGGATAAACTCCAGTTGCTCATGATACATAATCTTTTTTATATATTGCTGGACTCTTTTTGCTAATATTTAGCTAATGATTTGTGTGTTCATGAAGGATATGGGTATATAATTTTATTTTCTTATAATGTATTTGTCAGGTTTTGGTATTAGGATTATTTAGATCTTATAAGCAATTTCCCTCCTTATAATGAAAACTATATTGTAATATTGTATAATTTATTTAACATAGAATTCACTAGTAAAACCATCTGGACTTGGAGCTTTCTTTGTGGAAATTTTTTTTATTACAAATTCAATTTCTTTAACAGATAGAAGGTATAATAGTCAGAGATCTCCAGGGAAACAGACCAGATTTGTTAAATCAAAAACTGATTTTAAAAACCTGGTTTTTATCAAACCCGACAATCTTTGCTTTTTAATTGGAGAATTGAGACTATTTGTATTTAATTATTAACATAGTTAGATATAAGTCTACAACTTAGCTATTTGTTTGCTATTTTTCTCACTTTTCTTTCTATTCATTCCCTGTTTTCTTTCTGCTTAATATTGTTTCATGTGCTGTAAAATGTAAGCACTTACAAAAGGATAATTTCATTCACCCCTGTGTCATCCTTTGTGCTATTTATTGTGTCATATATTTACTTTGACATAACTTGTAAATTCCACAAGTCAGTGTAATTGCTTTTGCTGATTGATATTTATCTTAGAAGTAAATAAGAGTAGAAAATAAATAGCATTTTATGTTTATGTACACATTGCCAATTTCCAGTTCTTTTCATTTCTTTGTGTAGATTGAAGTTTTCGTGTGGTAGCATTTCCCTTGAGCCTGAAGAAATTTTTTTCCTTTTTTTTTTAGCATTTCTTCTTGTGGAAGTCTGCTGGCCACAAGTTCTCTCAGGTATCTTTATTATATCCTCATTTATGAAGGATATTTTAATAGATTCAGAATAATCAATTAAAAGTATTTTTTCTTTTACTACTTTGATGATGTTTGTTATCTGGCCTCCATTAGTTCTTAGAAGACACTAAATGTAATTCATTTCTTTGTTCCATGGTGTGAAATGTATCCCTTTGCTCCCCTTGCTCCTTTATTTGGGTTTTCAGTAGTAATTATCATTCATGTGCCAAGGTGTGTTTTCTTTGCATTTATCATGTTTGGTATTCTCTGAGCATTTTTGATCTGTTGATCCAAGATGTTTTTCATAAAATTTAGGAAATTTTTAGCCATTATTTCTTCAAGTTTTTTTTTTCTTTCTGCTCCATTCTCTCCTTTTTTTCTGGGACTAATTACACACATAACACACTATTTTGTATTATCCCACATGTCACAGACACTCTGTTTGTATTTTTCAGTCCTTTATTATATCTGAAATCAGTTCATATTATTTCTTTTGTAGTCCATCTTTAAGTTCACTGACGTTTTTCTGCAATTTCCAGTTAGTGAACTTTTCGTTTTAGATATAGCTTTCAGTTCTAGAATTTCCAGTTGGATTATTTTGTTTGTTTTCTTTTTTTCCCTGCCACGATTCCCCATTTTTTTAAATTCAGCAAGTCCTCTTTTCCTTTTCGTTGTTGAACGTATTTAACATAGCTGTTCTGAGGTCTTTTATTTCCAACTTTTGGGTCTTTTCAAGGTCTTTTATCTTGTCTGCTTTTTTCCTGCTTCTTTATATGTCTAGTAATTTTTTGTGTGTGTGCAGAATGTTGCTGCTAATAGTTGTAGGGAATCTAGGTTTTCATCTTTTTTTTTACAGGTGTTGAGTTTTATTCTGGTAGGCAATTGAATTACTGTTAGTTTTTTATTCTGCCAGCCCTGTTTTTATTCAGTATAGATCTATTTTGGTTTTGTGTTTAGTCCTAGGATGCAGCCTTTCCTCTGGGGTACGGTCCTTATTCCTAAGGTATGAGTTACTGGGATCTCAGCTGAATACCCAAGGTACTGGGTTAAGAATCCATTGTGGTCTTACCACCCTGTCTGGGTAGAACTCCTATATCTTCCAGCACTTTGTGACCTTGGGTATCTGGTATCTGGTTATCTCTGTACCAAACAACAGTACCCTCTTTCTGCTGTGCTTTAGCAAGTCTCATTCTGTATATGGGGGTAGAGGGTTCTCTTTTGCACACATTTCTTCTATCCAGTAGTCTGTTCCATAATTTCAACTGCTTCATAAACCTTTAGCTCAAATCTTTCATTCTTCTGCTCATTAACATCACTGTGCTGTGCCTGGGTTCTTTCTCTTTGACCCTTAGTCCCAAAGTCTACTCAGGAAGCCAGATCACACATGGTGCTTATTTTGAATGTTTTCCTTCCATAAAGCATCAGTTTTTCACTGCCCATTGTCCCATCCAGTGCCTGTAAACAGTTACCTCACATATCTTTTCCAGTTGTTTAGTTGCTTACTGAAGAAGAAGTCTAGTAACAGTGAGTCTGTCATGGTCAGAAGCCTACGGAACCTATGTATTCTTAATTTGTCTGTAACATAGAGATTTAAAAATTGCATGTAGAAAGTATTTATTTTGAGTTTGCAGTTTGCTTTTCAGACCTACTGAAATACTGTCTTCAGAAACAATTTTTCTATAAGCTCTTGTATTATTGTTTTGTTTTCCAATCCATCAGCTATTCTGTGTCACCTATTAAAGGGTATGGTTTCCAAGGTCTTTTTATATACTTGACCCTGAATTTATGTCTCAGCATGAGGTACAGTTAAAAGATACATGGTAAGTTTTCTGCTGGACTTCATCACTATTGTCTACCATGTTACAACATGGGGAATTGGGTACTGCACTTATAAATAAGGTCTAGCTCACTTGAAGAGTGTTGTATTTTCTCATATTTTATATATTGATTGTTGTTAAATTTGCCTTGACATGTTATGCTACTTCAATTAAGGTCATTCCCTTTGTCGTTGTATATATATATTCACACTAATTTTTATTCTAGTATTCTCCGTACCTCTTCTTTTTTATTTTCCTGTGCTTGTATGGAATGGCTTCTCTTAAGTCCAGATTTATTTATCAGAGACAAGTACCAAGCACTGACAATTTCATTATGTCTTCTAGTGTGGTTTTGTTACTGCATTTTTTATTGAAATATGCATTATTTTACTATTACTTTTTCTCCTATATTTTATACTTAAGGGATATATATATATATACATGTATGCATATATAATGTGTATATGCAGATTAGATTATTTTAAATTTCTGTCATGATAAGAATAGGGGCATTACAAAAATATTTATTGTACAAAGTAGACATGGGCCTGATAATGTTAAGAACCATTGCCTTAAACATATCAAAATGTATTTATTTTACAATTTGAATCTAATCAACCCAATATCTGAGGTCTTTGGTTCTGATTCTACTGGCTGTAGTTCATGCTACCCTATTTTTCTTTTGTTTTTTATGATTTTCTTTTCTTTTCTTTTCCTTTTTGCGGTACGTGGGCCTCTCACTGTTGTGGCCTCTCCCGTTTCGGAGCACAGGTTACGGACGCGCAGGCTCAGCGGCCATGGCTCACGGGCCCAGCCGCTCTGCGGCATGTGGGATCCTCCCGGACCAGGGCACGAACCAGCGTCCCCTGCATCGGCAGGCGGACTCTCAACCACTGTGCCACCAGGGAAGCCCTATGATTTTTTTTAACCAGGCATATTTCTTGGACTTTTACCTGTAGGAATTCTTTGACTCCTGGCTTGAAAAATACATTTTTTTCCAGGGATTTTTTTTTGTATTTGCCTGGAGACATTTGTACCAACTGGGAACCATTTTATGAGAAATGCTCAGCTTATGCCACATCTCCACGTGAGCTGCAGTCTGGGTTATGGTTATCACTTCTCAGGGGAGACTTGTTTTCTCTTCCTCCCAGCACCATTCTGGGGGTGGGAAAGTTTCCATGCCATACTCTTCTTCAGGGCAAATTTGTTTTTCATTTATCTTTACATTGTGAGTAGAGTTTGCGGGGGGTTCTGGCTCTATGGGGCAGGATCTCCTATGACACCCCCAACTTCTGGGCAGATCCTAGACTTTGTTTCCTGCCCCTTCTGCTTCATCGTCCCCGTTACAAGGTCAAAGCTTAAGGTTGGCAGTGTTATATGGATGCCTCCAGGGTGAGGGTCTGTTTCAATGCTCCACTTACTACCCTGGTTTCCTGCTTTCACTTCCTTTTTGACTTCTAAGCATTCCTAACTTCCTTGCCTGATCAGTAATGCATTTCAAAAGATGTTTTAAAAATATTTTGTCCACTATTTTTAGTCATTTTCAGTGGTATGGTCAGAGTATTTTTATATGCTACTTTGAAGGCAATATAATTCTTTTTTTTTTTTGGTATGGTTGACTCAAAATCTTTTTTTATTTTTTGCTAGTGTGAGTATTTAAAAAATACTTGTGTCATTTTTCTTTCTCTTTTTGTGAATTTCCTGTTCGTGTCTTCTTTGTTTTTCTATTTGTCTCTGGTGATTTAAAAAAAATGTATATTATACACTTTGGAAGGGGCTTATTCTCTGCTCTCTGAGGTACTCCTTTTTCCTAAGATATGCATGTTTAACTCTGAGGAAGTTAAAGTCTGATACTGGCACTGCAGTTCAATTTTAGCTCCTTAATCCTTTTGTATTCATTGTATGTTCTATCTGAGGCTTCTTACTACCACTTGCTTGCTAAATCCATCAGCCTATTTTAATACCTCATCTTATTAGCCACTTTCTCCACTACAAAACTGTATTTTCTTTTACAGTTTGAATCTAATCAACCCAATATCTGAGGAAACTGGGGAAACCCCTCTTTTTTGCCTTCCTACTGTTGACTGAAAACAATTGCACATAACTCTCAACTTTTCGGTTGTGCAATGTTGTTTCAGTCGACACTACTACCCGTCTGACTGTTCCTTCTTAGACACCTCACTGGTTCTTCCACCTGAAAATTATTAAAGAGAAGTATTTCTGAAAACTTTGTCTGCAGGTCTCTTCTCACTTTTCACATTTTGCTGGTTGACCTTTGTCCCATGGCTTTAACTACTACCTGTCCTTTCAGTGATATCTCCCAAATCTGTGACTTCAACCTTAGCATCTCCTCAAGTTTCAGACTAGCAGTATCTCCAAGGGTGCACATCAACATACAGTTAACTTTTAGTTCTCCCATTACAACGTCTTTGAAAACTCCTTATATAGTGAATACTGAAGCTTAGTCAAAAGTCCGAAGGACTTGTCAAAAGATGACTAGATAAAGGGAAATTGAGCTGAATTTGGTAGTTTTTGCCCAGGAGATGAGGCTGTTGCCATAGGGTTGTATGATGGCCTAGTGGGTGCCTGTTAATCTTCAATATTGTCTAGAATACAGGACAGTAATGTCAGTACAAAAAGTATGGTAGGGGCTTCCCTGGTGGTGCAGTGGTTGAGAGTCCGCCTGCCGATGCAGGGGACACGGGTTCGTGCCCCGGTCCGGGAAGATCCCACATGCCTCAGAGCGGCTGCGCCCGTGAGCCACGGCCGCTGAGCCTGCGCGTCCAGAGCGTGTTGCTCTGCAACGGGAGAGGCCACAATAGTGAGAGGCCTGCGTACCGCAAAAAAAAAAAAAAAGTATAGTAGGTGGGAAGGCATGCCTTTATTTCTTTTTGACATTGGTCACTCTGTACCTCACCCACTTTCATGATGATGCCCTTCTGGTACTAAATTCTCTCTTTTCCACCTTCAGGTTCCAGCAGCTCATAGTAATTTTCCTTTTCACTGTTTTTATTTTTTATTACACTATTAAAAAGTAATACATGGTGACTAATTTAATAAATTTTTGTTTCATTTATATTATCTAAGATAATACTAACATGGTCATCACTGGTTGGTAATTGAGTGGACCAAGTGGGTTGATAGATGTACATAAGAATGTATAAGAGTATAAGAATGGCCTGTCTTTGGCATGGCATCAAGACAGAGACCAGGAAACTATCCCCAAGTGGACAAGATACTGAGAAAACTGTTTATAGGTTTAGGAAAGTTGACCCAAGAGTAAGGTTTATGTTTCCATTTTGCTCTTAAAAGACCAAAAAAACAGTGAAGATTTTCGTAGTACTTTTCCTTTTCTTTGAGGCATCCAAGTAATATAACAGTGGACACTACGAACGCAATGATGAATGATGGAACTTACAGGAAAATTAATCAGTATTGGAAGACATCTGGAAACAAGGGGTCAAAATGGCCTTGAAGGGATGAATTGAGTTTGAGATTACGGAAAAACATCAAAGTGGGAATAATTTGTGAGTGATCAGCATAAATAAAATAGTTTGTTAAGGAAATGGATGAGTTTTTCAAAGTAGAGATGATAGATAAGCTTATGTTTAGATTTTGGTGAATCCAGGAAGATACTGAGAATAAGATAGGAAAATAATGTCAGAAAGGTAGAAAGAAAAGCAATATAAAGAGTGTCCTAAGAGCTAGATGAAAGAGTAGTTTCTAGAATATAGGAATAGTGAGCAAATTTCCCATACATAAAGCTGTATTATATACAGATTAGTGTCTTTATAATTTTCTTCATCTACAAAATTTTCTGATAGAATTTATTAAAACAAAGTTACTCTAGATTTGATTTTTAGGGACTCCAAGTTATAAATCAGAAAAATACTGAACATTTCAACAGTTACCTACATATAAGAAAAAATGCTTGGCATCTGCGACAAAGCAAATTAGTTTACTCATCAAAATGCAGAGTAGGAGATGGTAAAGAAAATCCCAGTGGACAAGGGATGGTAAATGCAAATTAATTATAGAACATTCATAAGATAAGCAATATATCATTATTAGGCTATTTAGTCTGTTCTCTTTACTATTCTTGGAAAGATATTTTAAGCTTTTCCTGTTATTTATTTTTGTTTTCTCCCACTGTAATTCATGAGAACTTCAATTCTTCTACCATTAATTATCTCACCACCAGTGGGGTGGAAGTGCTTCAGGAATATAATATCTAAGATTAGCGGTAGGGAAAGAAATTGTACCTACCCTTTATAAAGAGCTTTGTAGTTTGCAAAGCATTTTAAAATATTTATTTCACTTGAGACAAACAGCAACCGTGTGAAGGAAGTGAGAATCATTATCATCTTTAAAAAGGATTCCTGAATGGTGAAACTTACTTACGGATGAGGAAGCCCAGAGAGATTAAGTGATTTATCGTGCATCGCTGGAGTTATAAGGTGAAATCCTGGGCTATCCATTAGTAGGTTTGTGGTCATGAGCAATGCATGTGTCAGCTTTGAAACGCAATTTTTTCAACTCTAAGATGAAAGATTTAAAAAATATTAAACTATAAAATATATTTAATATTCTGCTTAGTAATCTTGGTTTCCATTTGCTTTTTTTTAAATAAGTTTATTTATTTGTTTTTGGCTGCATTGGGTCTTCATTGCTGCATGTGGGCTTTCTCTAGTTGCAGCGAGCGGGGGCTACTCTTCGCTGCGGTGCATGGGCTTCTCATTGCGGTGGCTTCTGTTGTTGTGGAGCACGGGCTCTAGGCATGCGGGCCTCAGTAGTTGTAGCACATGGACTCAGTAGTTGTGGCTCATGGGCTCTGGCGCACTGGCTCAGTTGCTCTGTGGCATGTGGGATCCTCCTGGACCAGGGCTTGAACCTGTGTCCCCTACACTGCCAGGCGGACTCTTAACCACTACCACTGTGCCACCAGGGATAACCTCCATTTGCTTCTGCAAGCTAGCCAATTAATTGCCTTCCTAGACATATCCTCCAGTTTTCCACTTCTGTTTTCTTATTCATGCCATATATTCAAATGGCATGTTTTCTCTTCTATCTAAACGAATCTTACTCATTTTAAATAGCCTTTAACTAGCTTGTTGTAGCCAGGTCAACTCCTTTACAAAACCATTCTTATTGCTCCCAATAATTGTGACCGTGTCTTCTCTTGAAAAGATGTTAACACTTTCTTTCTCTTACACCATTTGTCAAACTCTATGTTTTATTAGCTGCCAATATACCAGGAAGAATAGTCATCACCAGTTACTATCTGAGTTTAGTGGACTCTTGTAAAACATATTTTAAACATCATTTTACAGGTAGTTTACAGATATAAAAATAAAAAGATGTTGTGAAAAACAACTGGATTAGAAATTAATAAGAATTTAAATGTAACAAACTCAAATTTTATTCCATATTTTTCTGGTGTGAAGATATACACATCCAAAAAAAAGTATTCTTTTTCACCTGTCAGACTGGCAAAAATAAAAACCCTTGTTAAAAAAAAAAAGATATACACATCCTAAATTGGCAATATCCTTTGAATGAAAGTAATTGCTCATAGCTGAGCCATCTTATAAATAATGATCTAGATTTCAAATATATTTCTAAGAGTCCGGCTTTTTATTACCTCTGGTTTTTCTTGCACTTCTATCATCAAAATACAGTGCTTTGAAAACTTCTATGGCTCGTAATTTTGTTGAAGAGAGGGTGGTCATTTTCCTCGTCAGCAGCAACAAAATATTTTCATTTTAGATATTGATTAGAATGATCAATTCAATGAGCTTTTTCATTTCTGTGCTGTTTATCTCCTTTCAGTCAGTGCCTTCAGCATTTATCTACTTATGAATCATATCAAGTAAATTCCCTAGCACAAGCTTGATAAAAGGTGAAAGCATCCTGTTACATGTCCTTTTTAGTAAACATATCTTGTCAAAAAAAATACTGCATGATGACATTCTCCTTGAAGGACTAACTGAATAACAGATTTCCTTTTTGTCCATAGAAATATATTGTTCACTCATTGATTCTTGAGTTTGATAAAATACATTTCTAGGATATATTATGTGAAGACTCATAATCTGAGATTTAGCTTATATGATTAATTTTATCATCATCATTAGAGTCTGGAGTATTACTGTCTGTCTTTTTGTATTTGTGTTCTTTTTCATCTAACAATTGTGAAATATCTTCTATCATTTTCTTCTCTTTGCTGTTATGGACAGAAAATGAAAATTTCTGAATTCTCAACTGTGTTCAATGAAGAGTTAAAAAGAAAAAGACAACAGAAGTCCTGTCTCCTGATGTCTTTTTTTTTTTTTTTTTTTTTTTTTTCGGTCCGCGGGCCTCTCACTGCTGTGGCCTCTCCCATTGCGGAGCACAGGCTCCAGACGCGCAGGCCCAGCGGCCGTGGCTCACAGGCCCAGCCGCTCCGCGGCATGTGGGATCCTCCCGGACCGGGGGCACGAACCCGTGTCCCCTGCATCGGCAGGCGGACTCCCAACCACTGCGCCACCAGGGAAGCCCTCCTGATGTCTTTTATACCTTCTGGAAAGATCAGATGAAACTTTGGGCAATGCAATAACAAGGATGATGAAATAGTGATGATTTATTTCACTATTGTATCATCCCTCTAGATGATCACATCATCTTTAAATTTTCTTTTTTTTTCCTGTGAAAGCCTTAAATTCAATATGGTTATTTGCCAGTTTCAGAAAATTATTTAATTGTATAATTAATAGATTTCTCTGGAGGCAGATCAAAATAATGTTAAGCAGGTTAAGTTCTCTGCAAACAGTTTTTGAACACCAGGATTGCATGGGGCAATTGAGTAATGATTTATATAATCTCAATTCCAAATGAACATGTAGCATAACTGATACTTAGGGTTATAAAATTAGAGAAGATCTAGACTATTGCATCTAGGTATTTAAAATCGCCCCCTCCCCCTTGTTTTTTCTTTCTCTGAGTTGCTTTTGGTCTCAGGTGCCTCTCCTCCCAGCTTGGACCAACTCGTTTCAATAATGCTTTTATGAGAAGACTTGTCCTCCTCATACTTTTGTCCCTCCCCACCATCCACCTTTCCAACCCCAGCTCTAGATAAATTTGGGTCTCTTCTACCTCCCATTGCCCACTATGGGGCTGGCAAATATTTCTCAGATAAAGTTATAAAATCAGGCTGAGTTGTGAGTTGTGAGGGTAGAGAGATGCCAAGATCACAGACAGTTTAAATTGGGAGACAATCAAGAGAATTCAAGTCTTAGCACCATCTTGCAAAGTGAGTTGGAGAGTTAGTAGTAGAGCTAAAAACAAGTGCTGAAGTTTCCTGACCTTTGTTTCAATGAGTTTCCAGCATAGTGAATTGGGAAGTAGGAAAGTTATATAAAATATGAGAGAAGAGAAAAAGCATTAAGGTGGCCTGAAGTTCTGTAAGAGAAATATTCTAAGCCCCCTCCCCACCCCAGCTTTATTGAAATATAGTCAGCAGGTAAAATTGTAAGATTTTTAAAGTGTACATTGTGATGATTTGATATACGTATACACTGCAAAAGAATTCCTCCCATCTAGTTAATTAACACGTCCATCACCTCACATCTTTATCTTTTTTTGTAAGAACATTTAAGTTCTACTCTCTTCGCAAATTTCAATTAAACAGTACAGTATTATCATCTGAAGTCACCATGTTATACATTAGATCCTCAGACCTTATTCATCTTACAGCTTGAGAGTTTGTATACTTTTACCAACCTCTCCCTATTTCTCCCACCCTCCAACCCCTGGCAACCACTTTTCTATTCTTTCTATGAGGTTGATATTTTTTTTAGATTCAACATATAGGTATTTGTCTTTCAGTGTCTGACTTATTACACTCAGTATAATGCCTCTGAGGTTCATCCATGTTGTTGCAAATGGCAGGATTCCATTCTTTCTTAAGGCTGAATAATATTCCATTGTGTATATAAAAATGCCACATTTTCTTTATCCATTCATCCATCGATGAACACTTAGGTTGTTTCTACGTCTTGGCTATTTTAAATAATGTTACAGTGAACATGGGGGTGCAGATATCTTTTCAAGATAAGGATTTCGTTTCCCTTGGGTCTATACCCAAAAGTGGAATTGCTGGATCCTATGGTACTTCTATTTTTAATTTTTTGAAGACTCTCCGTACTGTTTTCCACAGTGGCTGCACCAATGTATATTCCCACCAGTAGTGCACGAGGGTTCTCTTTTCTTCATGTCCTCATCAATACTTGTTATCCCTTGTCTTTTTTTTTTTTTTTTTTTTCGGTACGCGGGCCTCTCACTGCTGTGGCCTCTCCCGCTGCGGAGCACAGGCTCCGGACGCGCAGGCTCAGCGGCCATGGCTCACGGGCCCAGCCGCTCCACGCCATGTGGGATCCTCCCATACCGGGGCACGAACCCGTGTCCCCTGCATCGGCCGGTGGACTCCCAACCACTGCACCACCAGGGAAGCCCTCCCTTGTCTTTTTGATGACAGCCATTCTAATAGGTGTAAGGTGATATCTCATTGTGGTTTTGATTTACATTTCCCTGATGATTAGTGATTAGCACCTTTTCATGTATCTCTTGGCCATTTGTATGTCTTTTGTGGAAAAAATTAAATTTTCATACTATTTTCAGCTCCTTAGCATAGTTGGGTGTAATTCCCAGGATTATGAAAGAACAAAGTGTTTCAAGGTATAGGAAAAATAAGATCACTGAGAAGAAACACAAAAACGTAAATTGGGTCCAATAACCCTGAGAATTAAAGTCAGTTGTGCATTTATCTGATCTCTTTTCTAGATGTTATGTGCTTAAAGAACAAAGTCATCATAATGTCATAATGATCTTTGCATCTCATGCCGTGGCTTCTCTGGGATAGATTTATTATATGAGAATTATAGGACAGTTTTCAAAAAAGGTAACATCATGACTCTCATACAGATATAAAATGAGCAAGTGTTAAAGATTTTATTTAACTCAAATGAGGGAAACAAGCAGATGTTACAACCTTTTCAAAGGAGAATCCAAAGAACAGACACATTTGTAGTTGAGGAATATTGAAATTATGCAAATGGAAGCAACACTAGCTTTTTTCCACATGGGAAAGGGAAGTAAATTGAACCTGACAGGGCAGAATTTGCTACTCTACGGGCAAGAATAACTTTGCAATTATCGGCGATTTAAAGAGCTGTAAGATAACGCCCATACAATCAGAATCAGATAATCCATAATTGTGAATGCTAGGTCTAGGCAATGCACAGTTTTCCAGGGAAGCACAACTTTTTCCTTACACATATGTTGTATTCAATTAAATTATAAACATAAAACATATAAAGAGAACGTCACACTCAAGTGTGATAAATAACACTTTGCCACTTGTAGCTCTCATATTTTCCAATGTTTCTTTGTTTTCTGAAATACATACATTTTTAGAGTTTCAAGATCAAGTATCATCCAAAGAAGGTTACCTCCTTTCACCACACCTACCAGGATATTTGTCAAGAATTTTTTTGTTAGGGAGTTCCTTGGTGGCCTAGTGGTTAGGATTCTGGGCTTTCACTGCTCTGGCCTGTGTTCAATCCCTGGCTGGGGAACTGAGAGCCTGCAAGCCGCGCAGCACAGCCAAAAAAAAAAAAAAAATTTTTTTTGTTAGAGAAACACAGAAAAATTCTTTAGTTTCTTTGTTTCTTTTGTCCCACTGAGAGAAAACCAAATTCTTCATGTAAACTTTCCCAGCCAAATTTAAAGGATGACCAAAGGAGATGAAAACTCCATTGTACAAATGCTAAAGGAATTGTATTCAAGGCAAGCCATAGTTTGGCTTATAGAAATGCACACATAAATTTGTTAATGTGTAGAATCTAGTCCTAATGGTTTGCACTTATTAAGAGTATTTGGACATGGCTTGGCTCCGTCCAAGGACCTATCTGCTCTTCTCATACCTACCTTCAGTTTTTACCTCCATCCTCAGCTCCACAGCTGTCTCTTTTTATACCAGTGGCTGTGTGTTCAGAGAGTCACAGCCTTAAAATGCTCAAGTAGGGAAACAAAATTCCTTAAGGAATCAGTGATGAGAGGAAAGATCTGCAAGGATGCCTTAGCAGCTTGACCATCAATCTTTAGTCATATGAAAAGCTGGGATGATGTGAAGGGCAACTGCAACCAGTAAGGAGGGAAAAAAAAGAAGTAGCCATGAGGCCAAGAATACCTGACATGGCTTTAATTTTCAAGATGAGACCTACACAGAGAGGAGATAATATCACAGTTTATAGAGGTTATCTGAACATAGTAGCAATTTTCCTTGTTCAGCTTTCACTTGCCTACCTATGTCTGTACATGGTAAACAATTTAAGAACTGCTGATTCTTGGCAAAGAGCAATATATAGCCAGTCACAGGAAGACCAGTTGGGCTAGAGGGGGAAGTGAACAGAGGTCATTTACATCTCATCTGTACTTCATCATTTTCCTCAGCAGTAGCTGGTGCTGGAATGGGAGATCAAATTTATCGATTGTTAGAAGCCTTTCCTTGGTGATTTCAGCAGAATAGTTTTAACTCCTTCTGATTCCTGAGTAGCTGTAGAGATAGAGGTGGTTTGGCACAGTCTTCTTTTGCATCTTGCACATGAATTAATGCTGAGGGTACGTTTTGGGTAGATCACACCAAGCAACGTGCTCTAGGACGACAGGTCCCCTATAAATATATTTTAATGCTACTCATATAAACATTGTCAAAGTGGAAAGTTTACACATAGTTCTTCTTAATTCAGGAATATAGCAACAATTCAGTGTTAATAGTAAAAATATTAATTCACTAATACAACAATAGGGAGATGTTTTAACACTCTCTTCATAGAAACTCAAATGCTACCAGCATTATTACTGGCATCAGGTAATTAAGCCATGGTAACATCAAAGCTTTAAATAACCAATTTGGCTAAATAACAACAACAACAATAACTCATTTGGCTAAAACTAGGATTGTATCTTTTTTTTTTTTTAATTTATTTAATTTATTTATTTTTGGCTGCATTGGGTCTTCGTTGCCGCGCACGGGCTTTCTCTAGTTGCAGCGAGTGGGGGCTTCTCTTCGTTGCGGTGCACGGGCTTCTCATCGTGGTGGCTTCTCTTGTTGCAGAGCACGGGCTCTAGGAGTGCGAGCTTCAGTAGTTGTGGCACGAGGGCTCAGTAGTTGTGGCTCACGGGCTCTAGAGCATAGGCTCAGTAGTTGTGGTGCACGGGCTTACCGGACCAGGGCTCTAACCCATGTCCCCTGCATTGGGAGGCAGATTCTTGACCACTGCGCCACCAGGGAAGCCCCAGGATTGCATCTTTTAATCCAGCCCTCTTTTTGCTTCCAGCTTGCAAATAACCAGCATAAATCTGGAACTGTTATCTAACCTTCCTCTGTGCAGTTCATCAGTCATGCCACTAAAATTGATTCTTGACCTCTATACATCATTCTTTCCTTTGAAATTTCTCATGCTGTCTCTTCCTTCTATGCTTTAATGGAGGAGGTGTGTGTAACAAAACGTGAGCGAGTCACTTTTTAATTGTGCAGTCCTCATTTGAATACCTAAGGTTTTTTAACCCTTAAGTATTTTTACTATGTGTTTAAATTTTCTCATATATTGTTTTGATGTTTACATCTACTTCTCTAGATTACAAATTACTATTTCACCTATCAAGTAATCATAATGAAATTGGTCTTTTAAAATTTCTTGTGCCTCTGACCAAATGTTTAATAATGAAAAAATTCAACGTACAACATAAGGAGAAAGATCACTTTAGAATGATTTGTGAAATAATGTCAACCATAAAAATAAGGCTGTTTTCCTGAGCCAGAGCCTAAAAGAAATCACGTGATGAGCAAGAAAAAACATATATAAAAGTTGACACAAGAGCAGTAGTGGAATTGTCCTTCTTCAGGCCAAACCAGTGCTTATTTACAGCAGATGTCACACCTGTGACACTGGTGAATGTGAAATGGTGTGGTGGAAACCAAGCAGCCCTGGGGTTCTATGTTTTCAAGCACGGCTGCTGAGACAGATAAATGAACCAACATTTCCAGGTTGCTGTAATCAGATTATTATAATCTGATTCTTCCATCTAAGTAAATACCTAATTTAAACCATCTCAAGATAAGTTAAATTTTGAATGTCTTTCCTTCGTGTATATATATATATTTTTTTTTTTTTAAATTTTTTTTTATTTATTTTTTTTTGCGGTACGCGGGCCTCTCACTGTTGTGGCCTCTCCCATTGCGGAGCACAGGCTCCGGATGCAGAGGCTCAGCGGCCATGGCCCACGGGCCCAGCCACTCCGCGGCATGTGGGATCTTCCAGGACCGGGGCACGAACCCATGTCCCCTGCATCGGCAGGTGGACTCTCAACCGCTGCGCCACCAGGGAAGCCCTTTCCTTCATATTTAATACCTGCACTAACCTTCTAAAAACACTATACCTTAAAGGTCAATAAGATCAAATATGGTAGATACATTGACCTTGGTTCCAGCAAGAAACCAGCAGTTTGGATAGTTGTAACACTGCCATTTCAAAAATACATGTGGCTTTTGTGTGTGTGTGTGTGTGTGTGTGTTGTCCTGACCTGGACACTCCTCCCTAACTGTGTTGGAATCATGCAAGCCGTGCTGGCAGAGTGCCCACTGCATGTAAGATTGGGTCCTATTTTATAACAAACTGCTTTTACTCCCAAGAAATTGGAAAGCATTAAGTTATCTGTATTTGAGTCCATTTTTCTCCTTGTTTTTTCAACTTTTCCATTAGCCAGAAGGGATTACCTATGTGGGATGTCGTTTGTCACCTAAAAGAGAGATAACATTTCTATTTCAAATACAGATTTAATTTATGACCTAGAATTCATTATTATACTCCTTCTCAAGTGGTGGTGCAAAGTAGCAAATTCTCAACAAACGATTATTGTTCCGTGGAATTGCTGAATAACCTACAAGTCATTTTTTTTTAATGTTTTTTTATTGTGGTAAAAGTTACATAATATGAAACATATTTTTCTAACCATATTTAACTATACAGTTCAGTGGCACTAAGTACATTCACATTGTTGTGCAACTCTCACCATTATCCATCTCCCAAATGTTTCACCTTCCTAAACTGAAACTCTTATCCCTTTTAAAGACTAACTCCCCATTCCCCTCCCCACCCCCGACTCCCAGGCCCCTGGCACCTCCCAATTTACTTTCTGACTCTATTTTTAAACATAATGGAATGAAATACAAAAATGCCTGATGCCTTCCGTGTGGTGGAAGGGCCCTTACATGAAAAAGGCTCCCTTTTCCCCAGTTCCTCCAGTGATTTCTCTCCCTTTCATGTCCTCTACTCTTTAAAAACTGTTATATGTTCCATCCCTACTTCTCTTGACCCTGCACCACCATTCATCACATCTGTCCCCCACATTTTTCCATCTTATCTTCTTGTTTTTATAAGATGATGAAAGGTTTGTGAATAGAACTATTACTATATTTTAGCTGGTTGTCAAGATACTGTGGGGCATTTTTAGCTGGTGTTATGATACAGACGACAGACCATGGCATTAATCAGAGAGAGTGTCCAAAAACTAATAAACATAAGACAATCCAAAAAGCAGTCAGGCAAAGACATCAAACAAGATTTTATATACATATATATACACATATGTATGTATATATTACCGTCCAGCCAACTATGCACATACATTTTATTAGTATCTAGTACAAAGTTGTACTCATTGTAGATATTCTTAAGTGGGTTTTTTTCTTCTGTTTTTCATTTGAGTTTATGAAAATGATTGCATGGGTATTATAAGCAGTTGAGTCCCCACTGATAGGCAAGGTATCTAGGTAATAGCACATCATAGAACTGGATGATAAAAGAAGTTAGTAGTTGGTAAGTAAAAACTACCCTTTGAACTCAGTGCAAACCCCATATCAGTTTAGTAAATGGTCTGAGCACCGAGGTTTGGAGGAGGCACAGAGTCTTCATTTCCTCTGCCAGCAGCTTCGAGTTCTGAGTTCACATTAGTTCCATCCACATCAGACTGACCCTTGCTTACTATGACTAACACTAGGCCATAGAGAGCCATCCAAACATCTAGCAGTTATTCACCGGAAAGAACTGAATGGCAGTTATACTGACTAAATTTTGCTTTTTAAAAATAATTTTGAAAACCAATCCTTAGGGTGGTCTAACTAATAAGCAGATTTTAAACCATCCATTATGCACTTTTATTTTTCTCTTAGTTTAAAAAACAGAGTGGGCAGTAGTAACTTTATTAATGGTGCTATTTTAGGTGAAATGTAGTTTAAATATTAGAGGTTTTAAAAATTCCATGGCTAACAGATTTTATAAAAAGCAGAGATCTTTTTATTATGTTTATATTCATTTGTATGTAATAGCCAGAAAAATTTGGCCATTAGAAATGTTTGCAGGAGTATCTCTGTAGGAAACAAGTTTATATGGTTTTGAGAATTACTGTAGATGGAGGCAACAGAAGATGGAGAATTAAAAGAGTTATTATGGGAAATCAATAAATGTTAATTGGTAATGATGGTGAAGTTTAGAGAATGGAGCAGTTGATTCAAGAGCTGTAAATTATCACCCGTTTTGATGACATGGGTGCCTCCCCACTGAACCCATCCTTGATTGATGAACTAAGAACTGAGTAATAACCTCAGAAACAGAGAAGCTACTTGTGAAGCTAAACTCAGTAGATTTTTGCAATGTTTTCCTTTCAAATTAAGCAGGAATCAGTGATGGTAAAAAGTTGTGGGCTTTTGTGCTTACAGCTAGAAGTTTCAGGGAATCATTTTTAGTTTTCAGTAAAGAAACAAGATCTACACACACCTTTTTCCTCCCTCCCTCCCTCCTTTCCTTCCTTCCTTCCTTCCATCCATCCTTCCTTCCTTCCTTCCTTCCTTCTTCCTTCTTTCCTTCCTCCTTCCTTTCAAGGCACCGGTGAACTGTTGAAACAGTGTTTGGGGACTATTCAGTGTTCTGTTTTGAACCACATTCCTTGTGGTTGGGATTACAAAGCGCTCTCTCTTGGTCAAGGTTGTCGGCGGTAAACTCAGGTCTGTAGACAGCTGTGGTTCTCAAGTAGCTGCTCACTATCATCTGGGAAGCTTTTTAAGAAGTACTGATGCCTGGGGGGTCTGCCCTCAAAGATCCTGATTTAATGGTCTGGAGTAGGGCCCAGGCATAAGTATTTTTTAAAAAGCTTCCCAGGTGATTCTAGAATCGCTGATGTACAGGTTAACTGTTAGATGACTGACAATAATAATGAAGGTCAAATTATAAAATGGAAATGCAGCTTTATAATTGCTCTTTTTCCTTTTTCAATTACGTAAACTATAAATTTTCTGGTTATTTAAAAAAGAAACTATACAAGAATTTATGGAGTAAAAATGTAAGTTCACCTTCACCTTTACCTGTATTCTCTCCATATGTAACCACTGTTAATGTACTGTTTATCCTTCCAGTGGTTTTCCATGCATTTAAAAATGCATATTTACTTATATATAGTGTTTTTAAATGAGATTACACCATCTTTTGTTTATTATTCTGTGGTTTGCTTTTATCACTTAATTTGGCTTGGAGATCTTTCCATGTCAATACATATAGATCTACCTCTTTTTTTTTTTTTTTTTTTTTTGCGGTACGCGGACCTCTCACTGGTGGGACCTCTCCCGTTGCGGAGCACAGGCTCCGGACACGCAGGCTCAGCGGCCACGGCTCACGGGCCTAGCTGCTCCGCGGCATGTGGGATCTTCCCGGACCGGGGCACGAACCCGTGTCCCCTGCATCGGCAGGCGGACTCTCAACCGCTGCACCACCAGGGAAGCCCCAGATCTACCTCATTTAAAAAAATATTCTTTTACTTCATTCCTTTCAATATCTGTAGAGTGTTTCTCAGTATATGTGGGCTTTAATTTCCTTTTTCCTTTTCACATATTTGTAGCTCAATGGTAAAGAGCAAAAACTCTGTAGCCAGACTACCTGGTTTTGACTATAAGTATTTATTATTGTTGGTGGTATTATTACCATTTAATTTTTCTATTTTTTACCAATATGGACAATACTGTAGTTAATATTTTAGTACCCAAATCATTATGCTTATCAATGAATATTCCTGTAGGGCAAATTCCTAGCGTTAGAGTTGCTGGCTCAGAGAATATGCATATTAATATTTTGAAATGTGCTGTCAAATTTCCCTCCAAGAGCAATTTACATTTGCTCCAGCCAATAGAATCTCACTGCAGTATTTATTTAATTTATTTTTTTTTGCGGTACGCAGGCCTCTCACTGTTGTGGCCTCTCCCGTTGCGGAGCACAGGCTCCGGACGCCCAGGCTCAGCGGCCATGGCTCACGGGCCTAGCCGCTCTGCGGCATGTGGGATCTTCCCGGGCGGGGGCACGAACCTGTATCCCCTGAATCGTCAGGCGGACTCTCAACCACTGCGCCACCAGGGAAGCCCCTCACTGCAGTATTTATTTCAAGGCCTCAATAAATTGTTCACATCACAGTGTGGCTTCATGGGCTAATAACCACAATGACTGGAATTTATTTTCTTTATTTTGGCTGGAATTTCATTGAGTCAGTTTGATAGCTCTGATTATAGCATATCAACCTGAAGTTCCAATTTACGGTCTTAAACATATGATTAAGGAAAATGGAAAAATTATTCACTGATTTTTGTTTTTTTTTAGATTAAAAACTTTCCACATAGAAAGTACAAGAGGGGTAGGGGAAAATAACTGGGCTTTGGCAGTGAAAAGTCTGACCTGGACTAGTAGCTACAGCCTTTAGATGGAGCAGCTCAAAGAGAGAAGCTCACTTCCACACACCATAGTGAGAGAATAGTAACCCAAGTCTCAAGAAAAATCTACTTCAAATCTGTGTGTTTGTTGGCATTTTAAATTCAGGACGCTTATATGTTTTTAGACTTTTACATAATAAAATTTACATCAGTATCGTTGGGTATAATGTTTTTATATAATGAAAATGCAAGTGAAATTTATTATTTTCAATTCAAATTTCCTTCTCTGTATACTCTCTTGAGTCTTAATTTTCTCATCAACACAACGTTGATATTTAGTACCTACTTCATAGGATTTGGGGGAGGAGTCAATTTTATATTACATATTAAAAACCTTTAGGGACTTCCCTGGTGGTCCAGTGCTAAAGAACCCTCCTTCCAATGCAGCGGACGATCCCTGGGTCAGGGAGCTAAGATCTCACATGCCATGGGGCAACTAAGCTCGCGCACCATAACTACAGAGCTCGCGTGCCTCAACAAGAGAGAGAAAACCCGCACACCTCAACGAAGATCCCACGTGCCACAACAAAGACCCAACGCAGCCAAAAAATAAAAATAAAATTAAAAAAATAAAAAACCTTTTGCACAATGTCTGGAATATGGTAAACTCTTAATAAATTGAACCTCAGTATTATTCCTATTATTATCATTTTAATTCTGTTAACAGTGTGTTCAGCCCTGCTGTGGATAGATTATTTTATTTTTAGCATGAGTTAAGGTAATTGAGGGGGGATACTGGCTTTTGTATTTCGAAAGATACACATGAAAGATTTTCTGGTGTTAAAAAAATTTCTCTGGTGTTAAATATGTATTTGTTCCATAAGAACCCTTTTTAATAAACATAATTCACTACTAACCAATATTTTTGAAAACTCAATATTTTTACCATTGTACTTAGGAAAAATATATAAAAGTTAACATGATTAAAATGTTTTTATTGTTTAGTTGGCTTATAGTCTTAGGTGTTTGGATATAAGAATAATAAAAGAAACAAATGTGCATAAAGAATAGGTTGCTTTGGTAGAGGTCAGAAAATGTGTGCACTGTAAACTGTCTCTAGCTCTGTGGTTCATCAGCATTTTCCAACTCTCCTCTTGGTATTTTGGGGCAGATCCTGTGGAGTGAATAAGCTATATACCCAGTTGTGAATTTAGATTGTTTGGAAGCTTTCAGAATAAAATGAGGGCTTCTGGAAGGTTGGCCTAAGAATCTGTCTCTCTTACCCTCAGGAGGTACAGGGTGAGCATATTGCTTCTGCCACTCTGGATCCTTTGCTGTCCTGCTCTCTTGGGGTCTGTGATGGCATTTCTGCCCATCCTCCTACCTCCCACGTTCAGACTGGGATCCAGCACTCCCAGGTCTTGGGCTGAATGACACACAATTGAATTAGATAACAAGTGTTCAGACAGAGTAAAATTGAAAACTGTAGCCTTGTTGAATGTCATTAGTATCACTTCTGGATTTTAGTTGGACTGTATCGGAGTTAACAACGATAATCTCTTCAAAGAGTTGGTTATCGTTTCTCCAGATTAGTTTCTGAAACTCTTTCCTATCTGTGACTTTTCTTTACCCCTCTGGCCTCCCATTTGAAACTTTACTGATCCTTTCTCTCATCTCTCTTTTCCAGGGATTTTAGCACTTTTCCCACTCTGTTCTCTCTCACTGATACTGTTTTACTTACTGTTCTTTCAGCATTCCCTTCCTCTTCAGAAGTTTATAGATCACTGTATCCTTATCCTTAATGCCTCCCTCTAACCCCCCAGAATATGGATCTAAGTTTCCATATATATTCTTATTAAGTTAACACTTTAAAATACTGAGAAGCGCCTACGTTATATTTTTTTTCTGTTACACTTTTAGACAAGCAGAGTTGACTTTCTCTCTTTATGTAGTGTCACCTCTCATGCTATTTGATCACTTCTGGGACCTGTTTTAATGCTCGTGTCACAACATAAAATTCATGCAAATTAACAAAAGCAAGCTGATTTGGAGAGGTGTGGAGAGTGTACAGAGGAGCCTAGTACCGTCCAGAGCTTTGTATGGAGAATGTGGTGTGATATTATTTGTGAGCTGTTCCATTTTCCTGTCGGTCCCTTGGGAAGGAAGGAGTTTCATAATGGGGTGTGACCTGCACTTCTAGTAAGCGTGATTGGCATTGAATGTTTAAATAGAAGAGAAGAATACATATCATTCCTCCCCTTTAAGGCAAAGCACAAATATACTGAATGCAAATCTTTTCAGTGTGGAAGGCAGTCTGGCCTGATGATAGCATGAATCTGAAAAGCTAAGGGAGTGAATTAACTATGCAGATCAAAATGCAAGGAAGCCAAAATTCCGTAGTATCCTTAAAAGTAACTTTTAAAACCCAGATGTAATGGTAAATACACATACAGAATATGATGGAAGACCCCATTTGAAAAAATGGAATTCTGACATCAGCCCCTTGGTAAATGAGTGGGCAAATGGTTCCCTGAATTGGGTAGCAGTGCACATACCACAGTGACTGATGAAATTGATGTGTCGGTGGGAGAGCGGCTCTATTACTCAATCCTTTAACCTGTTTCCTCTGTCTTCAAAAATGAGCTTCTGAGTGGATGTTATCCTCAAGGAAGTGAATTTAATTCAAAAGAAGCTGTTTTATAGATGGGCAAATTTAGTTTAAGAATTCACTTTTCCATTATAGAAGAGAACTATGTGGAAAAACATTATTATAAGTAATATGCTTATATTTCTCAAAGATGCCTTTTTTTTTTTTTTTTTTTTTTTTTGCGGTACGCGGGCCTCTCATTGTTGTGGCCTCTCCCGTTGCGGAGCACAGGCTCCGGACGCCCAGGCTCAGCGGCCATGGCTCACGGGCCCAGCCGCTCCGTGGCATGTGGGATCTTCCCGGACCGGGGCACGAACCCGTGTCCCCTGCATCGGCAGGCGGACTCTCAACCACTGTGCCACCAGGGAAGCCCAAAGAGGCCATTTTTGAGTGTATTTTGGGGACCTGAATTTCAAGCATTAGTCAGTAAGTTTTCTTTAATTTTGAATTATCTCTTAGAACACGTGGCTAAAAAAACATTGAATCTGCATTGTAATAGTTTCATTAACTTATTAAGGTATGTAATTACACAATAAATAATTTAATCATAAAAAGTGATTTCTTAGTTTTTCCCATTAACTTTTGAAAATATGATGCTTTCTTTTTTCCTGACATAAATACTTGTTAATTACTGCAAAGAATAAAAGCCCATCTTGTGAATCCGTTATTCTAAAATTTGCAAGGTAATATTGATAACTGGAGAAGCAGGCTGTTAGTTATCCTAGTTTTTGCCAAGTAAAAAAAAATTCACTCTATAACTTATCTCAGAAGATAAAAATACATAACCATAAGTATCCTACATATACTTCCCAGTAGGTTAATAGTAGTTTGTCTTAGAAGTATATGGTAATATGAGTTATTAAGCTTGCTAGTCTCTCACACACACACACACACACACACACACAAATCTAATTAATTATAATTATTTTGTCATTATGATCTTAAGCTGATTCTCACAGTTACCGCCTATTTTGCTATCATTTTTTAAAAACGTGACCTATTGTGTAAATTTCATAATGAGAATTATGGAGTCATAAATGTATTTGGAAAATAAATTTAAAATAGAAAGCCCTTAAAACGTTTCATTTGGAGACAAATCAGTAAGCAAATTTTGTACTCAACAAGTAGGTTAAAAACCTTCATAAATATAAAATTTTATTCTCTCCAGTTGATGGTGTTTTATTGTTTTTAATATAAAATTTTAGAAGAAAGAAAATGTGACTGAAATTGAGCAATGTAGCTTCCAAATAATTCCTCAGCTTTTGGAAGCTGTCAGAATTTCAAACATATAGTACAAGCTGTGCCCCCAGTGTGCATTCAGGTATTAATTAAAGATGGATTTATATTTATTTCAACTTAGAAGAATTTACCCTGAAGGAAAACTAACTTCTTACAGAAAGAAAAGAAAGTTTTTCCCACCCCTGAACTAGCATCAACCTTTATTAGTCTGATCTAAATATCTAAGAAGCTTAGATTAATCTATATTAATCTGATCTAAGAAGATTTCTTTTACAGCATTCTTCTGATTCAGACACTTTCTATCTTGTTCTAATATTACTTGGTAATTCCCCAAATACCATTCACCATAGATGTCTGACTTATTTATCAAATTTCACTGCACTAATTTGTGCGATGGGAAAGAATTCTTCCAGTTCAACAGGTTTCCACAGGCAAATAATTAACACCCAAAGAAATGTTAAACTCATAATATTTAATTCGGTCTATAATTTTCCCAGTTGCTGGTTGAGTTGGTGTTGCATTTTAGTCAACAGCTGTGTTTTTTAACTGCCTTTTCCAAGCTAGCTGGTTGTTTTTTTGTTGAACGTGGCTGCCCTCTAGTGGACTAAATTTCCTTTACAATAACCTGTCAAATCTAAAGCAGTCATTTACATATGGAAGTGATTAGTCTTTCATGCTTTCGGACTCTCGTGTTTCATTGACTTTTGTGTTTAATACAACACGTTTGTTGTTAAGAAGGCATATTAAAATAAGCTGATCTCTTGGACGGTCTGCGTGTTTTAGTATATTTTCGACTTCTGACCTATTTTGTGAGACATGCTCCTTCTCAAGATCTTTTCGTTTTTCTTGTCGCAGATGCTACAACTGTGGTGGCCTTGATCATCATGCTAAGGAATGTAGTCTACCTCCTCAGCCAAAGAAGTGCCATTGCTGTCAGAGCATCACGCACATGGTGGCGAACTGCCCTCACAAAACTGTGGTGCAGCCGCCCGCCGGTTCTCAGGGAAGACAGGAAGCAGAGCCCCAGCCGTGCACCGCGTTCCCTCGAGAGGTGGGGGGTGGGCACGGCTATGCGTCACCACCGTTTCCTCAGGAGGCGAGGTCCGAGGTCTCTGAGTGGCCAGGCACGTCACCTGCAGAAGCTTCCTCCACAAAGTCATCTGCAGCACCAGAAGATCAAAGCAAAAAGGGGCCTTCCGTTCAAAAACGGAAAAAGACATAACCCTTTTTCTTAACGTTATCGTTTTCTCTCCCCGGTTGGGAAGTCTACCTCATGCAAATACAGGGGAACAGTATTTCACAAACAGCAGCTGACCTGGGATTTTTAACTACTGTTGAGGAACTGTGAATTTTTTTAAACAGACAAATCACTCTAAGCAAATTACCTTTGAGCAGGGTGTCATGTGTCATGTGACTCAGAGGATGAGATGCTCTGTGTATCTGTATGTGCATGTGTGAGAGGGAGAGAGCCTGAGCCTGTGTGTGTGTGTAGGAGGATTTTCTATAGAATGTAGACATATATATAAAGAGGGTTTGTCTTTATATATGTGTGTATAGAGATGTCAGCACACAGCCTCCCTCGCAGAATTGGACATCCCCAAGAATTGAAAACCCAGGTAAAGCATTTTAGATGGTTTTGAAAATAACCCTTGGAGTTTTTCTTGAAATACCATTCCCTTTATATTACATTAGGAAAAAACAAAACAAAACAAAACACGACTGTTACCTTTTATGTGAACCAAAGGATACTTCAGATCTCAGCGCTGCCAATCCTATGGTACTAAAGGTTTTTAAGACATCAGTTCTCCCGAATTTGGGATTGCCTCTTTTTCTTGATATCTGTAGAGTGTGTCCCCCACCCCACCCCCTTTGAAGGCAGTACCTTAACTCCATATGCCTCTGACTGCCATAAGCTTTTTTGAATCTGGGATACATGACTCCAGAAAAGACAATGAATGTGTAATTTCTGTGCCGATATTTCAGTGTTTTTAATTCATACGTTTTGATTGTAAATTAGTTACCTATTCAGAGAAATGAAGGGGAGGGCAATGTATAAAGGTAGTGACTTGATTGTTTTCAATGGTATTTTGATACTCGTTATAATCTTTTACCTGTTGTGAGGTTTTTGAGGGACTGTGGCAACAGCAGCTTCCCTTGACCAAGTCAGTCCTTCTAACCATCGCTTTGAGTGGAGGCCTCCTTGTTTACTACTGAAGACCTTGGAGGAAAACTCCAGTTGTTTGGTGTATGTTTTTGGTGGCTGTTTTTATTCCCCCTGGAGAGTTACCTAACTTATTTCTGAAACAAACAGACAAAACAGCACAGATGTGAGTAAAATGCCAGGGTTGAGAATGAACATTTAAGTGGATGCTCACAATTGCCCAATTACGTATGACCTTGAATAATATTAAAAGGCTCCGTGTTTGATGGCGGGCGACTAGAGTGATGAGCCTGGGGTAGGAGGTTCCCAGACCTCTCCTACCAGAGAGCTAGGAGTATTTTATACAATACAGTTCATCTTAGGGGAATTCCCTCATGACTGCTCCTGAAGGGACCTATGTGGGAGATTCAGGATGGACATTCAGTGATGGGGACAGAGGTGCTTCTCAGGTTGGTCCTCAGTTACAGTAGTAAACTGGCTGGGGGCCAGTCATCGTATTGGTCCCTTCAGGTCTCAGTCATGAAAAACATTCATTCTGGTGTCATCCTGGTTCTAGATGTTACGGATCAATTTTGGAAACATTTCCAAGAAGGTACCAATTAGTGGTAATGCTTAACCTTGGCAATAAATATAGTTGTGTATGAGCCTGTTGGTGTAAGCTCAGATAATCAAAACCAGAAAATAGCAAGATTCAAATGAGACACGTTCTGCTGAACAGTTTCTGCTCCCTCCCCGACGTGTCCTGCCGAGGGAGGCTTGTTGTACAGTTGCTGCCGTTTCAGCAAGCAAGCCACGCAGAAGGAGAGCGAGCCTCGGGCTGGGCCGCCAGCCCTTCCCAACTCAGCTTGAGTTGACAGTGTTTGTGAGAATCTCCATGGGACATACTGAAATATCAGTGTGCTGTGATGCAAAGCTTACCTTTGACGATATTGAATGTGATAAATAGCTGTAGAGAAGTACTTCCTTGCCTTATGTGAGGATCGTAAGCTTATTTAAATTATGTAGACAAATCAAAGTGGCATTGCTTAATTTTTAGCAGGTATAATAAGCAGGTTAACAGTAAAAATGCAAAACATAAGTCACTTTGAAAATTCAAACCAAAGTTCCTTGACCTTATTAGAAATAGGAAATTATGGACTTGAGAATTGGACATTCCCTGTTTACATATAAAAAGTTCAGAGCTGAGTTCATGGTTTTAAAAAAGACACACAGAAAGAAACATGTTATAACTATGGACCTTATGGGTGCAACTTGAAATCATTTTTCAGCATCTCACCAGACTGAACTAAGCACATACCAAACCTATCTTATGATTAAAAGTTGGGGTTTATTTTTTATATAAGAATATTATCACTATTACATAACACACTCAGGACAAAGAACTTTGCTCAGGGAACATACCATATAATATTTTTGTTTCTTTACAGAATAGTCTACAGTCCTGCTTACTCAAAACAAACCAAATAACTTAGATCTGTACGTAAGTATTATGTACTGATGTTAGTAATAACTACCTCTGAGTTTGACATAGATCAAAATTTCTGAATATCAGATATCGGTTCTCCTATTTTTATTTCATGTGAAAAGTACTCTAAAGGAGACTCCCTCAACTCCTTGCATATGTGAATATCACTGACGTAAGCACAGTGTCCATTTACATGGGTGAAATATTATTCTGTTTACAGCAAAAGGCTACCTCATAGTTGATGCACAGCACACCTCTATGCTGCTCCAGCCTTACAATGGCTGAAAATGCTCTGGTACAGACCTTGTTATCTATAGTATAGATAGCAGTTCACAACTGCACGTTTCTGACAAACACTTGTGAATCATGAAGCATCTCATCTAGTTAGCAAAGTCTCCGAGCATTTCCTTCAAGTTATCATGTATGTTGTTTAAAGACTTATAGGGACTCTTCCACTGAAGCAAAACAGAACACACAAGCAATCTTGGAAATAGCTGCTTTGCCCAGAGGTCAGTCGGTTGCAGGAAGAGGTTGGGAAGAGAGGTTGGTTGTATGAGTGTTTTTGTGCTGGGCAAAACTTGTCAAAGAAAGATGCCAATCTCCTTCGTTTGTGTCTGTGCCGCCCTGAGGCCAAGTGTCTTGCAGCATTATTGCCCAGGCACATAATTAACTAGCACTGGGTGCCAAGGAGTGAACATAGAGTGGACGTGCAATGCCATTTCTAGCTACTGAGGGGTAGGGTCTGTGTGAAGCATCAGTTTACAGGAGTTGCTAATGGGTCGGGCAGGAGGTCAGTGAATTAGTTGCCCCTTGACCTCACCCCCCCATGTCAACACAAATGTAATTCCTTAGAAAGATGCACTACCGGTCTCTTAGCCCTGTGAGCTATTCATTGCTACATGGCAGATTATAGTAGAAACAGTTTTATGCTTGCATTTCTAGTCTTTACTAGAAGCCTTTGGATGTATTTTTACAGCTGAAAGATTTAGAAAGATTTTTACCTGCTTATAACTTGGAAATTTGGCGTGCAATGTAGGGGAAAAGATCAAGAAACATCATGTTATTAGCATTGGTCCATCTACAAATAAATATAGGGTGTTTTTATTGCCGGTATTTTTTTCATGTTCTGGCCCAGTTTTATTTTGCACCAATGTGGCCCCAAGTTACTGCTAGTTGTATTTAGTTTGTGAATAGAAGCCCATAAGTGTTAATAGACTTTGTAACATTCACTGTAAGATGAATTATACAGGACATGGGAGATCTCATTAAGTCTTAAAAAGTTAATTTAAATTAATTTATCTGTTTTCTCTAAGAAATGTTTATCATAAAATATATATGTGTATTTCCCCTTTGGTTATAAAATTTGGGGAAGTATGTACAAGTGCAGCTGCACGGACTTTAATTTTCCAGCTGTCTTAATGAGGTTTGTTTGTTTTAGGGAAGAACAACTTGTTAAAAGCATCGAATTCTGTCTTACATTGCTGTCAGCAGCCTCTTTCAGATGTGGTGGTTGTGTGATCTGTGTCATAGTTGTTCAGTTAGAGTGAGAGGTTGACCTCTGAATCGTTGTTAAATTGTCTACTTGGAGCAAAGCTGCAAAGTTATGGTAAAGTGCTGTACTGTGAGAAACTATTAGGACATTTAATACATCTGTGGCTTCACGTGTGTGAGAGTTACCAGCTTGAAAATGATGGTGTTGACTACCTCCTGAATTACAGCTACCAACCACTGGCACCCACCACCAGCTGGCTTTAATTAGTGTGTGTTGCTTCTTGGTATTAACAACTTTAACCATAATAGAGACCAAAGTGAACACTGATTTCTATATGTCTTTAATATGGTGTTTTATCTAGTGCTTTAAAATTATCCTGTGTAGTATTTAGATGACCTCATTGTCCATTTTGGCTCACGTTGTTTACAAGTGAAAATAAAAAAACACTTGAACTGTATGTTTTTAAAGGACGAAAAAGGAGTTAGATGGTCGGAATGGCATTTCACTCATGTACAGTCATCCTGATGGACTAAAAGTACTGTTTGCCTTTCTGCAGACCATGGATTTTATATTCTCATCTCATGCCTAATGTCTTATTCTGTCAATTATGGATATTTTGAGGTTTAAAGAAATTACTTGATTAAAAATAAAACATATAACGTTGGCATTTATGATGAGTTTTGGAGATTTTTCGTGATTTGTGTGATGGCTAAATTAAATGAATGGGTAAAAGGCTACTTGGTCAGTATTTATTACCAATATGAGCATAAATTAAATAGTTTTAACATATCCTCAGACAGCAGTGATTATAAATATAAAACTTACTTATTACAGTACAGATGGTGAATAAATTCCGTCTGAATGAAGAAGGAAAGGTGTGTCCTGTCGTCACTAGGAATCGTTCTGCGTCAGCCAGCACGGACTGTGCAAGCTTGTGAATCAGGACACATACTTCTTGGGGTCAGGAAGAGTAGCCCGAAACAAAAGTGTCCAAACCCTTTTGGAGAAACCAGTTTAGAATTTTCCTACAATTTTTTCCCTAAGAATTTTCAAGTATTTGAAAAGAACAATCAAGGCCAGGTGGCACCAGTACCAAGTATCTAAACTGTGAATGTAGATTTACCAAACTTTGTATGCAGCCTTGGTATTCTATACAACCAACTTGATAAAACCACTGAGTTCTATAAATTGGCCAGTCCCACAATTACACCGATTTTCATTTCTGCTCTATACCTGGATGATTCACTTTTTTTTCCCTTGTGGTCTACTATGAAAAACAACAACAACAACAACATATAACATCATTTACCATGTTAGTCAGTTTTAAAGTGTACAGTTCGTAGTGTGAAGTATAGTCACTTTCTTGTGCAGCAGTGAGTGGGTGATGTGAAGGGCTCAATCATGAATGCTCATGAGAAGCTTATTACGTAAACATTTCAACCATGTTTACTTTCATTGATAATTGCTATTTAAAAGAGTAGCTTTTTGTTGTAAAAGTCGTGCTGTACTTTACTGTAGAGAATATGGAGAACCTTGAAAGAAAATTTAAATGGTACGTAGTCCCATCACCTGCATCTTATTAATTCTAAGTTTAAATTTAGTTTTATTAAATTTTATTAATTTCAAATATGGACACCCTTTTAAACACATGTAATCCCATCACCTATAAATAACCATTAACGTTCATTATTCATTTTCTTCTGGTCTTTTTTCAATACATTATAGATTTTAAAAAATAAAATCCAAATATAATTTCTGTCATCTTCAATGTAGAAATCATCATATATTACTCTTTCTAATCCTTCTTTCTCTCTTTCTCATTCTTTCTCTCTCTCTCACACACACACATACACACACACACAAACACACACACTTTCTGAAGTGGTCTTAGGTATCCTGGAAAGTGATAAATGTTTCTGAGTCTGCATATCAGGCATGTTTCTTAGCCCAGTATTTCCACTTAAAAAGTTTCCTGACTTTAGGACATATGTATATATACTTTGTTTCTAAAATTAATCAAAGTTTCTTGAAGGTGTGAATTGTTTTTCTCAAGGTCAAGGATCTCAATTTCTAGTTAATTTCTGAGCTGCCTAGCATCTGGAGCTATCTGCCTGTTCCAGTTTGTAAATAATTCTTTAAAGTACCAACTCTGACCTTGGGATTTTTGCTTACACTCAAATGACATGGTTCATTTTGCTCTTTTGTCAGGAAAACTGGACTGACACCTAAATATTATGGCAGCAGCAATACTGCAAAATCTGAGTATAGAGAAAGACAATTTCAAACTTAAGACTCAAACGATATTTACATTTGACTTAGTTCAAATACATGTATTATTGACATGTGGTCCTTTCTTACTGTTTTCCACAGTTTCCTCTAGGAGTGTGGCCTCAGATATTTCTGTCAGATATTTCAATTTCTATTTATAATCACTTCTTTAATTTAGATCGTCATGTCACATATTCAAGCCATTACAGTTATCTCCACATCGGCTCTTCAAATTCTCTCATTTCTTCATGAAATTAATTCTGTATGAATAATTTTCATTAGCTAGTCCAGATATTAGTTTGCCAGTCCTGTGTTAAACTGCTTCTGTCACTCATCCAGAGCAATCCATTCAAAACAATAATAATAAAATCTAATTATGACCATAATAAACTTTCTCATGGTAGAAAAGTTTGAAGAATACAAAGGAGGGGCTGAAGTGTGAGCAGCTGTTGTAGAAACATTCTGGAGATGTGCCAGAGCTCACTCTATTTCCTTGGGTTTGTATTTTCGTTTTATTTGTTAATACTGCACAGCATTAATGGGGAGACACATCAGATTGCCAGGGAAAATTTAACATAGAACAAAGTGGTTGGAAGAGACAGACACTAAAATGTCATTTGGCCCAATATTCTGTCTTTACCTAGGATGACACTGGATCATCCCAGCTGGTTATTCCCAAAACCTGCCAGAGAAGATTCAGCAAGTCCCATCCAAACCCCAGCACAGTGTCTAAATGTTCCAACGCAATCCCTAACCCCACTCAAAACCAAACCAAAACGAATAGGCAATAAAAAAACCCTCTGGGCCAAGGTCAGATTATTTAAGACATTCCATTTGGAGGTGCCATGTTAACCTACAGTGCTGCTTTTTAATTAAAAATTATTTCTTTTTTAAAAAAAATATTTATTTATTTATTTAGACTGCACCGGGTCATAGTTGCGGCATGAGGACTCTTAGTTGCAGGATGCATACAGGATCTACTTCCCCGACCAGGGATCGAACCCGGACCCCCTGCATTGGGAGCGCAGAGTCTTATGCACTGGACCACCAGGGAAGTCCCTAAAAAGTATTTCTTAATGGAACACTGTCCCAACTAGAATTTTCTTTAGGGCTTCTGTAAAAGATAACCTAAATAATATAACACAATTAAAAATCATGTTCTAATATAGTCCATTGTACACTAGGCCTCTGGAGGTGTAAAACTTCTTTATGGTTAAGGTGAACGTCTGACTTTTAAGAAACTGTAGAACTGTAGTTTAATCTGTGATTAAAGACCAAGTGTGATACATTTCAGTTATGCATGATACCACCAGAGGGCACTCTTCGCTCACAATTTTACATCACCTCATAGCTACCACATATTTGAATTTCTAAATATGAATGACAAACTTATCTAGGAAAATTTCTCCCTAGAAAAATGTGTAATTATAAGTAATGGCTTTATAGGCTCTTATGCAGAAGACATAAGAGGCTGTCAATGTGAAGTTCATGATGCTGAAGGGATATTGGTAGTCTCAAAGTATTTTATCCGAGTATTGCTAGGTTTTCTTGTAATAAGAAACTTCAAAAATATAAACACCTATATAGCATTAAATGCTCATATTGCATCACTACCCCATAAATTCTCGTCTACCTTTTAAGCTATAATACAAGACTTTTAAAATTTTTGTTTGGCATTTTATTACATAAAACTTTGGTGGCGTTCTTCTCACTTAGACATCTTAATAAGTCTGTCTACGCTCCTGTTATCTAAGAATCTTCTTAAAATACTCATGCTATCACACCCAGGTGTTCTAGATTTGGGATCTGAACATGTGCACCTAGAAGCAAGGACTAATTAGATACAAGTTCCAAGAGAATTCCCAGGTATAATTTAGTGAAGAGATATTTCTTTCACCTTAAGCTTCCATTTAAGTGTCACTGGTTAATATAATAATAGCTTTCACTTTTATAGTGTTTTATAGTTTACAAGGGCTTTGACATTTGGTTCTCACGGAGCCCTTCTAAGGGAAAGATGGCAGGTATTACTATACCTATATTACAAAGGAATATACAACTGGGCTCAGGGAGATGACATTAACTGCTCAGGTCACACAACCAGGCTTGGAGCTAGAAAAGACACTTCAGAATTCTGATTCTAAGTATTCTTTTCTCCCAAACACCAAAACCAGGCAGTAAGCTTCTTTCTGACTCTGCCCAGGAAGCTACAGGGAGGCAAAGAAAGTGAGTAAGGGAGTTGAAAGGATCACAATCACACACCAACAGTGGTCAAAAGGTACAAACTTGCAGTTACAAAGTAAGTAAGCCCTGGGGATGTAATGGACGGCATGGTGTCTCTAGTTAATGATACTGTTTTACACATTTGAAAGTTGCTAAGAGAGTAGATCTTAAAAGTTCTCATCACAAGAAAAAAAAAATTTGTAACTGTGTGTGGTGATGGATGTTAACCTGACATATTTTGATGATCATTTCATAATGTATACAAATATCAAACCATTATGTTGTACATTTGAAATCAATATAATGTTATAGGTTAATTATATCTTAATAAAAAAGAGGAAATGTTCCAAAAATAAATATTGGTATTCACAGAAAAAAATCACACACCAAGACTGCCTACGTTTGCTTTGGTCTAACCATTTCCAGCTCTATCGCCTGCTTCTGCTGGTCACTCTTCACATCCCAAACTAACACTATTGTCGTTTTTTGTTTCCTAAAGCAGGAAGCAAGACCAAGAAAAGTCTTCGCCTGCAAAGTCCAGACCAGCCTGCAGCTACAGCCAAATCACCTGGGATGCCTAGACTAGTGAAGGTTTCTGACCTTCCTCCAGCTCAGTGCTTCTCAAATTTACTACCCATTGGAATCATCTGGGAAGCTTTTAAGAACCCTGATGCCCAGATAAATTACTTCAGAATCTGTGACTCCGATGTGCAGCCAGAGTTAAGACTCACCGTTCTAGGTGTGTTGAGTTACTAGAGCCAGATTTTAACTGGTTCCCTAAGTGACTTTTATTAAAAGTTTGGGAACTATTGGCCTAGAGCCAAAACAAAACCAAAACCAACAAAAAAACACACACAAAAAAAGTTGCTTTTTTTTTTTTTTTTTTTTTTTTTTTTGCGGTACGCGGGCCTCTCACCGCTGCGGCCCCTCCCGTTGCGGAGCACAGGCTCCAGACGCGCAGGCTCAGCGGCCATGGCTCACGCGCCCAGCCGCTCCATGGCACGCGGGATCCTCCCGGACCAGGGCATGAACCCGTGTCCCCTGCATCGGCAGGCGGACAGCCAACCACTGCGCCACCAGGGAAGCCCAAAAGTTGCTTTTTTAACTGAAAACCATCGGACTATGAATGAGTATGCTTGGGTTCAACTTTCCCAGACATACCCTTCTCATCTGCTAATGAGGGGGCTGGACTAGTTAAGGGGACTTCAAAGTGTTGTCCCGTTAATAGCAGCAGCAACATTATCTGGGAACTTATTAGAAGTGCAGCTTTTGGGCTCTACCCCAACTGTACTGAATCAAACTCTGGGGCGGGGCCCAGCGGGCTGGGTGGTTTTTTTACTTTTTTTTTTTTTTTTACGATGTTGGGGGTAGGAGTTAATTTATTTATTTTTGCTGTGTTGGGTCTTCGTTTCTGTACGAGGGCTTTCTCTAGTTGTGGCAAGCGGGGTCCACTCTTCATCGCGGTGCGCGGGCCTCTCACTATCGCGACCTCTCGTTGCGGAGCACAGGCTCCGGACGCGCAGGCTCAGCGGCCACGGCTCACAGGCCCAGCCGCTCCGCGGCATGTGGGATCTTCTCGGACCGGGGCACGAACCCGCGTCCCCTGCATCGGCAGGCGGACTCTCAACCACCAGGGAAGCCCCAACGGGCTGGGTTTTTAAGGAGCCTCCAGGTGATTCTGATGCTGCTCAAGTTTGAGAACTTCTGTGCTAGCTGAAATTTACATACTCTATTTGCTCTAAAATTCTACAATTCTGTCCCCTCCAAAGGAAACCTCAATCCACACCATTCTGGAAGGGCTAGAAGGGGTTTGTCAGCAAGCTGACTGCGTTAAGGACAACTTTGGAGAAACCTTTAAATGATAACACAAGGAAACATTGCTTGATGATGAAAGACGTGGGTGTCGCTCATGATAATGCTATCACAACTTCAAACCGTCGCAGCATTCGCGAAGGACAGTCCAAGGACGGGAGCGCCCTGGATAGGAAGACAGCAGGTGAGACTTTGCCTAACCCCCCTCCAATCATCCTCAAGCAAAAAAAAAAAAAAAAAGGCCTGACTCACTTGGACCACGAGGCTCACGTGAAGCAAGGAGACGCCATGTCAGCGCTTAAGTCCGCACACTGGCCAGTTACGGGCACCAGAACTGGAAGATCCCTCACCTGGTCGGACCTGCTTTTACAGACAGAACTGAGGCCCCATCAGGAGATGTGAGCTGCCCAGGGTCCTAGCATTCTATCACAATCAAACTGTGACCGGAATACATGTCTCCTGAGTGATTGAGAGCTACCCCTCCCCCTTACTCTGGGGTCTAGATAAACAACTCTCCGTCCTTCTATTGTCAAAACGTACTCATCACGTGCTCCAGCCATGTCCATCCCACCTGCTCTTCGCTCTCACGTGGTCCCCGTGGGAGATCAACAAGGATATTGGTTCAAAACAACCACGGATGAAGGTGTTCTTTTTACCTCCTGGAGAGCCTCATTTAGCCTAATGCTGGCGTTTTACACCCATAGCCACCTCCCCTGAGAGGGGCCTGCAGCCTACTTTCCCTGCCTAATGCTTCCTGGGGTCACATGTGGGAGACAGGGTAGGCGCCTCTCTGCTTCAGTCCGACAGGTCCAGAGAGACTGCAGCCTGGACCCCGGGCCTGCAGACATTTCTGCCGTGAGCGGGAGGGATCTTGGTGACTGACCCCTGCCCGGCCTGCCCCTCAGGTCCTGCTGGTACCAACTCTCTGTCTCTTTACAAGGACTGTGGTTGCTAAGATTCCAGAAGCCTTAAGGATTCAACATGGCAACCAAAGGAAAAAGAAAAGGGGATGAGAATGGATATGTACTTCATGCCAACTACATGTTTAGGAAGGTTCTAGAATACACACAGGGACACAGCAGCTTAAAAAGGTGTTACTACTTGCCAAAGATCACATGGTCAGAGCTGGTGTTCAGAACAAGGTAGATCTGACCTCAAAGTCATGTCCAAGGATAAAGACTCGGCCTCCTTTTTCAGGTCGGTGCTTTGAGCTAAGAGGGAGATCAAGGTGGACAATAGAGATAAAAACCCGTTTGGAGCAAAGTGTAACTAGGACCCCACCCTTTCACATGAACTGATAGATTAAATAAAAGTCAATAGAAATTTTAGCTTTTCTTTTTTTCTAAAAATTCCTCTCCCTAAAAAGTACAAATTTTTTGTTGCTCAAAAAATTTAAAGCATTATATTTTTTTATTTCAGCATGGAAACTCCTTGATAACCTAAGGTGAGAAGCTGAGAACAAGATTTGTACTGGAGGATGCAGGCTTCCTATCTAAGAGGATTGGAAAAAGCAGCAGAGTGAGCAGGTCCGCAGGCTGAGAGATCTGGGATGAAATCCCTCCCCTTCTACTAGCTGGTTTGTTTTGGCAAAATCATTCTTTTTGAGCTTCCGTTCGATTGTCTTAACTACCTTCTAGGATTTTTGTGAAAATACTAAATCGTGTATTCTCTCACTTTTTCTTTTTTTTGGCTTCACAGCACATGGGATCTTAGTTCCCCAACCAGGGATTAGAACCCCCCCCCACCTGCCTTGGAAGTGCAGTCTTAACCACTGGACTACCAGGGAAGTCCCCTAACTCATGTATTTTAAATGCCTATAACAGTCTTTTGTAAATAGTAGGCACTCAAGAGACAGCTATTATTACTCATCACATTATATTGTAATTATTCTTATAGCAAAATGTATCAATACTAATAAGAAGAGTTAAAAGAGGTCAGATGAGAACAATAAAAATAGTGGGAAGCGCAATGAAAAAGGTTAGTGAGGCCTCCATGATAACAGAAACCCTTTAAAGTGAAATGAGTTCGTTCTGCTTTCCATGCATCACGGCCCCCATGGGAGGCTATGGCCTGAGGCTCGGCCCCTGGTCTGAGCTTTCTGCAGGGGACTCCGGGTTTCACCTCAGTCCGTGTCTGCACAAATGGCCTAATTATACGTAACCACCAGCGAATGGGAGCAGCTCTCAAGTTTTCATCATCTGCAGGTAAATATCAAGAGGTAAATGGCGCTAATCATTTTCCGCTGAAGGCTCCCTTCCTCTGTGAGCTGGGATTTGGTTGTGGGACCTCGTTTACTCAGCTGTGAGGTAGTTTAGCTTCGTTCAAACCACGTTTGCTTCTGCTGGTCTGTCGTGCAAGAAGTCAGAGGGTGAAATCCCCAGCCACAAGGCTTCGTCCCCAGGAGCAGGCCCGGGGCTGGTCCCGCGACGTGGAGTCCTGCCTGGACCGGGCAGCTGGGCCAGGCAAATGCCAGGAAGCCGTGAATTCTCTCAGGAGAGGTAATGAAGGAGGCTGGGAGAGCTTGACGGTCAGTGGGGATATGTCTGCCCCTAGTATATAGCAAGGAATTTTTTTTTTTTTAATGTAGGACCTTGTTGTTCATCTGTTTTATATATAGTAGTGTGTATCTGCTAATCCCAAACTCCTAATTTATCCCTCCCCCATCCCCTTTCCCTTTTGCTAACCATAAGTTTGTTTTCTGTCTGTGAGTCTGTTTCTGTTTTGTAAGTAAGTTCATTTGTATCATATTTGAGATTCCGCATACAAGTCATGTCATACCTTTGTCTTTCTCTGTCTGACTTCACTTCACTTAGTGTGATAATCTCTAGGTCCATCCGTGTTGCTGCTGCGAGGAAGTATTGATGTAGAACACCCTAGCAGAACATGTTTTACATATTGGTGACATGGCTTATTGAGAAAGAATTACTTTGCTCGTCATGTAAGATGCCTCTTCTAGTTGGGTCTAGTCTTGGGGCTGATCAGGGCAAGTTTAGGTGCCAAGGACCTACTATCAAGGGCCAAGAGATGGGCTGCCCAGTTCCCTTTCCAACACCGATCACGGGTGATGGGAGGAGAGAAGGGTTTCTCCGTGAATAGAATAGATCCAGGGGAGGGGTTCTGGCTCCTCTCTGTGACCCCTTGTGTTGTTGGATCTCATAAAACTAGAAGAGAATGTTCAGATGCAGTGTATTAAAAAGTTGAAATCTATCCTCACAGTGTAACTCTGGAGGCTTCTCAATCGCTCCATCCAGGCAACACTGCCCACTGCCTCGTGGACCTTTCTTTTCACGGCCAAAGGCAGCAAGATGGCAGGCTTTTGAAACTAAGTGGAACTAACTCAAGAGCATGCCCTCTGCAGGTCTGCTCAGATTACCTAAACCAGAGAAATTCCCATAACCTCTGAAGGTTCTTGAACCTTTGGGCATGGCGTTAGGGCAAATCAGCTACATGTAAGAGACATGAAATTAAAAATATGCACATATTCCAAGTAAGAAATTTATTTGATCAAATGACAATATATGAAGATATTTTAAACTGTAAGGCTCCATTCAGTCGAAATGTAAATTTATTATAAAGTAAAATGGTATCAGTGTAAATGGCACCTAAAAGCAGAAAGAATGCGATCCCTATGAATAATGTGTCTGTAAAAACCATTCACAAAATCCTTGTGTACTTTAGAACTAGATTGCAAGTATATCGGTAAAATCTGGGAATAGTACTTAAAGTGGGTTTCTTAAATTTCCCTTACAATATGTTGTTACATGCAAGGTACTTGGGGTCCTGTGATGATCAGAGCATGGCTACCATGAGTGAGAAGATGTGTCCCGAGTGCATGGCAACCTCGAGTTCCCTGCACAGTGTCCTATCCCTTCACATCCTTGGGAATCTGAATTGAGTGGGTGGGAATTTCTAATCACTCTAGTTGGGGATAATTAGAAAAAGAGGTTGGAAAACCAGGGTTGGAAAGAGGGAAGGGAGGGGAAACGGGGTCAACGGTTTCTGCAGAGCAGCTTTAGAAATGACCAAGAAGGGCTTCCCTGGTGGCGCAGTGGTTGGGAGTCCGCCTGCTGATGCAGGGGACACGGGTTCGTGCCCCGGTCCGGGAAGATCCCACATGCTGCGGAGCGCCTGGGCCCGTGAGCCATGGCCGCTGAGCCTGCGCGTCCGGAGCCTGTGCTCCGCAACGGGAGAGGCCGCAACAGTGAGAGGCCCGCGTATCGAAAAAAAAAAAAAAAAAAGAAATGACCAAGAAAATGGATTTTAAAAATAATAATAACAGTGAATCCTTGGAGCTGTACCTCAGGGTCTGCACCAAGCCCCAAGGGTTGGGACTGACCAGCCTTCCCAAGTGCTCGGCCAGGAGCCACCATGCACTAGCATGAAATCTTCACTGGCGGGCAAGGTCATCACCTGGGTACACTGGAGACAGGGCAGAGTATGTAGGTTACACAACTTTCCCTAAATATTTTTTCCAGCATCCAAGTGACTCTGCCTTTGGGGCCATGACAGGACCTGGGAGGCAGAAATCAGCAGCTCCAAGTTACAGAATCAGAAAAGCTTCAGGCATATGGAAGGAGAACCAGACACGAAGAAGGTGGCGTCTCCCAGTGGGCACAGCATTAAAGTGAAATGGACCATAGGGAGAAACGGAAAAGATCCCAGGAAGCTAAGGATGGTAAGTGAAAAATAATTACGTAGCACCCATTATTACTAATTTAAGATCTAGAAACATCATAGGGTTTGTGCTATTAATTTATAAATATAATATTTATGAGGGCTTGCAAAATATCATAACTGACATACATTCTGGTATAAACGTTACAGTCCAGCTTCATACAACGGACTTGATGTTACATTTAAACGTAGTAGATTTGGGGTAATATACAGAATAATTTTTGCAGACCATTTTCTGGACCTTGGTCACACAGCTAAGTGAAGGCCAAAGAACACAGGAAGCATCTCATTGGCAGCAAACATGTTTTTTATCTATGCGTTATACAAAGATACACTTGTTCATTTGTATACATAAATTTATAAAAATTATCCATAGGAGATCTTTTATGTTTTCTTATCTGCTTCTTTGCTATCAAGTCTAGTGGGAAGACTACTCAATATCTTCAGCTCCTTTTCTCTGAAACTAACTGTTGTCCTTAGAGGGATGTATTTAAAAATAGTTTCGTGTTTCCCATTCAAGCTAAATGGCTCTTTGAAGATTCCTAATCTTTTTTTTTTTTTTTTTTTGCGGTACGCGGGCCTCTCACTGCTGTGGCCTCTCCCGTTGCGGAGCACAGGCTCCGGACGCGCAGGCTCAGCGGCCATGGCTCACGGGCCCAGGCGCTCCGCGACATGTGGGATCTTCCCGGACCGGGGCACGAACCCGTGTCCCCTGCATCGGCAGGCGGACTCTCAACCACTGTGCCACCGGGGAAGCCCAAGATTCCTAATCTTGAAATTATAATCTTCCTTATCAATGGCACTGATGTGCACATGTTTTAATAAAACCAGTAAATGATTTCATATCACCTAATTTTAGCAGTGTGCTTTTAAACATGTTTGTTCCCAGCACTATAGAAAATAACCTCCAAACACATCCAGGCTGATCATTAGATATAACACCCTCTGTTGTCTGTGGTTGACAAAGTGAGACAAACCTGAAGATGGGTCAGGGTAAGAAAATCTCAAGGTTCTGTGGATTCACAGAACATTAAAAGCATGGCTTTAGCAGCATCTAAAATTACTTTCTACTCAGAGAAGGGTGTAATATCTAATTACTCTATAGAGTGATTTTGTAAATTAGGTCTTATGCATGTGTAAACTCAATGGCCTACATAGCTTCCCTCCAATAGTTAAAGGAAAGCAGTATTAACACCATTACCTTATATACTTGATTCGGGCATTGAAAGAAAGAGTTCAACCTATTATATCTTTATAGTCTTAAAGCCAAGACAAAGTCATTCACCTTTGTTTCATTTCCCCAAATAAATTTCTAATTTAGCAAACAGAAGAGACCACTATAGTGGGAAAGTGAAATCAGCCTTTCCACTGTGAGGCTAATAGGCCAGCATTTGATGACTGTGTTAGGAGCTGGATACCCAGCCTGTGGAAGCTTTCTCAGTGAGTGACCAAGCATGTAAATTTGACTCAAGTGAAATTACTAAAATAACTGGCTTTCAAAAATGAGTTTAGGAAAATGAGGTGACCCTGGAGTAGCTTATTTTTATATCTCCTCTCACAGAAATCACCTCTTGGCAAAAGATGCTTTTGGCTCAGCTCACCTGAAAATAATTTCACTTGGAACTTTTCTTAGCTGTTTAACCTAATGGGACTGACTCAGAGTTGGTTCCAGTGGATGACACAAAATAAAGGTAGTGGGGCATGGTGGAGCACAGCCCATCAGGGGGCTTCCCCCAACTAGGTGGCCCGGTGGAGGGCCACAGTCACACTGACCCGCTGGATGATTTAAGCAGACTTCGAATTTCCCAAATACCACCATGTCTGGAATGCAGGCCCTCACAGCACTATCTAGGCTGGGCGATCATGGCAGGGCTTGTGGTGGACCGTCTGCCCGCACACAGCTGTGTCCTTGTTTGCATCTCTGGCACCTGGTCCCTGGCACACACAGTAAGGAGACGTCTATGGACCTGGAGGAACCATCTGCATGTCAGAAAAGCAGATGAAGAGTGCAGCGGCTCCATCAGCCTCGTCATTCTGCGACACTTGTTTGGCCACTTGACTCTCCGGTCCTCCCACCCCAAGGAACGTGCTTCCCACAGCAGAGTGTGGGGCAAGCTGGGCTGGTTTAGCCAAAGGCCGGCCCCAGGCTCAGAACCTCTTCCACTGTTAACGTTTCCAGCTTTAGGGCTCAGCCCAACTTCCAAACAGCATAATATAAGGGTAACGTGAGCGAAGTCTGACGAGCTTTGTTCATTATCAAGCTATCCACACAATGCCCACAAAAGGAAGGCAGTCTAGTAGAATGGCGTGTCTGGCCTGAGGGAAAAATATACATGAATCGCATCACACCTTGCTTTAAAATTTTCCGGCCAAAAAACCAACTGAGCGAAGCCTGAGATTCGCTGCTTTTTAATGTTACCTCAGCCTCAATTTCGAACTTACATTGTTTGTTACAACTATCAAACGGACAGCCCCATTGCCACGGCAGAGAAAAAACTGTCTCTGACGAACAGGAACAGCTCGGAAAGATAAGTGAAGGCATTTGCAATGACAAAGCGCTAAGATTTTTTTTAAGTTAAATGATAACATATCTAGAAAACACTGTGAAAATATATCTCTCAAAAATAGCACTCAGTTTAGTCAGAAGGCTCAGTGGAACAGAAAGCTGACCAGTAAAAAGAGAAGATAACCTTCCCATGTTTTGAATCTCCCTCCCTTTCCTGCCCTCAGACTCTCCCAGGCTGGGAGTATCAATATTAAAGCAGAACAATTGAAAAGCTGTGAAAAAGTGCTGGTATTTTTCAGGATCTCTTCCGGACAGTTTCCCTCTTGGTAACGTGAATCCTCTCTTGGGATCAAGGCCAGCGACGAACTTGAAGCGTATTCGAGGACACGGGTTCAAAGACGTCGTCATCGTTTTCCGCCCCTTCCTCTATTGGGTTCATCTTCGCAGAGGCTCGCTGGTGTAGGGGTGACACATCTGTCAGAGACACAGAAAGAAGAACCACTTAACGGACAGCCTTCCCTGATGCTGGCCTGATAGATGAATGGCAAACTCCAACTGGAAGATAAAACTCTCTGGGCATCTATAGCTGGCACCAGGAATGCAGTTTCCGTAAATACTGTATTTTTTTAAACTTAATTTTTATTTTATATTGGAATACAGTTGATTTACAATGTTGTGTTAGTTTCAGGTGTACAGCAAAGTGACTCAGTTATACATATATGTATATCCACTCTTTTTCAGATTCTTTTCCCAGAGAGGTTATTACAGAATATTGAGTAGCGTTCCCTGTGCTCTACAGGAGGACTTTGTTGATTATCTGTTTTATATATAGCAGTGTGTATGTTAATCCCAAACTCCTAATTTATCCCCCCCCACACACACCTTTCCCCTCTGGTAACCATAAGTTTGTTTTCAAAGTCTGTGAGTCTGTTTCTGTTTTGTAAATAAGTTCGTTTGTATTAGTTTTTTAGATTCCACATATGTGATATCACATGATATTTGTGCTTTTCTGGCTTACTTCACTTAGTATGATAATCTCTAGGTCCCTCCATGTTCCTGCAAATGGCATTATTTCATTTTTGTGGCTAATATTCCATTGTATATATGTATCACATCTTCTTTATCCACTCCTCTGTTGATGGACATTTAGGTGCCTTCCATGTCTTGGCTACTGTAAATAGTGCTGCAGTGAACATTGGGGTGCATGTACCTTTTTGAACTATGGTTTTCTCTGGATATACGCCCGGGAGTGGGATTGCAGAATCATACGGTAGCTCTATTTTTAGTTTAAGGAACCTCCATACTGTTTTCCATACTGGCTGCAACAATTTACATTCCCACCAACAGTGTAGGAGGGTTCCCTTTTCTCCACACCCTCTCCAGTATTTATTATTTGTAGACTTTTTGATGATGGCCATTCTGACTGGTGTGAGATGATACCTCCTAGTTTTGATTTGCATTTCCGTAATAATTAGCAACATTGAGCATCTTGTCATATGGCTTTTGGCCATCTGTATATCTTCTTTGGAGAAGTGTCTATGTAAATCTTCTGCCCATTTTTTTTCTTTTTTTTTTGCGGTATGCGGGCCTGTCACTGTTGTGGCCTCTCCCGTTGCGGAGCACAGGCTCCGGACGCTCATGGACCCAGCTGCTCCGCGGCATGTGGGATCTTCCCAGACTGGGGCATGAACCCGTGTCCCCTGCATCGCCAGGTGGACTCTCAACCACTACGCCACCAGGGAAGCCCTGCCCATTTTTTGATTGGATTTTTTTTTTCTTTTTATTGAGCTGCATGAGCTGTTTGTATATTTTGGAGATTAATTCCTTGTTGGTTGTGCCATTTGCAAATATTTTCTTTCATTCTGTAGGTTGTCTTCTGGGTTTTTTTATGGTTTCATTTGCTGTGCAAAAGCTTTTAAATTTAATTAGGTCCCATTTGTTTATTTTTGTTATTATTTCTATTACTCTAGGTGACTGATCCAAAAATATATTGCTGTGATTTATGTCAAAGTGTGTCCTACCTGTGTTCTCCTCTAGGAGTTTTATAGTATCTGGTCTTACATTTAGGTCTTTAATCCATTTTGAGTTTATCTTTGTGCACGGTGTTAGAGAAGGTTCAAATTCCATTCTTTTACATGTAGCTGTCCAGTTTTCCCAGCACCAATTATTGAAGAGACTGTCTTTTCTCCATTGTATAGTCTTGCCTCCTTTGTCATAGATTAATTGATCATAGGTGCATGGTTTATTGCTGGGATTTCTATCCTGTTCCATTGATCTATATTTCTGTTTTTGTGCCACTACCATACTGTTCTGTTTACCATAGCCTTGTAATAGTATAGTCTGAAGTCAGGGAGCCTGATTCCTCCAGCTCCGTCTTTCTTTCTCAAGATTACTTTGGCTATTTGAGGTCTTTTGTGTTTCCATACAAATTTTAAAATATTTTGTTCTAGTTCTGTGAAAAATGCCATTGGTACTTTGATAGAGATTGCATTGAATCTGTAGATTGCCTTGGGGAGAATAGTCATTTAACCATATTGATTCTTCCAGTCCAAGAACACGGTGTATCTTTCCATCTGTTTGTGTCATCTTTGATTTCTTTCATGAGTGTCTTATAGTTTTCAAAGTACAGGTCTTTTGCCTCCTTAGGTAAGTTTATTCCTAGGTATTTCATTCTTTTTGATGCAATGGTATATGGGAGTTTTCTTTCTTTTTTAAAAAAATAAATTTATTTATTTTATTTATTATTTTTGGCTGTGTTGGGTCTTCGTTGCTGCATGCAGGATTTCTGTAGTTGCGGTGAGTGGGGGCTACTCTTCGTTGTAGTGTGCGGGCTTCTCTTGTTGCAGAGCACGGGCTCTAGGTGCGTGGGCTTCAGTAGATGTGGCTCGTGGGCTTCAGTAGTTATGACTCACGGGCTATAGAGCACAGGCTCAGTAGTTGTGGCACACGGGCTTAGTTGCTCCACGGCATGTGGGATCTTCCCGGACCAAGGCTCAAACCTGTGTCCCCTGCATTGGCAGGCAGATTCTTAACCACTGTGCCACCAGGGAACCCCATGGGAGTATTCTTAATTTCTCTTTCTGATCTTTCTTTGTTAGTGTATAGACATGCAACAGATTTCTGTGTATTAATTTTGTTGTTTTTAAAACATTTTAAAAATATTTTATTATTGTTTTTTTGGCTGCATTGGGTCTTCATTGCTGCATGTGGGCTTTCTTTAGTTGCAGCAAGGAGGGGCTACTCTTCATTGTGGTGCATGGGCTTCTCATTGCGGTGGCCTCTCGTTGTGGAGCATGGGCTCTAGGTGCACGGGCTTCAGTAGCTGCAGCACGCAGGCTCAATAGTTGTGGCTTGTGGGCTCTAGAGCGCAGGCTCAGTAGTTGTGGTGCATGGGCTTAGTTGCTCCATGGCATGTGGGATCTTCCCAGATCAGGGATTGAACCTGAGTCCCCTGCATTGGCAGGCGGATTCTTAAGCACTGCGCCACCGGGGAAGTCCCTCTGTATATTCATTTTGTATCCTGCAACTTTACCGAATTCATTAATGAGCTCTAGTAGTTTTCTGGTAGCATCTTTAGGATTTTCTATGTATAGTATCATGTCATCTGCAAACAGTGACAGTTTTACTTCTTTTTTTTCCAATTTGGATCCCTTTTATTTCTTTTTCTTCTCTGATTGCTGTGCATGCCAAATCATTTTGGGTAAGACCAAATATCAAGGGCCTTTTGGCATGGACCAAATGTCTCCATGGACATTCTGGACAGGACCAAATACGACCAAATATCAAGGACCTTGGTGTAGACCAAATGTCTTATGGACCAAATGCAAGGCATGAAAGTCAAGAAGCCATTCTTAGTCCATGAGAACAGATGTGGAGGGGATGCCACTGCAGATGCCTGGATGGTATGAGCTTCTCAAACATATGAAGCTCCCAATGGGTTGCCCCAAGGTCTGCTTAGAACTCAGAATGCACACTCCTACAGTAACATCATACGTGGTGATTCGAGTCCCTTGAAGGCTGGTTTAAGTCCTAATTTCCCTAAAGAATGGTTCTACTCCAAAATTATAGAACCTAACACCATCCTGGAACACCACCTAAAAGAACATTCTTTTTTTTTTTTTTTTTTTTACGGTACGCGGGCCTCTCACTGCTGTGGCCTCTCCTGTTGCGGGTGGCCATGGCTCACAGGCCCAGCCGCTCCGCAGCATGCGGGATCTTCCCAGACCGGGGCACGAACCCGTGTCCCCTGCATCGGCAGGCAGACTCTCAACCACTGTGCCATCAGAGAAGCCCTAAAAGAACATTTCTTGCCACCACCTGTCCAGCCACTCCCTGGACTGACAGGGGGAGAGGGAGAGAGAGAAGGTGGTGAGAAGGAGAATCCAGGCATGCAGAAGGGAAGAGCCGGGTGGAGGAAATAAATCCCAAATTGCAGCGGATAAGAAACCAAACAATAACTCACACGTTCTGTCCATCCCTCATTCGTTCATGCATTCACCAAATGCTAATTGAGCATCTACTGTAATGGACACCATGCTTGATGCAGAAAAAACCATTATCTAACAGTAAGAGTAAAAGGTATTATAAATGGGTACATGGGCTTCTCAAGGTGCCTAATATTACAGCAAACTCTCTTCCATACTGTTCCCACGTTCCGTGTCAGGCTCCACTTTGTCAGGGTCTCCCTTGGCCCTACCCATGCCTGTGCCGGATTCTTGCTCTGCCCTCCAGCAGGGCGGGGTCAGTTAGCAATCAATCAACCAGCAAACGCTGAACTCAGGCTGGAGGTGAGGCTGATGATGGAGGAACAATGGGTGAAATCTGACTCTTCAAATACTTGCTGTATAGCAAAGGACAGTAGCAGGATTCTATGAAGACACAAAGCAGAAAGGCTACAAGAAATTTATCAAGATCAGCTGTTAATCCCTGGCCAGAGTCAGCTGCAGACCAGAGGGTGCAGCAACCCTGAGAGCGTTCAGCGAGGAGGAGGGGTGGGGGCCGGCCGTGTGCTCCACGCACGGATTGGAGTGTGGGAGGCAGTGAACGGTGGTCAGGACCAGAGGCTCAAGGAAACACTTCCAGGGTTCAGATCCTTGCTGTGCCGCTTCCTGGCTGTGCGACCTGTCCTCCATTACTAAACCTCTCTAGGCCTGTTTCCCTGTCTGTGGAAAGGAGATGTTCACAGGACCTGCCGCATGGGGTTGTTGGGAGGATTAAACAAAATAATGGAATGTGCTTGGCACGGTGCTGGCACATAGGAAATGTCACTGTCATTTTTCTCAAGATAAATATTTTTTTCATTTCACCTTTATTCATTTGGATTAAAAGTATACTGCATTGCTTACTTTACTGATAGAATTTTGAGATCAGGATAAAGATACCTGGGAAATGGACTTTTGGGGACCTGATATGCACACATCTTGGGGGGAGGCTCTGTGTGTTCCTTCCACGGACAGCTTCGGAATCAACGTGGCCATTGTTAGGAGAGAACATTAATATCGTATTTAGCAAGAAATGATTCGTTTACATATAACTTATTTTAACTTAAGAAGTCTCTTTGGCATATATGACATTGATCACTGTTTTCCAGTTAAAGATTCACATAACATCATTACATAAACATTAAAAAAACTTTTTGTTAATTTTATCGAAGTATAGTTGAGGTACAGTATTATGTAAGTTACAATATAGTGTACAATGTATAAGTGTATTGTACAAGGTGTACAGTATAGTGATTCACAATTTTTAAAGGTTCTATTCCACTTAGTTATTATAAAATATTAGCTATATTCCTGTGCTGTACAATATATACTTGTAGCTTATTTATAGTTTGTGCCTCTTGACCTGACCCCCTATCCCTATCTTGTTCCTCTCCCTTCCCTCTCCCCATTGGTAACCACTAGTGCTCTATAAGTCTGTTTTTTTGTTGTTGTTATATTCACTAGTTTGTCGTATTTTTTAGATTCCACACATAAGTGATCTCACACAGTATTTGTCTTTATCTGACTTATTTCACACAGCATAATACCTTCCAAGTCCACCCATGTTGTTGCAAATGGCAACATTTCATTCTTTTTTATGGTTGAGGTTTTTTTGGGGGGTGGGAGGAAGCAATAAGTTACATACAATAACTGTCATTTAATTATTAACTCTACCGTCATTGCCACACATGTGGGGAGATGCCCTGATCCACAGCCACATCTTCCAACATGAAAAGATCATAATTACGCAGGGCTGGACTTCGGCAGAGCTAGTGTGTTTGTTGTATATACATGGAAATTGTTCACTTTCCAACATTTACAGTGAATTAAAATACTGAGTTTCCAGAGAGACAACTACTGACGTAAACGGTAGAAAATCACCCTCGATTAAAATAGTCCAAGAACACAATTCTGCCTCTGAGCACAGCAAGGGAGAATCTCTCAGACACGTTCTTTTTATCCCTTTTTACACAGGTGACAGCAGACACACCAAACATAACCTCAGATTCGCACGTCTACTCAAATGGCAACGTGACCTATCTGTGAGACCTTGGGCAGGTTACGTCACCTGTCTGTGCCTCAATTTCTCTATCTGTAAAATAGAAATCATAACAATACCATCTACTTCACATGGTGGTTAAGAGGATTACATGACTCAACACTTGTTAAGTTCTTACATCTGTGCCTAGGATGTTATAATCCCTTTGTAAATGTAAGTCAGTAAAACGAGTTAATAATAAGGCCTTAGGAGAGCAATGGCCTAAATCATTAGGAAACTTGTTAAAATTCATCGTCACTCATAGGAACAGCACATAAAGGAAATGGGACTTGTGCTCAAATAGGGGTTTGTGTTTCTCAATCTAAGAGTGCAGCAAAATTGTTTTTTGGTTTTTTTTTAAGAAAAAACAATAGCCATGGCTTCCATCATATTTCTAGCCTCAAGTTATGATTGGGTGTCATGAAATATTAACTTAGGCTGAGTATTTGCAGACAGACAAAACCCTCAGAACAAGCAAGATGGCATGCCTAAGAGCAGTATGCCCAATCTGCTACGTAGAGCATTCAGACCTAAGTGTACGACACACATAACACAAACACGCCCAATGCATTTGGGCTGGGGAAGTGGGGGAAATTGGTTTGTAGTTTTTAAGCCCATCTATCAAACGAGGGGTGATGTTCTGTGGTAATGTGAGGGTGCTGTCTACATCGGGGCCAAAATGTTATCTGCCCCCTTAACTACTTCACCAATCATTGCCTTTTTCCATTGAGAGAGGACCCAATCCCACTGGAAATGACCTAGAGAAACTTTGTGAGAACTTTCAGCTTCTCTGTTGTTGACTGAAAAAAAAATGCACACCCTTAACGTTGAGAATTATGTCTTATTTGGCGGACAAAACTGAGGACTTAAGGCCGGGACACAGCCTCTCAGATAGATCGCTCTGGGGGATGGCTCCAAAGAGGGAAGGGAGAAGCCAGGATATGTAGGCGTTTTGGCAACAAAGACCAGGGAGTCAGAGCATCAAAAGATTACTGTTAATTAAAGGAAACAAGACATCGCAAGTTAAGGAAGTTAGCGTTTTTCTGGGTATGGGAAGAGGCAGGAGTCTGGGCTCACTGAAATCATTCCTTTGCTATGCACCTCAGCTATCTGGGGCCAGGATCCTGTGCTTTCGCATCCTGAGTCCCCTCAGGGTGCACGGTCAGGGGGTGGTGGCAGCGGCAGACTGCTAGATGGCGGGCATCCTGTTTCTCTCCTGAGCTCCAGGGCTCACCGTCAGGGTGGCTGTAACATCTTTTGTCTACTGATATAGCAGGCAACATTTTTTTTCCACTGATATTGTGAAAGAATTAATTCTGTCCCCACTCTATTTACCTGGGAAGGGAAGAGCTGTAGTGCTTATGACGTAACGGTAAAAGATAGTCAAGCAAGAGTCATCCACAGTCCTGGGGTGACATCCAGGGGCCTCCTTCCCTTCTGGTCCAAGCTCTAGCAAACTCACTGCTCCCCAAATCCAGCCCATCCTTTTCCTTTTCTCTCCTTGCTTTTCTCTCCCTCCGACTGGTTTCTCCATTCTCCTCTCTACCCACCAAATTCCTATCCACTCCTCAAAGTGCGGTTCAAGCCCCACCTCCTTCCTTTGTAATCTTCCCTAATTCCTTCTGTGGGGAGATTCTGTTCTCCACCGGACAACAAATACTTGCATCTCTCCCTTACTGGAGAACAAGCATTTTGAGGGCAGTCATCACTGCCTCTTCTCTCCTGCAGCCTCTCTGAAGCACCCACACGTAGCCAGGTCCTTGATAATTACTGAGTCCATGAGAAGAATCCCTCCTCCGAAACTCTGCACGGGGCCTTCAGAAGCCGATCCTGAGGACTTGGGAACATCATGTGGCCGTCAAACTGGATCTCTGATGGGTCAGGTCCCTGCCCTGGCAGTGGGGTGCCACCCGTGCCCCTCAAGCGCATGCAGGTCTCGGGTTACGGTGAAACCTCACTATGAAAGGTGACTGTTAGCGCTGTATTCTTTATCACGTCCCCTGAGGGACATCGCTTTCGTACCACTGATGATTCGACAGGGCTTATAGCACAGGCAGGAGTACCGTCCCCTCAAGTCACCATCAGTGAAGTCTGTCAGTATCGTCACCTGCTACAAAGTTTCCATCCAATCAGCAAAGAGAATCCCCAGGTGACTACAAGGCTGAGAGGCTGGGTTAAATGTTGGGGAAATAAAAACGAATCAAACACAGTCTCTGCCCCTGTATCATTTTACGTCTCAGGAACTACATTGTACTTTTGGGAGCAATTCATTCTCACCGTATCCATGTCATTATTTCTAATTTATACTCAGAGGCTAAATAAAGCAAGGACAACCAGGACACCTGTAAAGGAAATAGAGCTGGGGAGATGCTGTGGATGAACGCCTTTCCCACCAGGGCGGGACCCACTCGGAAACGTATTTGGCCAGGGTAAACCAGGAGGCCCCGATGGCCCGGCGAGACTCAGCTCTTGTGCTCTTTCCACACAGAGAAGAGAGATGCCCTTTCAGCCTTTGTGCCTGCGTTAGGGCCCACCAGCCCCCCAACACCCCAGTTCCCACCACAGCGCCTGTTGCTCTTTCTCCATCGGCAGATGTACTGGAAGGTGACGGGGACACCGTCTGACTTGTAGCCGCCGGAAGCCGCCAGAGCCAGCCAGCTGCCTGACCCCTCGACAGGAATCAGAGTCGCAGAGAGAGTCCATTCTCTGTCTCATCCTCAGGGAGCCTGGCTTCTGTACCACTAAGGGCCAAGTATGAGGTTCACCTGGCCCAACCCGGGAACTGGCCACCGTCACGGCCAGGAGAAAGGCAGACTTCCCAGAGAAGGAGCTCACTCACCCTGGTGACACCTGGTGTTCTCCGCCCTCCACAGGACACCTGCTGGTTCAAGTGGAAAGACTCAGAGGTCATCACTGTGCTGCCAGAAATCATTTCTTTGTCCGCTAATAAATCCAAACCCAATTTGGAGTATGAAAAACAACGAAAAAAAGAATTCTGCTTTAAGGGGACTGTCTTACATTTCACAAGTTGAACATTAGTAAATTCCTTCTACAAGTTTGCCCCGTTCTTCATTAATCTTATGCATTGATGCATCCTCAGAACTTGGCCCAGAAGGCCCAATACCACCCCTAAGTAGGAGAACATGAGGAGAGGACAGAGGAAGAAATTGAGCTTATCTTTAGCCAAATTCTTTTTCAAGTCACTTTTGCCCCTCGAGGACGTTACTGTGAGGTTCATGACCTCCGTATAATGCTTTACTCTTCATTTATCCCAAATTCTAGAGGGGCAAATCATTCCGTATCCACAAATTTTCCAGAAAACTGATTTTTATCCTTTTTCTATTAAAACCGCTTTCAGAGTTGGGAGACAGAAGTGGTTAACTATATCCTTTGGTGTTTATTATAATCAAGAAGAGATAATTAGCATTATTTGGGGCTGTCAGCTATCAACACCTTCCAATTGGCTCGGGCTGCCAATTAACACAGTTTATTCTAAAAGGATGTAAAACAAATGTCTTAGACTGAACTTCAGTCCAGACTTATCAGGTGTGAAATTGTTAAACGTTCCATCGAGTTACTTTTGCTTGGGGGATGTTCCATATTATACCATGTGACAAAAACAAAAAACCCAAAAACCATCCTGCCAAGAAGACGTACACATCCCTTCCACAGATAGCAAGGCCTGGAAAAGGCACGGCCAGCGGAGCAGAATTTACTCTGAGCTGTGTACCACGTTCGGTGTGTTCAGGTGGGAAAGAGAACGGGAACACCAGGCAGCCCTCCTGAGGGTAAGAGGAAAACTCAAAACTCAGAAACACGGGCTCTGAGCAAATGCAGAAGACAGACTTAGAGGTAAGAGCCCTGAACCAAACAGTGGACACCTCCACACACACCAGACCACAGGGGGTGACAACACTGGGGACACCCACGGGGGGCTTTGGATCTGGGAAAAGAGTCTCTTCTCAGCAGACCTGTTCAGGCAGTGGCTCGTGCTGGATCCTAGTTGAGAAGAAAAGGAGCTGGTGATTAAGACCCACTGTGCGTCCTTGAGGGTCATTGCCTGGAGGTGCAAACCAGCCAGGGGCCTCCACGGAGGATGGGCTCAGGCTGCCCTGCCAGGCCTTTTCCTGTCTTCCTAAAGTCCCGAGTTACAGAACCCCAGGAAGCCTTTTTCTACACAGACCATGGCGACCTTACATAAGAATCCATCGAAACTCTGCTATCCGAGTGGTAAAAAGTTAGGTAAGAGAAATTCCCTTTGATAGAGCCCTATCCTTATTAAGCTTATTTCTGTTTCAGGTGCTGATGATTGCATGAGGGCCTGAGGGCCTCTTCTCACAGGAAAAAGTAAACAGACATATTGTTCTTAAATCCAGAGTGAAGGTCACATGTGTTCCAGAGAATGAATAAGCGACCTCAAGTTTGATCTTCAAGTAAGTACAGGACTATGATATGAAGTTTGTCAAATGACTTCTTGCTCTGCTTCAGAAATACACTTTTTAACAAGGAGTGACGCTTTTGTAAACTATCCGATATAATGTGGTAAGATTTTTCCCCCTTTTTTCTGTTAACTTTGATGACATTTACTTCATTCCTTTCAAAGTGTTCCTATTTTTATTATGTTGAACCATCTGGCCAACTGCTTTAGCAAGTAATTAAAAACCTTACAGGGGATTAGAATTTTAATTCGATTATACATTTTTTGATGAATGGGGATGGGGAAAAATTTTTTTTTTTTTTTAGGCTGGGAAATGTCATTTGTTTTTGTTTTTTTTTAACATCTTTATTGGAGTATAATTGCTTTACAATGGTGTGTTAGTTTCTGCTTTATAACAAAGTGAATCAGGTATACATATACATATGTTCCCATATGTCTTCCCTCTTGTGTCTCCCTCCCTCCCAAGGGGAAAAATTTAATGGCTTCTTTGCTAGAAAGGATTATCATCCCCTTTCCTGCCTTTACCTACTTACATCATAAAACTTTTTTAAATTAAAAAGAGGTTCTTTTCATTGAGGTCATAAGATTGTTTTAAATTGTAGAAACTGAATTTGGACTGAAGCTTTCTGAAGAAGGGTAGGTTTGGCCTTTGTACCTAATTTCCCTTGGAGGGACCCAGCACCAGCATTGAGGGACTCAAGCAAGGAAGTATACAGATTATCGCAATTACGGGGAGGAAGAGGAGGTTAGTGGCTCCTATGGGAGGTTCTCAGATCAGTTCCCGACTCCTGAGATGGGCGGTCGGGGCCCTGAGCTGCATGGCAACAGGTGTGAGTAGCCACGGAACAGCGAGAGTCCTGCAGCCCTTTTCTGCCCCACAGAGAAAGCTTTAGGGCTGCAGAGCTGGTGGATAAACTCCGGGGAATAGGGAAGGCGGTTCCGGGATGGCAGCTGTGCAACAGACCCAGAGAATCACCAGTCCGGGGTGAGGTACGAGGGTGGGAAGCTCTGTGAGGAAGGTCTGAGAAAAAGGGGACACGGAATTGATGGCCTGAGAGAGCGGGGATGTGAGACCAAAAAGGCAAGGATAAGGAAAAAGAGAGGCCACTGGAGATGCCCGTAAAAACAGAAAGCAGTATGAAAAGGCATGGCTCAAAGGTGAAATAACTAGTCAGAGTTTAGGAGAAATGAAATGGATTCACCCGAAAGAAAAAGCAGCTTTAAGATACGGGGGATCTGGTGAGTAAGACAGCCCTAAGAGCAAAGTGACAAAAAACTTCAGGGGAAAAAAAGGAGAGGCAAGGCATGAAGTAAACTGTAGTGTTATGTTTGTGTTTGACAAAAGGAGAATCCATTTGAACTTATTAGAAACAGTCTGCTTTGAAGAGATCAGGAATCATGACACTGGAACCTAAAGAAAGGGGTAGTCATAGCCCACTATTGGGTTCTGAATAAACCATAATGTCAACACTATTTACTTGTTTTAAACTTTACAAAACAACCCACAGACAAAGCAAGGAAGACCTAACTGCAAAGAGAACAGACGTATTTAATACCTCTGAACCATAATTTAAAAATGGATAAGAGGGTAATTTGCATAGTGTGTGTATTTTACCACATTAAAAACAATTTGAAAACAGAAGAGGGAACAGAAATGTATATGTTATCAACCTTGATTGTTTGAAAGTTAAAGAAGAGACAACAGTTTGAAGGTCGCAGGGGGAAAGAGTAAGTAAGGGTAGGGATGCTAATGGTAGGGTGCTAATGTCCTCACCTTGAAACAATGTTTCAAAGAGAAAAAAGAAATGGAGGTTTAAGTGTACTATTTAATGTTACAAAGGTAAACAATAAAGGAATAAAAACTAGTAAGATCATACTGAGCAGAAGGGGGAAGGGAAGTTAAAAGCGAGCTAAGTTAGGTTAGAAGATAAAGGTTAAGAGGATAAATCAAACAACAGCACATTATTCATCATTTCGGACAAAAATTGTTCCAATGTGATTGCTCTTAGGGAGCAGTTAGGTTGGAGGGGGTCAGTTCTTTTCACTGAGATATTTTTTTTACTACTTGAGATCTGTGTGTGTATATTAACTTGATAATTAAGAAAATTTTTGTTTAAAAGACTAAAAATAGATAACCAGTAAAATCCTTTTGCAGTCATCTTACAGATGAGAAAATGCTGGATGAGGATAGAGGCCATTTAAAGGGTTGGTGAGAGTGTGGGCCTTGGAGACGGTCCCCCAGCCAGGAGGGGCTGTGCTTCAAGGACCCAGAGGAGATGAATGTCATACTCCTCAACCTGAAACGGGGGAAACGTAACACTTACCTCACTGGGGGGTTGTGACGATTAAATGAGAACATGTATGACAGTGGTCAGCATGTGTCAGTGGCTGCAGTAGGGGTTGAATATCCCCAAACAAGTTTACACTCACGTATGGTTATTCATAAGGGCCAAAGCAAGGCAAGACCTTGTAACCCAGGGGTCCGCAAACCCCGGGCCCCGGACCAATATCAGTCCGCAGCCTGTTAGGAACCGGGCCGCACATCGGGAGGTGAGTGGCAGGTGAGCGAGCAAAGCTTTATCTGCCGCTCCCCATTGCTCCCCATCATTCGCATTACCACCTGAATCATCCCCCCACCCCGCCTGCATGCCCACCCCCAGAAAAACTGTCTTCCAGGAAACTGGTCCCTGGTGCCAAAAAGGTTGGGGACCGCTGTTGTAACCAATTCACCACTTCTTTGTTTCAGGGCTGGCACAGTGGCCCTAACCAGGTTATTTAACGTCCCCAAGCTGCACTCTACTCAACTACACAGTAGGAGCACTGCTTTTCACTAGCCCTCTTGGTGGGTCTGAGAACGGTTCAGGGGCTCTTCCTCTGGGTACCTGCTGCCTAATCACATCCCTGTCTCTCTCTTTCCCTATAATTTTATGTAAAGCTTGTTGTTTATAAGCCTACAGTTGTTCACAGGGGGAACAAAATACAAATTGGGTTGAACAGACTATTTCATGAAACAAGAAGGTTGTATTGGCTTTTTGTATCTTTCCAGATAAAAAAAATAGATAACAGAGGTGAGGGAACCCATTACGTCAGATATGCTGCCTAGTCTTTGCAGCCAAGAATACGAACCAAATGCAAACTAACTCAGCTTAGAGCAGACCTGTGCATCTAGGTCATATGAAATTAGTAGACTGTCCGCAGCACCATCTTGACATTAATAACAAAAAATACTTGTAAAGGTTTTTTGTCGGTAATAAATATCTCTATTCCATAGTCTATTTAAGAAATCATAAATTTTAATTATAATTTCTGAAAAAATACACAGTTTAAACTAGCAAAATCTTTCAAAGATGAGTTCTGACAGGATCACCTACACTGACTCAGGATTTTCAAAAAACAAACAAACCAAACAATAGGTTCATTTAGCCCCAATTAACTAAAATAAAGTTCTCAACTTTCAAGGAAACACAGTGTGTCCACCTGTTGCCATGACAATGCCTGTGCTCAGCACCACTTATCATGATGGAACTGCCAAGTACAGTCCATCTCTGTGTGTGTGTGTTTTATACATCACACGTAGGGAGCCAAACCTTGTAAGGAAGGAAAGACAAGGAGATGACAAGGCACCCTGATGAGCACGTTGGTCCAGGAGCAGAAAGAAGAAAGCTTATATCCATCTGAGGGCATTAAATCCTTCTCACACGTCCTGGACATCCTATCTCACAATCACACTTCTAAACATGGAACTCAAGTAAATGAAGCAATAGGAAAGCGAAAAAGAGTTCAATTAATTGGATTATGTGCTAGTGAATAAACAGGAAAGTTTTTCTCAGACTATTTCATTATTTTACTTTCTTGCCTTTAAATGATCGTTTTAAGTGGAATCCAGACCCTGGTAAAGAGTAGAGATCCTGGGGCTTCCCTGGTGGTGCAGTGGTTGAGAGTCCGCCTGCCGATGCAGGGGACGCGGGTTCGTGGCCCGGTCTGGGAGGATTCCACATGCCGCGGAGCGGCTGGGCCCGTGAGCCATGGCCGCTGAGCCTGTGTGTCCGGAGCCTGTGCTCCGCGGTGGGAGAGGCCACAACAGTGAGAGGCCCGCATATCGTTAAAAAAAAAAAAAAAAAAAAGTAGAGTCTTCACCAGAATCTATGTGAGCCTCAAGAAATACAAGAAACATCTTAATCACAACCAGGGGAATGCAATCAGCCCAATTCCAGAAGGCAGGGAATTCTACAGCCTCACTACTCAAGGCATAGTTCAGGGACCAGCCACATCAGCATCACGTGGGCGCCTGTTAATAAGCACATGGACTTCCAGGCCCCACCCCCATCTGCTGCACCAAAGCCTTTCATGAGATCTCCAAGTTACGCATATGCATAGATATGTTCAAGCATCTCTGCTCTATAGGACAAACAAAAGAAAACAAAAAGCTGAAACACAGACAGAAAGAGATGGAAAGGGGAGCCTAGAGATTCCGAGACTTTTCAGCCCACGGCTCTTAAAGCTCCTGTTTTGAGGTAGCACTTGCCACTTTCACTCATGTCCCCTGGACCAGAGAAGTCACTTGGCCGGAACCGCCATGAATGGGTACATCCTGATATTGATTTAAAAAATAATTATGAGAAATATTGAAATGGATTTTAATATTTAAATCTACTTCTACGTTTGAGTTAATGACTAGAATGAATAATGTCAAAGTTTTTTGGTTAGGAAAATATATAAAATAAATTTAATTTTTACAGAGCAGCATTGCTCATCGTTCTGTAAGTATATATATGAGGCAATGTGAAAGCTAACCCAAAGCTAACTGACTGGAGAATATTATTGGATAATTTTAAATGTCCCTGTATAGAACCTCCATACAACGATTAAGGCCAAAATTTTCTTTGAAATGGAAATTAACTGGCCTAAGAAAACCTATCTGTTTCACTGCTTGGTCCTAATGAAGGATTCGGGGGATGGTAGGTTTCTTGAAGGAAGTAGGATGGAGGGGAAAGAAATGACCTTTTGCAAACACTACCTTCTCCCTAAGTGTAGTGGACTCGTCTGCAAAGAGGTGAGTAATAGCGGCCGCTGTGCCCAGCTGGCAGAGTCATCAGGTTCAAATGCAAGAATGGGTGTGAAAGTGACCTGTAAATTATAAAGCACCGGTCAAACATTTCATGCATTTTTTTTTCCTTTTCTTTTTAAACCACAGAGGCAATATGGTCTAAAATCATGGACTGAGGAATCACACAGGATGTGTCTGTCTGCCAGCACCTCCCCCTGAGGATCTGGAACAGTGAGTACACATCTCATATTCCCAATTTCCTCTCGGTTAAGTGAAATGATACTCATCACGGTAGATTGTGTTATTGTCAACATGCCTGCTTTCCCTCCCTTCCTGTGTAGCCCCTGAAGGAGGATTAAAGAGCCACCCATTCATGGTGGTTCCGGCCAAGTGACTTCTCTGGTCCAGGGGACATGAGTGAAAGTGGCAAGTGCTACCTCAAAACGGGAGTTTTAAGAGCCGTGGGGTGATTCTGCCACCACTGTCCTCCCTAGGCCACGAGTGGCAGCTCACCCAAACAGCGGCTGCTCCTTTGGTGTTCCAGAGTGTGGAGGATACACGCTGGAGCAGCATCCAGTGTGCAGGTGAAGGAGGAAGAAAGCATTGCAGCCAGAGATGCAGGGAACCGTCTGTTGGCACTGCAGCATCTAGTGAAAGCTAAGATACCTCTCCTCTGTGTAGACTGCAGTGAAGATTAAATGTGATCATGTATAGAGAATACCCGAAAAAAATAACACCTGCTATTGTCAATAAATGTTTGTTCCTTCTCTCCACTAGCATTCATGAAGCTGATACTGTTGCTGAGAGCAGCTGCCCCAGCTGCCCCCATGTGCCCATCAAAAATCCAGACTAGTAAGAGCTTAGGCACTTGTTGTAGGGACCTAACATTGACTGAGGCCTACTGCATGCTCAAAGTGTGCTAAATTTCGTTATGTCAGCCTAACAGTCCTGAGAGATTGGTTTTGTATTCTCTGTTTTACAAGGAAGGTAATTTGTAATTTGGAAAAGTCGATGGCATATTGATGGATCTGGCAAGAGAAAAACGAAAACAGCCTTCAGTATTTCCAGGATAAAATCTAAGAGAAACAAGAACTAACCAGTTTTTAATGAGTCACGCGATAGGGTGAATTAGATAATTCATAATTAATATCAGTGCTGTGCTCAAATAATAATGTCTTTCATTAAACTGCAGGAGTGATGCCCAGAATGAAGACTGGTCAAAAGGAAGCACGTACGGGGCTTCCCTGGTGGCGCAGTGGTTGGGGGTCTGCCTGCCGATGCAGGGGACGCGGGTTCGTGCCCCAGTCCGGGAAGATCCCACATGCCGCGGAGCGGCTGGGCCCGTGAGCCATGGCCACTGAGCCTGCGCGTCCGGAGCCTGTGCTCCGCAACGAGAGAGGCCACAACTGTGAGAGGCCTGCGTACCGCAAAAAAAAAAAAAAAAAAAAGGAAGCAGGTATGAACATGAATTTGCTGTGCGGTTCTCACACACACACACACACACTCAAAAGTATGCACACATATGTGGCTCTATGCATTTGCATCAATATGTAAGATCTTGTATAATAAACCTGAGGCTAAAATAATTAAATAAACAACATAAGCAAGTTGTACACATTTTCAGTACAGCAAAGTACAACTGGACAAGGGAACTGAGAAGTAAAGTTGCCCCCCCTGCCCCCAAGGGCTGCCCACTTCTTCACAGACACGGAAGCTTCAATTATCCATGTGGGGAATGGACTTTTGGATTAAACTCATGATTCACTATAGGGGAGAGGGAAGGAAACAGACCAGGAGTTGTGACCAGATCCAGGCCTGTGCTGAGATATGACAGCTCATGTCAGATTAGAAAGGTCATACGGCTTACTCCAAGGGACACAGCTAAGAATTATTAGAGCAAGAACCCAGGTCTGTATGCACGTGTGTGATCCATCCACAGAACACCTGGAAATAAAGGTTTCTGAAGGCAAGTACAGTGCAAACATTAACCTTGAAAACATGTTCCAATTCTGTTTAAACAACATACTCTAGAGAAGCTTTTTTTCTTTTTCTAAAATGTTAAAATGTCCAAAAGATTTAGATTATACAAGAAAATATTACAGAAAAACAAAACTGATTTTAAGAAAACGAATGGCCATAGTATAAACTGCCCATTCTCAGGGCTTCCTAAGCAAGACTGTGGGACTAAAAAAAAAAAAAAAAAAAAAAAACTACAAAAAAAGATATTCTACAGGAAAAATAATTCACATACAATATCTCACTGTAATTCCCTTTCTGCTGGCCTTTCTTAGAAATCACTGTACATGTAATTAGGATGGGTCCATTTGAAAATGCTTACCATCAAACTGTTTCAACAAGGCAAATAACACATCTGACATGCTAGTAGATTCAGAGTTTGGTCAACCTCAGCTGTACTTTCTAAAAGCTACTTTGTAATAAAATATAGCCATTTCCACGTTCTCATTTGCGTTGTTCCTGAAATCTCTTTTAGGCCCACAATGTGTTTCTATGCCTAGACTTTGCTTGGAAGCTTACGTTGACATGGCCTTGTCGATTCCAGCCTCTCCTGACTATGCGATACTTAAAATCCTTAATCCGATTTAGCTAAAGCGTCCAAAGTTACGAGATCATTGACATAAACGCTTAGGGTTGTGGAATGCGTATCTGGATTTTCTTAAACGTTACCTTGGATTAAGATACAATTGTAAAGATGAATAATGTTTAGCTTATGCAGTGAGAGCATCTGTCTGCCTGTCTGCTCTTTCCCGTGAATTTGTTCCACAGTCTTAGACTACCTTTCTTGGAATAATTCTTAAAATAATTTTAAGCATTAATGTTAAGCATTGAATCTTCAACATCTGTGCCATTCGTATTATTTAAAATGTTTTAAAACGATCTAAACTATAGTGGAATCTTGGAAAACTTGCCTCTTGGTATGAATGAGGAGACTCACGGGGGTGTTGAGTGGCTTTCTTCATCTTCAGGAAAATTCCATTACCCACTCACCTGTTAACTTCTGGTGGTGACACTGAGATAACAGCTGGCAGTACAACCTCCAGCTGTTGCTTCCTACCATTTTAAACACGATGCTGGGCCCACGCTTCCACTAAAATCATGAAAACAACAAGGCTTGGATACCCAGCAAACCATATGGACTCGTTCATACTATTCTACTGAACCAGTGTTTGAGAAAAGCATACGGCAAAACAAGTGGACAGGTTCTGAAATGGAAATAAGCATTCTAGAGTTGGATTTTAACTGATGTGCAATCCAAAAAAAAAAAAGCTAGAAAAGTTTTGATTACTTTTATTGTTACCTATAGGTTGCCAAACACTTGCTACTTGAAAAGTTACTTTTCTGATCAAAGTTGCCATTTGTTCTTTTCTAGCAATATCCATCAGAATCCCAGTGTGGGGATAACTTACGAAGAGAGGAAACACTGGAGGTGCCCCGAAGAAACTGGTGTAAGCCGTCTTCATCTTCACTGGAGCTGACTATACTGTTCCTCATTTCCAGCATGGACAGCTGTGTGCAAAGGCTGAGCTGGTGGTCCAACTTCTGGACCGTCTATAAAGCAAAGTTGTAAGATTTCTGAGTGCCATGAGACTTAGATCATCTATTCCCTGTAAGTAACATTTACTTTTCCTTGAAATAGAAGACTATCCGGTACACAGTCAGTGCCCAATAAATGGTAGCTCTAATTTTTATTATAAGCTATTACTACAAATACATTAGGAAAAATGTAATATACTCAATAGCCTATTTATGAATCTGAAAAATAATAAGCACCAACCTAATTTGATAACCGCCTTCACCAAGATGACTCGAAGAGCGCACACACCCATACTCATAGTCCCTGGAGAACAGTACTTATCACGGAAACAAGGTTTGCAAGTTCTCTTCTGTAATCATTTTAATTTCCTTCTAAGCAAATGTGGGGAAGTGGAGATCAAACTGCAAATCGTTGGAGATCTAGACAGCTCTGAAATTCCTAACCGAATGGACACAGGCTTCCATCCCATACCTCTCGTCACTTATGGGCATTCTGGGAGGGTACCTGACCAGTAGAATGTGCAAGACTGGAAAACACAGGGTTAAAAAGCCAACCTCCTGCTTGCTGGGGCTGATCAGCATTTATCAGTCTGCAACTTCCCCCTGCCCCGCCTTCCATGGCCTATACCACTGCCTAGTTCTTCCATTCATTTATCATCTTCCTTAGATTGCTTGAAAGACTCTTTATGAAGAGGTTAGCACCTCATCACCACAAATGGAGGTCCCTGACATTCACAGACACCTCACCAGGTCATGGAAAATATAATAATTGCATAATATCTCCTCACGCTTGAGAAATGATTCCCTGAAGGGTCTCTAAATTACAAGCATCCCCACTTCACTTAACATATGACTAATTAATGAAGATTCAGGAAAATATATATTGCATAAAAGGAGACATACCTAACTATGCATATGTATTTAACAAAACAGACTCAGAAAAACACTTACTTTATCATTTAAGGTGGGATCATTCAATGAGTAGAGCTTATTTGTAATGTCTTTTCCTATAAGATACCTAAATATTTCATATAGGAAAGGCTCTGATTCCAGAAAGTAAGTTAATCTTTCTCTTGACCAGCATAAAAATCTACAGTTATCATCTGCAATAATGGTGACCTGCCAAAGAAACAGAGAGAAAAATGTGTATGAATTATGATGTTAGTAACCTGGGGGGAGGGAAGAGTAGAATAATTTAGTGGATATTATCATAGCAATGCTGTGTCATATTAGTTAAAATAAGATCCATACACACTCGCTTCTATAACTAAGTATAACATTACATTTAAAACCAAGCAATCTGTAGACTAAATGAAAGCAAAGTCTTCAAGTTTTGTTGTTCTGTTTTGTGAGGTCTGGTGATAGAAGAATGGCCACCGTGTCAATAGCACTGCTACGGAGTGTGCTAGACTGATGTCTCAGTTGGATGTACAATTTATGGCGAAATATTTCTTTATATCCAGATAATTATACTAGAGAATGAGAAAGCAGACTCACGTGAATTGGTTTTAGGGCCCAGATGGTTACTGATAAATATGGCTAGTAAGGGTCCTTCTCTGGGTCCTTCTGTCATAGGTATTTCTTGAGTGTGACCTACCAAGGGTAGCCCACTGGGGACACACACAGAGATCCCCCAGTTAGCTCAGAACTGGGAAACCATACCTTTTCCTTAAGTGTTATTATATAGGAAAATGGGAAAGCATTGTAATTGCACTACACAGAATTTAAGTATTCCTTAAATACATCCTCTCTCCAGAGCAAGGGGCCACGCCCTCACTCCAAGTTCAGGGTCAGGACACCCTTCCTCCCATGCAGGTCCTTCTGTCAGCTTCACGTGGCACTCCTATCACTGAACTCAAGCTCATCCATGGTCCACTCTCTCTCCTGAGCACCCTGAGGGCAGGGACTGTGCATCTTCATACTGAATGCCTGGCTTCCAACACTGAGTGGTGCTCAGTGCAGGTTTACTGATGAAGAAATTAACATATGAACACAAATACTGTTGAAGGCAAAAACCATTTTTACATCTTCAACATTAAACCCAATGCTTGTCCAAGTGGGAGGTTAATAAAGGTTTCTAAATTGACATGAAGTCATATCTGGGCTCAGAGCAAAGATTTCCAGAGGAGCTCTTTACCCTTTGTTAGTAAAAAAATTAAACATATTTCAGATGACAAGGAGGTATTTATGTCTACTAGGAGAGAAAACAGAAAACCCAGCTTCTCTCCTTATGTCAGTGGTTGAAATCTGACCTTTAGTAAATGAGAGGGTTTGGCTACAAAACGTGGGTCAGTGTTCCTAGAAAAATAAAGCTGCACTTATTTATTCTATTAAATAATATTAAATACATTAAACAATAAATCCCCCAAACCAAACACATTGGGATTTAAGAAATGCATCAGCAGCTCTATGGCTCCGTAAAACACTAAATTTCATTTATTCTTTCAACGTACATTGTTAGGCTCGTACTTTATGCCAGACACGGTTCAAGGCACCGAGGTTACCACTGTGAACAAAAAAGCCAAGATCCTTGCCCTGTGATGCTTACATTCCAGTGGAGGAAGCCGATGATGAATAAAGAAATGTGACCATCTCAGGGGGCAGTAAGTGTTTTGACAAATACAGAACAGGGGAAAATGGTAGAGAATGAGTAGGAAATGACAGGTACACATAATGCCACTCACTTTCAGTATGTATTGTACTTTAACATTTAAAGTGCTTTTACATCTATCATGTAAGCAGGTCCTTAAAATTGCCTTTGAGGTAAGACGGATAAGATTCTTCCTCATTTTCCAGATGCCAAATGAGAAGCACCAGGGGGCTTCCTTGCTGGCGCAGAGGCTAAGAATCTGCCTGCTGATGCAGGCAACACGGGTTCGATCTCTGGTCTGGGAAGATATCACATGCCGCGGAGCAACTAAGCCCGTGCGCCACAACTACTGAGCCTGTGCTCTAGAGCCCACAAGCCGCAACTACCAAGCCTGTGGGCCACAACTACTGAAGTCCAGGCGCCTAGAGCCTGTGCTCCGCAACAAGAGAAAGAAGCCACCGCAATGAGAAGCCCGCACACTGCAACAAAGAGTAGCCCATGCTCGCCGCAACCAGAGAAAGCCCGCGTGTAGCAATGAAGACCCAACGCGGCCATAAATAAGTAAATAAATAAATTTATAAATTTATAAAAAAACAAATGAGAAGCACCACAAAACTTAGGCAGGTACACATGTTAATGAATGGTGGAGTGAGCACTGCTGACTTCCAGCCCAGGCATATTTTTCCACCAGGCCAAACCCTACCCAATGTGTCCTAGATTCATCAAGACAGTCACAGAGACAGGCATTTGGTGAAGTGACCACAAGGCTGACTCACCATCAAGAATCCTGCATACAAAGAACAGCTGAACACGATGTCCTGAAGCCTACATTCTAGTGGAGGAAGCTGATAATAAGTAAAGACATGTGACCAAGGGGAAAAAAAAGATTTAAAGAAGTATAAGATCAAGTATAAGGTCAAGAGCCATATAACCAGTCCTGAGGAGTTCCCAGAGATAGTAGGAGATGGGCACACAAACAGAAGGCAACCGAGTAACATTCTAGAGGAGTAATTAGAGAAAGTGAGCACCGGGCACACACAGTGGCCCAGTCCGGCACCCAAGCTTTGAAGAAAGGGTTAGGAATGTTGAGGTCCCTTCATTTTGCGCAGATGTCATCCATGCCTTTGGAAGATACAGTTCATGAACAGTGGGGGAAGAAGTTAAAAGAGGAGTTGGAAATCATCCAAGAAAAGAAGTCGTCGTTGCACTTAGGTGATGTATATGCATTTAACTTTTCTTCAACCATTTTAATAACCTCAAGTTGCCCTGAGGCAATAATACTTTCAAAATGATGCTATAATTTGCTTAGCCACCATTTCCTATATTTTTTTAAATGTCTTTTAAAAATTGAAGTATAGTAGGGCTTCCCTGGTGGCGCAGTGGTTGAGAGTCCGCCTGCCGATGCAGGGGACACGGGTTCATGCCCCGGTCCGGGAAGATCCCACATGCCGCGGAGCGGCTGGGCGCGTGAGCCATGGCCGCTGAGCCGCGTCCGGAGCCTGTGCTCCACAACGGGAGAGGCCACAACAGTGAGAGGCCCGCGTACCGCAAAAAAAGAAAAAAAAAAAATTGAAGTATAGTTGATTTACAGTGTTTCAGGTATACAGCAAAGGGATTCATTTATACATATATATATATATATATCTCCTTTTTCAGATTCTTTTCCATAATAGGTTATTACAACATATTGAATACAGTTCCTTGTGCTATATAGTAGGTCCTTGTTGTTTATCTACTTTATATACAGTAGGAAGCCACTTATTTTATTGAAGTATAGTTGATTTACAATGTTAACTTATGCTGTACAGCAAAGTGATTCAGTTATACATATATATTCTTTTTTAATATTCTTTTCCTTTATTGTTTATCATAGGATACTGAATATAGTTCTCTGTGCTCTACAGTAGAACCTTGCTGCTTATCCATTCTATATATAATAGCTTACATCTACTCACCCCAGCCTCCCACTCCATCCCTCCCCCAACCCCCTCCTGCTTGGCAACCACAAGTCTGTTCTCTATGTCTGTGAGTCTGTTTCTGTTTCATAGATAGGTTCATTTGTGTCATATTTTAGATTCTGCATATAAGTGATATATGGCATTTGTCTTTCTCTTTCTGACTTCCTTCACTTAGTGTGATATCTCTAGTTTCATTCATGTTGCTGGAAATGGTGTTATTTCATTATTTTTTATGACTGAGTAGTATTCCATTGTATATATGTACCACATCTTCTTTATCCATTCATCTGTTGATGGACATTTAGGTTGTTTCCATGTCTTGGCTATTGTGAATAGTGCTGCAATGAACATTGGGGTGCATGTATCTTTTTGAATTATAGTTTTGTCTGGATATATGCCCAGGAGTGGGACTGCTGGATCATATGGTAGTTCTATTTTTAGTTTTCTAAGGAACCTTCATACGGTTTCCCACAGTGGCTGCACCAACTTACGTTCCCACCAACAGTGTAGGAGGGTTCCCTTTTCTCCACACCCTCTCCAGCATTTGTTATTTATAGACTTTTTAATGGTGGCCATTCTGACCGGTGTAAGGTGGTACCTCATTATAGTTTTGATTTGCATTTCCCTAATAATTAACGATGTTGAACATCTTTTCATGTGCCTATTGGCCATCTGTATTTCTTCTTTGGAGAAATGTCTATTTAGGTCTTCTGCCCATTTTTCGATTGGGTTTTTTGTTGTTGTTGAGTTGTATGAGCTGTTTGTATATTTTGGAAATTAAGCCCTTGTCGGTCGCATCGTTTGCAAATATTTTCTCCCATTCCGTAGGTTGTCTTTTCAGTCTGTTTATGGTTTCCTTTGCTGTTCCAAAGCTTGTAAGTTTGATTAGGTGCCATTTGTTGATTTTTATTTTTATTTCTATTGCCTTGGGAGACTGACCTAAGAAAACATTGATACAATTTATGTCAGAGAATGTTTTGCCTATGATTTCTTCTAAGAGTCTTATGGTAGCATGTCTCATGTTTAAGTCTTTAAGCCATTTTGAGTTTATTTTTGTGTATGGTCAGAGGGTGTGTTCTGACTTCATTGATTTACATGCGACTAGGCAACCATTTCTTATTGATGGTGGAAAACGATTTTAAACCTGTTAAAATTATTATTCAATTTAAATGTAGTAACAATATTCAAATAGTAAGCTATACCTACAGTATGTATGAGTCTTACAAGTCCCTAAGAGCAGGCATTTAGCTGGAAGCAGGTAGTTAGCATATCGACTGAGGTCATTTCAGTGGATAGCTAATGCTTCATTACTGTCAAATAGATTTACTTAATGATTTCCTGTTACAACAGTCAAGTGAAACATATCTTTAATGAAGAATTTTTATGATGCAATCTAGGAATTTTTAAAGCTTCCATGAAATACATTTGCTTCTTAGGTTATTAGGGTACCTCAGCAGTGCCACGCTTGAGTTCTTGTGAAGAATTTCACAGAAGAAATAAAAGCAAACACGGTAATGGAAGACACAAAAGAATTTCTCTCAGGTAGGGAATTAGACTAAGCGTTTGTAACCGGGTTTGCTGTGATTACCTTAAGACGCTGGATTAGTCCCAAACCAATCCTACGCCCTTACATAATGAAAAGACCTTATCAAGAAAAAGAGCGTCGGAGGGAACTGCTGAATGTCCTGGAATGGGAATGGCAGTCTGACACTATGACTGACTGACTGTCCTCAGGGGAGAATTTATTGTTTTATTTGTGTACTGCACAAAGCTTCACGCACCAGGAACATAAAAATGTCCTGGAGGTGGTCTATTCAGCTAATTCTTACTGAGTTTTCATCTGCACTAAAACACAGCAGAGTCAAGACTGGCAGATTAAATTGCTTTGCAACTTAACCCAAAGATTTACTTAACACTAAGATAAGGTTTTATTTAAAAGCCAGTTATAACTCAGTGTTCATTTATTTCACCAGAGCTTGGACATCTGCCTCCAAGACATTCTTCTTCCTTTAAAGTCAATAAAGGTTTGATTTTCAAGCTTCACAGCACAGGATGTGCTATTGACTATGGGACGGCAACAGCGGGAGGTAAAATCCAAAAGAAAAATGGAAATGGCAAAGCTCGCTGGATATGAAACTGTACAAAGAAGAAACCAAACACAAAAAACTACCTTTTGTGATAATGATACTCAAGATTCTCCAACAGTTCTAAGCAGCAGCTTGGGTCTGTAAGTACTAACACAGCACCTAGGGGGCAGCTGGAAGTTTGGAGTCGTTGTCTCAGCTCTGTCACTCTGCCAGTCATCATAATTACCGCACATTCCTGAACAACATTCACTGTGTAATCTCAAGGGACAGTCATCGAGTCCACTTGCTTCCTTTCCTCCTTTCACCCTACGGTAGAATTCAGTAGCACCCCTACCAAAGAATGAATTTAAAGAAAGAAAAATGCAAAGGAAGCGGCTCCTTGTCAGAACACTTGTAACTGTTCAGAGTTAGAGAAAAATGAGATGAGCAGATTAAAAGGCATGTGGACGGAGACGTCTGGCCATTGACTCTCAGGTGTAAATGCCACTGGCACAGATAGCGAAAAGTTGGTCCTGGGAGCACCTGCCAGTTTTCACTGCGAACTCGCTTCGGGAAGAGGCAATATACTCCTACACAGATGTGCAACAGCTATTTTTACTGTTGAGTATCTGCCAGTAGGAACATTTGGTAAATAATCAAAACAGAATCTTTCCCGAGGGCTTACTCTGATGGGAATCTGCTCCAGCTGTAGAGGAGACAGTCTCGATGATGCCAGGGTAGGTTTTACCCATTGACCCATCAGGAAATGCCACACCAGACTCTATGCCGAGAAAAGCTGACTAGTCTTCGGAAAGACTGAATAAATAGCCTTCACTCAGCTAAGGTACCTCGAGTTTGGTCATGTTTTTAGAAACATGAGGAACATTTCTCAACTACCGAATCCCAATCCCTAGTCCCCAAGAAGAAAAAGAACTGTGACCAGTGGCAGAAATGCCTTTCTTGTTGTTAATTTAATTATAACTATAACATAATTTGAAGTCCGGTGGAAAAGACAGTACATGTTGTATCCCAGGGGCTATGTGCTTCTGGAAACAGAGGAGGTTCAGTTCCCACCTTTTCCCCAAATGCCAGTCTCTTCAGGATTATATGAAACTGAGCTATTGTGTAAAACCACTTGCTACTATAAAGAGAGAAATGGATGCAGCAGATAAATGTTGGGCTTTGGAAGAAGAAATTGTAAGGTGGTCAGAGGAAAGAGGGAGAGAGGAAAGAAGTGGCCCTGTGCCAGTGTGTAGATGGTGGTGATTAAAGATACTATAAGAATAAACCTCAGTGCAGAGCTGACCCTTGAAAACGCAAGGGAAAGTGTAAATGAGGGGAGACAGGGCACAGCAGCTGCTTACTCCTCTGTCTTAAGCTCAGTGAGCTTGCAGCCAGCACTGCAGCCAGGTGGCAAATTTATATGAGACCTTCTAGTAAATGCACATAACTTTAACCAGGTATGTGGTTACTCAGGCCAGTTACTCAGGCAGGGTAGGAGCAGGGCAGGCCTGACACCATTGTAAATAAACTTAAGTAGTGTCTGTGAATGTGCACTATTATCTCCATGTGGCATCCCAAATTGTGTGGCATTTCAGAAAAAGACTCAAAGATAAGATTCTGTCATCAAGAAACACCGATTTTTTCCTCCCTCAGGTGATAGCATCCCCTTCTATTCCATTTCCTACCTAAATACATTTACCCTCCGGCTCATAAGAAAACCTGTTCTCAGGATATTTCCTTACTTCTGTTTATCTAGAGACTGAGACTAAAGGAAACTCTCACCCATTTTCTTGGTTACTCTCCTAACAATAATGAGGGGAATAAAAAAGGAGAGCTGGACACTCACAGAAAGAATCAGAACAAAGTGTCACATAATGGAGCACTTTTTTTAAGATACAAAAAAGAATCAGGCTAAGTAGTCACGTTCAAATTATTGTAATTGTGAAGAACTTCGTTCTTTGCCCTTAAACATATTCATTAAATTTAAAAGAGTAAAGTGGTTACAGTTTTTTTTCATAAGGATTAACAAAGTAGGTTCTCTAGGGCAAAGTCAGTTTTCTGTTTTTCCCCAATAAAAGTAACCAATTACATGTTTTAAGAACACTGATTATCTATAATTGACATTTTCCTTTTTTCTCATAACAAGAGCATTAGATGTTCTCTATGGAGAAATCATAAAAATTCAAATAAGCAAAAAGGAAGAACAGAAAAAAGCAATCAAACTCACAACCCAGAAATAAGTGTTAACACAATGGCTAAATCAGGATAGATCTTTCTAGACCTCTTCCTGTGTACACATACACACTACTTTAAGGTTTACAAAAATGGGGTCATACTGTATGTTCCGTATGGTAATCTCTTCTTTCAGTAAATCATGGCCACTTTCCCATCCATATCCTTTGGATTTTGAATGAGACATGAACTAGTTTCAATCTTCTTAAAAATCATGCCAAAACATACCTGGAATTTTTCACCTTTGTGCATCTGGGTTGATCTAAATTCAGGAGAATCTATAAAGGCACAGGGGTAAATATTATGCAGAAAGTGTCCTCGATAGGAGACCTTCATTCTGATAACAGAAATTAGTGTTAGTAAATGCATAATAATCCACACATAATGTGACAAGCCTTAAAATCTCCATAATCTTATGGGTTTGTATTTTGTAAAATTTTAAAGACCCCCCTCCAGGTGACTGACATAATTAAAAAGCCCTTCCTGAGGCACAAGTATTAATTTCAAAATAAATTTCACCAACAAGGGAAAAAAAGTGTCCGTATTGAAGAATACATGTGCCTTCCAATGGTTATCATTGCTGTTATAGCTGGAGTGACCATATAATTAATTACTCAAACTGGGACACTTTTGAGAGGGAACAGACACTGGCTGTCTCCCAAGGAGACTGATATTCCTAGAAGCTGTATTTCTGTGATGTTCAAAAAATTAAGCAAGTCACCTCTGAGACACGCATAAGCTCCTTAAATTTTAACGCCCAATTTAAACCTATTACAATTCTGTCTCATTAAATTTAAATAAAACTTCCAAAAAAGTTGAAAACTTCACAAATGAAAACCCTGACATCAACAAGATTCACAGCAATAAATTCTACATAATTTTACCATGTTGCTCTGTAATATTCTAAAATGCAGTTGTCTGATGAAAATTCACCACCAACCAGCTCTGTGATCACTTCCTTCATTGGTCAGCGACATTTCCTTTCATTCATTTCCCACCCAGAAGCCAGAAGAGGATTCCAGGCAAACGAAGCATTTCGATTTCCACAGAGCACTTACTTTCCCTTCAGGAGAATACTAAGACGGTCGTCAACTGAGGTTATATCCTCTGCAGCATAGGTCTCGCCCTTTTTCAATGTCTGGATCATGCAAAACTGTCCAGTTAATCTTTTGAACAAATCTGGAGGCACACGGAGTGGTTCAAACAATCGATGGTAGAGGCTTTTGAGTTCCTTTTCGATTTTTACCTGAAAGGCAGCAGTGAGCAGATGCCACACTAACACAGCAACACCAAAACATTGGCTTCTGTGGTCTAAATAGGGATTTTGAGAATAAACAAATCTGCAATGGATGCCATCACCCTTCTGAGTGTTGGTCAATGGAATCTGACACAGAAGAGTAAGTGGTGATGTAAATTTAGACGCCGAAAGGGCACTTTTGCAGTTAAACGGAACCCTGTGAGCATATGGTGAAGATCTGCACCATTGAGTACATCTCTTTCTATGCGCTACCAAGCAACCGTGGAGGTTTCGAATGCTGTCACAACATTCACCTTGCCAATCTTAGCATTTCCTATAAACAACATAAAACCTTTTCATTTTTAGAATACTTTTGTTTCACAGAAGGAAATTATACTAACTTTGAAATATTACAGCAAGAAAATAAGTACGTAAATTAGGAATCAACTTGGAAACAAATTTATGAGGATACATACATTAAACACTTTTTCTATATATAATTATTACCTAATGAGTTAATATAGGAAAGCAAACATCCACAGCTGCAACTGCTGCTTCTCATTTATTCTGTAGCAAAGTGAAGAGTAAAAAAGTTTCCATGTAGTAGTCTCATCCTGAGCTACCATAATCTCGGTAGAATAGAGAACCCACTGGCCAGTAAGGTTGGATGCTAGAGGGAGGGAAAGCAAAATGGCTCAATCACCTCCGCTGTCAGACTATTCAAGGCCCGGGTCAAGCCCCACCTTTGCACCCAGCGTTAGTCTGGGGAATCTGTACAGCATGTGAATGAACTCTGGGGTTCAAATGATCGTCCGTCTCAATGAAATCTACAGTAGCCATACCATGAAGCTTACAGACGCAGATGACCAGGGCTGCTCAGATGTCACTGCAGCCTTTGCAATGCTCTCACTTGTCCTGCTGTTTCATTTGAACGAAGTACTAGCATTTATATTTTTCAAAAAGGTAGGTTTATTGTCAGAGAAGAAACAAAAGCACAGATGCTAAGTGATTTACTTACCTGGTGCTACCATCGCATCAGCAACTTCTGAATCTTATGTTCAGAACTTGGGGTTCTAGTAAGTTCTGATATTCAGAAGCTGAAATCCTTATCATTATTATCATCTACCTTCTCCACTCCACAGCTCTCATAATGAGTGTTTAAAATAATTCACAAATCTGTCTCACTTCCGGCATGCACACTAGCCAATGTGGCACAGCAGCGAACATGCAAACTGAAAAACTGACTCATATTCATAATCTGCTCATCCTGCAAGTCTTAGCTCAAGTCCCAATTCCTTCATGAAGCCCTCTTAATTCTTCTCTTTGAAAGCATCCACTTATCAAATGTTTTCTTGAGCATCAATTAAGTGCTAACCATGCTTGGCAGGAACCGGGAATACAACAGTAATTGTGGTAGATGATATTATTGTTTCCAGCTATTTGCTGCTTCCACCCCCCGTCAGAGGATCATATATCCTCTTATCCTATCCTACCCCCACATCATCAGGCTTGGTCATGTCATTTGCTCTGGCCAGTGAAATGGGAGCAGAAGTTTTAAGAAACATTGGGTGTTTCTTTTGTTCCCTTATAGTTTTCCCTCTGCCATGAGAATGCATGTCCAAATAGAACCTGCTGCTTCAGCAGAGACCCTGAAATGAAGAAGACACATGGAATAGAATCACAGCTGCCAAAGTCCATATATTAGGTTGGTAAGGAAAAAAACCTGTTGCTGTTATAAGGCACTGAGACTATCAGATTGTTTGTTACACAGCATAATGTAGTGAAAACTGACTAATACAGTACGCAAAACAGACTGGGTTACAATGTTTGAGGAGATGACAGTCTAGTGGAATGCCTATTACATATATCACCTGTATCATCAAAATTATAATTTCCTATGAATTATCTTGTTTTCTAATAGTTTTCTATGTGCATGTCTGGCCTTGAACATAAGACTAGAGCAAGCATGTTGTCTTTTACTTTACTGAATATTTGTATGTGCTTTGGACAGTCAACAAACAGCTGTGGAGTGATTTCTAGGAGCCATGCTATTTTCCTATTCTGTTTACATCTGTTTGTTCTTGGTATGACCAAGGAAATACAACAAGGAGTGGAAAAGAAAAAGTTAAAGACTAGTGTTTTCATAACAACTCACCAAGAATGGTGATTTCCTTAAATGAGTATTTTGGACATAAGAAAAAAAAACAGCTATTACATTTTTAAAAATAGCATGAAAAAATAGCATAAGCTATTTGTAAATCATTAGCAAGTTCATGGAAGTTGTCTCTGAGCACTTAATTTTATAACAAGGCAAAGATTTTCCAGAGTGACATTTGAATATCAATAGGCAAAATAAATAATGAAGTTAGATGACTAAAAAGAGAGAATACTGTCATGTTCTCTCATGTCTAAATTGCCCTAATGATTAAAGACGTTTTAAAAACTCGTTGGTAGAACAAATTTCGTGGTGCTCAAATATTTCACTTTCAGAAAGAAAGTGAAAGTCTTAGAAAGACTTTCATAGAAAGTCTCATCTTCAGAAAAATGATATTAAAGGGCCTAAAGATGTTAGATGCTCATTCTCAGGTCCGAACAAAGTACTTGAAAAGCAACAGCTTTAAAGTCTCTTCTTTATTAATTAATTGTTAGTAATTACCGGTCTTTTCTTGTACAAAAGATATGAAAGATGCAAAATGTTGATCCCCAGGAACACCGAGTTCCAGATCATGATATCCAAGGCACATCGGTAGAGAGTGGCCCAGACGATGTAAAGGGTACATCCTGTTGAATAATGAAGTGGGCATGTTAGGTGTCTAGAGTAGCTTCAGCATGTAGCTTAATACATTTGTCATCCTCCATGTATAAAATAAACCAAACACATCTTAGAAATACCTAAGACAAACATCACATTAAGTTACATTTTCGTTTTTGTTTGATTACCAAAACAAACAAAACCAAAACACACTTTGTTGCAGAGAACTTGTAAAGTATAAAAACCATTTTTTAAAGGAGGAAAAACAACTTCATAATTCTGCTACTTAAAGACAACCACTATTGCTATTTAATACTTCCTCACAGTCTTTTTGTATTTTTACCTGATGGCAAACCTAAGGAATTCACAATTTAAAACCTATTCTTTTACTTATTGCAGTGATTTTCCCATTTCATTAAAACTCTTCGTATACATAGTTTTTAATGACTGTAATTAATTAAACCATAATTTATTTAACTATCTCCCTCCTGGTAGACAGGGGAAATGTTTTGGCTGTAATTTTTGACAAGTAGCAAAAACAGCTTTATACATAAAAATGTATCTGTTCTTGTGACTGCTTGCTTAGTTACGGTGGATCACCTGACAGTGAGCCAAGGGAATAACTTTATAGGTTTTGACGACACTAAAGAACTGTTTTCTAAGAGGTTTGTGCAAATTTGCAGTTTCTTTTGATCAGTTTTATGATGGGAAAATCAATATATATTTTAAATTTAAAATAAAATTATCAATATCAATTATCAACACAAATATATCAACAGCACATATGCACATAAAAACTAAATCTCCCATTTAAAAAAGTTATTCTTTTGCAATTTTAAAATTTCATCAGAATGATTTGGGGCACCTGAATAATAGCCCAAAATATAAAAATTTTAAGGTTCTTTAGGTAATATTGCGTAGCAAGTATTGAAGACATGTAAAATCTTATTACTTAAAGGAGACAGGGTAACATAATGGAAGGACTGACTGGGAAGCTGGAGGACCTGAATTATAGTCCTGGTTTGACCACTTTTTCCTAGTCTTAATTTTGGATGAGTCATTTAACTTCTCCAAGGCCTCAGTTTCTTTGTTTATCAAGTGTTGGACTAGGTGATCTCCCTTGGTCTGTTCCACCTCCAAAACTCTTGTCTTAAAAGTCATAATTAGCTTTTGCTTTTTACAGGGTGTGGTTTTATTTTTTCACTCAGTACTCTGCTCCTCCTGCTGTAATCCCTACCTGACTCAGAGGTAACAGCCACAGAAGTCCTACAAGCTACCTTCTAGCTACCCTTCTACCACCTTCTTTGACCCTTCCTTGTCATTTGTCATATATTTCAGGCACAATGAGCTACTCTTCATTCTCCCTCAACATGCTGAATCTCCCTCTCCTCTGTGCCTTTTTCCTGGATACCATACACACTCACACTCAGAGAAATCCTTCTCATCCTCCCAAAACCAGCTCCAAAGTTGTCTCTTCAGTGGACCCTGGTCTGCCTTTCTGCTGAGCCCATCATGCTGTCCATTTCTCCCTGGCACTGGGTGCACACTTGCATCACAGCATCTGATCTGTCCTATGTGACCGCCCATCTGTTTCTCTCCAGCCCCCAAAAGAGTGTCTTTCTCAAGGATGGGGACTGCATTTGTCAATTTCTGTCTGACATATTACAGGTGCTCAAAAATGCACCTGAATAAATGAATCACCAGGGACATAATCACACAGAGAGTAATCTGTCAAGGATCACTGGCTAAAATAGTAAATTCGATTGTTTTAGTATTTTGATGTGGATTAATTTAACGTGCTTCATCAGGGTTAACAGAGCACACCACCCCCCAAATTTTATTTGAACTATTTTGTCTGGGTAACTGTTTTTGTTCCCTGTGTTGCTTTACTTGCTGCAGCAAGTAAATGCCTATTCAAATAATGATAGTTAAAACTATAGAGTACTTACGATGTGCCAGGCACTACTGTAAGTCAGATATCACACTCACCGAATTCTTACAACCCCAGGAGGTGGTATTTTTACCCTTATTTGACACGTGGGGAAACTGAGGTATAGAAAGTTTATTGACCCAGTTACGCAGTTAACAAGTATGTAAATCCTCTGAAACCCCCAATACAAAGTCCATCTGATGCAAGTTATAGAAAAGTTACATAAAATCTCAGTTAGGTTTCTTACCTATAGTTAACATCCCCCTAAGAAGTATCATATGAAGGTGAAGAGTAGTTGGAATAACCAACCCAATTGCAAAAAAAATATTTGCTACATGAAAAACTAGATGATGTATCTCTTTCCAGTTTTCACAAGTGGTCTCATTGGAAGGCACAGGTAGGATAGTTTCTAACTCAGGTGTAAAACCTATTGCAGTTGATTCTGCCAATGGGCTGGACTTGGTATAATTCATCTTGAAAATTCCTATAAAAACAAATAAACAAAAGGACAATCAAAAAATGACAGCTGTATCTTATCACCCCTATGGGTGTTATACTAAAATTATTTCTGAGAACTAAATGTTGGTAAATAGACTTCTCTGGTGGTTATGAATTAGACAGACCTAGGTTCAAATCCCAGCTCTGTCACATATTAAATGTATCTATTTCCTTATCTGTTAAATGATGATAATACTTCATTGACTTTATGAGGAAATGAAATATATAAAATACTTAGCATAGTGCACAACTATTCTCTTATATATACATATATATATATATATCACTCCATATATCTATATGTTTTTATCTAAACATACTTGGAGGGGGAGAGAGAAATGAGGGAATTAACTAGTCTAAAAGACAATCACCAATGTTCATAAACCATAGCTATTACAGTTATTTAGTATAGCTTTCTATCATACTCGCACTAGTGACACTGAATCCAAACACAGGAAAAATAACGAGAAAAAACGATTTTTTTAATACCTTCAAAAAATTAACACCTTACTATTCACTATTTGAAGGCTTAGGATATTTGGAAGGCTTTAATTTCATACTCTTGTTAAATCACTAGAGCATACATATATACATTCTAAAGTATCATATATGACATAATAAATATATTACTATAATCATTTATATGTACAGAGAGAGTGTTAACATTTACTCCTTTAACTGTCTAAAGATTTACTTTCCCATAAAAATTCTAGTTGGTTGCATCTCACAAGTTGAAAAATAGTAAACTTCCAGGTTCCTTATATGGAAGATGGGTCATGAGTATACATTTGACTATTTAATATTAGAATCTGTAGCAAATACATTTCAAAGAATATACATTTTACACATGCTTACATAAACCTTAACACAAAAGGGCACTATTTCCTTACTATATGACCTGTCCTCTCTGGTACTTAAAAAACTCTTTCTATTGTTAATTATACAAATTGGTCCCTGGCAAAAACTATGTAGATTTACAGAATATGTGAATTGTTCTGTTTCGGGAAAAGAATTCCCAATGGGGACCCAAAATATGTTTAAATTTAATTTAGAAATATGATTTTCTTTCCAAATAAGGTCACACAATAAGCCATATTTTTCCATTTTTTTTCTTTTCATCCATCACACTAAAATGAAGGTTTTAGGTGGTAGAATCAATTGGTATCAGGTTGGGCATTTTGAAAGGATGTTAATAAATAAATGTGAAAGAATTCCACATCTCTTAAGATGATAGAAACCTAAACATGCCTAAATTTACAAACTGTGAATGAAATGATCAAGTCAATTACAGATCCCTTCCCATAATTCTAGAACAGTTCATACATATGAGAAATAGTTGACTTAGATATTGATTTGCTGCAAAAAGGAAAGAAATCATTGAAATTGAGCTACTTTCCAAATTTTATTTTATTGAAGTACAGGTGATGTACAATATTATACAAGTTACAGGTGTATGATATGGTGATTCACAATTTTTAAAGGTTACACTCCATTTATAGTTATTATAAAATATTGGCTGTATTCCCTGTGTTGTACAATATATACCTGTAGCTTATTTCATACATAATAGGTTGTACCTCTTAATCCTCTACCTTCCAAATGTTTGGCTCAATAAAAATACAAACCTATTAGGATGGGGGGAGGAATCATTATTTTAATAACTCAATTTATACAAAGTTTGCTTTCAAGAACCAAATCAGAATTAATCTCATAAGTTTTTCAGAGGGAAAATGATATTAAATGTCCTCTATCACTCATGATGTCAGTATCAGCTTATGCATTAGTATTACATAAGCTAAAAATAACTGCCATTTCTACTGCACTTCAGAATGTGTTTTCATTCCCATTGTCCCATTTGTTCCCCTAACTAACCTGTATTCTCTACGAGACAGGGACAAAGTCATATTCACCTAAGTATATCCAAGGCCTTTTCTCTGTAGAGAATGCCAGAGGTGAAAGCCATATGGAAGGTACACAAAAATGACAGACATTTTTAGAAATTACTTTTCTGTCTCCCCAAACCTCAGTAGGAAAGATAGGGGAGTGCCAAGCCTGCCTGAGGCTGGGAGAGTCAGGTTCTATACTACAAGCGCCAGGGAGCCACATAAGCCAGGGAAAGTCACTTCTGCTCCTTGGGTTGGCTTCTTCCTGGGAATTGAGACAACTGGACTAGATGGTCTTTGAAACCCCTTCAAGTTTTAATAGCCTGTGGCTCTAATAGATATTTATATAGTCAGTTAAGTAATACATATTCCCCCTCACATCCACCTGATTACACCTGTACTGCCAACTAATTCACTGTAATTCAATTTCAGGCTTTTAAAATTTCTCCAACTGGCACTAAAAGTACCAATTTCTGGTCAAGAGAAATGATAGGAAAACTATGATCTACTAACCCAAGAACCAAGGACACGGTGAAAAGAATTTTTAAAAGGTGAGATAATCCTACAACATATTCTGATGCACCACACCTTGTTAAAAATATATGTACAGTCCATATATTTATTTAATTTTCTATATTCAATATATATTGTAGAGTAATTAACATTATATATTATACATATTTTATCTGTATGTTTATATGTCTATTATTTATCTAGGTATACTTATTTATATGTCTGTTTTGAAATGCCAGTAACCTACTGTCAATAAATATGGATCGGATCTTGCCAATAAATATGGAAACCTCTTGCTTGCCAAAGGTTTCAGCTTCCTTTGACCACTACTTAATAGATTTATGTGGCTTGCACTGAACTATCCTTATACAGAGAATGAATGAGTCTAACGAGGAAGGTTAGATTGGTAAATTGGTAAACGTTCAGGTTAATTTTGACTAAATCAAGAGAAATTTTCTTTTTCCTCGGAGTCTGATTTCTTAAATTTCCTGTTCTAGTTAAGGCCTGTTTATCTATTGCTTTTCAGGTAGGTGTGTGCAGGGCTAAATAGCTAAATGGTGAAACTAACATTAATCCTTCACCAAACTACGCAAATGAAGAAGATAACAGCAGTGAGCAAAAGTCGTGCTCATAGACTAGCGCAATTCATTCCGTGATTCTAACTGAACCTTCGTTTATCTTCGGAATGACAAGGGCACTATGTTGCTAAGAGTCTTTTCGTACTTATTCTTGCTCCAAAGCCAGCAGTTTCTGAGACTTATCTGGCCAACGACACGTTTCCCAAAGCCTCGGAAACGAGGACGCGGGTAGATCTCGGTTTCCCCAGCCATCTGCTCTCCCCAGGCGCCCAGCTCACCTCGCTCCTTAAAGAGGGAAGGTCTGTGTCAACTGGTCTTGATCCGAGGCTCTCGGGCCACGACGGGTGTGCAGTGAGCGCCCTGACCCACCTCGCATTCGCAGCGCCAGGCCAGAGCGCGCGACCCGGTGAGCCCGGCTGCGCGTTGCCTCCGCGTGGGACCCGGAGGCCCTACAGGGGGCGAGGAGGAGCCGTAGTGGGTTCGCGGGCCCGGAGCCCTGTGAGCCTCTCGGGGAGGGGAGAAGCCGAGCTCACCTAGAGCTTGCGGGCAGCAGAGCGCGGGAACCGGCACCCGATGGGGCCCAAGCGCCCGAGGACGCTGGCGCTGCCAGACCCGAGTGGCGGCAGTTGACATCCGAGGGTCTGTGTGACCGCTACGCCCAGACCCAGGGTGAAGGGCGGCTTCCAAGGACAGGGAACCCCGCGAGGGCGCGGCCAGCGAGGAGAGGGCGGGGTTCCCGGCGGCCGGGGAACCGAGAACAGGCAGCCGCCGCCCGGGAGGGCAAAGTTGCTCCCAGTTGAGCAGGGATCTAACTTTCGCTTCCCGATTTAGCCGCGGGAGCTCGAGGCTGCAAATAGCCGGGCGCGTTGTGGGAGCCCGCGGCCGCTGCGCCTCCCGCTCCTTACCTGGCTCGTGCCTGGCGCGGAGCCCGGGCGGTGCTGGCCAAAGTTTGGGGTGGCAGCGGCGGGGCGCAGGGGACACGGACGCGAAGGCTCGACGGGAGCCCGACGCGAAAGCCTCGGCCGATCGGCGGGTCGGGAGGCTGCTCGGCCGGTGCCGGGTCCCCGCGTCCGCAGCGGCTTTGACTAAAATAGGCATCACGGCAGCTGCGGCCGGGGCTGGGGCCGCACAGCGCACGCGCCCAGCGTCCCGGCGCCCCCCGGCGGGCGGAGTCCCGGGCCTCGGCCAGGACTCCCCGCCCCGCTGCTCCAAGTCCGCCGCCGCGTCTGCACAAGCGTGGTCCCGTTTGAAGCACCCGCTTCTTTCTTTCCTGGTTTCCTCTCTACTTCTCGGTTCTGTCCTAGTTTGGGCACGAGTGGGAGACGGGCAACAACTTGGGGCCAGCGGCGTTGGCTGCTCAGCCTCATGGGGATAACTCGAGCAGTCGGGTCCCAGGAGGGAGAGAAATCAGAAGGAGAAATGAAAACTAGAATCATTTCCCCACAAAGTCGAACGACCCACTCGCATAACTCCTTTCTGGGACAGTCGCCCGCATCTCAGCACAAGCCGGAAGGACCGGGAGAGAGCGCAACTCGGCGTCTGAGCCTGGCGGCGGAGGCTGGCGGTTTGGTCCACACCGACGCGAGACTGCGCCCTCGGGGACCCGGCGAGGGGCCAGAGCAAGCCCGCCCTGCTGCTGCGGGGGCCACGCGGGAGAGACCTTCGACACGAGCCGCGGTTTTGTTTCCATGGAAGAAGGTACTTATCCGAAATTTGCATTCCCATGGCCGTCCCTGGCCCTCCACTCTAGGCGAAGCCCCACCCGGAGGTTGCCACGTGAATTTGGCAGATCTGGGACCCTGACTTGAAAAACGAGATATGAAAGTACGCCCCAGTCAGTCTTTACTGTTTATAGAGCACAACTCTTTTGGGTGAGAAATGTAGGGCAATTTAATGAAGAGTTGGTATGGGGAAGGAGTTGGAGGACAAAAGAGGAAGGTTAGGTGGGCTTTCACCGTTTCCACCGAAGTGTCCCATTGACGGATAAAATTTGTGCCAGTTATTAGAGTGTGAGGTCGTTCATGCGTGTCAAACATGAGCCAAAGACCACAGGTACTTTATAAAGTGAGGACCTGGGTGTGCACACTCGCCAGGCCTCTCCTGTTGCAGAAGCAGTGCAGCATCTTCTTCAGGAATATGGGCCATAGTGCTGCACAGACCAGGTTTGAATCCTGCCTCTGCCACCAGCCAGCTGTGTGACCTTGGGGAAGTTACTTAGCTTTTCTGTGCCTCAGTTTCCTCTTTTGTACCTTGGAGGTGATGATGGTGATGATGATTGCACCTGTTTCTCATAGGATTGTTTTGCGGACTAAATGATTTAATATACCTAGAAGGCTTAGAGTGGTACCAAGTAAGTTCTATGTGTGTATGAATATATATTCTACTTGTAGAGCTCCTTCTCTAACATGTTTGAAATTTGCTATATCTATCCAAGATTTATTTTCAAGGCCACTTCTTCAGAGTCTGTTTCTTTTTAGATGCTCTGCCAGCCATTTTGCTAGCTGCCACTACATACATTTTAAGGCGTAGGTTTAATAGTAAATGTGCACAAAGGTTTTGCATGGATATTTTTTGGAGAATGGCTTGTAGTAATGAACACTGGAAATAATTTGTAATCATAGGGGACTAAGTAAATTATAGGACATCCAAATAATCTTGTTCTAAGCAGCCATTAAAAATAATTTATAGAAAGATATTAGAGACATAATAATGTCTGCTAATTATACAGAACAGAGGTCAGCAAACTCTGGCCCAGAGGCCCAGCCTACTACTGATTTTTGCACAGCTCATGAGCTAAAGCAGTTTTTACATTTTTTAAATGGTTGAAATCATCAAAAGAAGATTATGTTTCATGACGTGAAAATTATGTGAAATTCAAATTCAGTCTCCATGAAGGCAGCATTGCGGAGTTGTGATAGAAACTATATGACCCTGCAGAGCCTAAAATATTTACTATCTGGTTCTTTACTGAAAAAATTTACTGCCCTTTGATATAGAGTGTACTTTGTGCCAGGCACTGTTATAAGTGGTTAAATATATTAAGCCATTGAATCCTCATGATAGAAGTAGTTACTATTATTATCTCCATTTTGTAGATGGGAAACTGAGGTAACAGCAAGGTCGAGTAGCCTGCTCAGGGTCACACAGCTAGTGAGAATCTGAGCCAGGATGTGAACCAGACAGTCTAGCTCTACAGCTTACGCTCCCGTCCACTACCTGTACAGTTTCTGCCACCATCTGTCACTGCCTACACTGCCTCCGGTTAAAAGATGTTAAGTAGAAAAAGGCAGGTTACAAGAATGTGGAGAACATTACAAACCATCGGTGATGTTAAGCAGTATAATGCTTACATTCCTTACTTCAGAGTGCTGAAGTTGTAAGTGATTTTTCTTTCTTTTTTTTTTTTGCGTGGTATGCGGGCCTCTCACTGTTGTGGCCTCTCCCGCCGGGGAGCACAGGCTCCGGACGCGCAGGCTCAGTGGCCATGGCTCACGGGCCCAGCCGCTCCGCGGCATGTGGGATCTTCCCGGACCGGGGCTCGAACCCGTGTCCCCTGCATCGGCAGGCGGACTCTCAACCACGGCGCCACCAGGGAAGCCCGATTTTTCTTTTTTTCCTCTTTCTTCCCCTCCCTCTCTCTCTCCCTCCTTTCTTCTCTCCCATTTCTCCTCTCTCCCTCTTCATCTTCCAACTTCTACGCCTCCTCCTGCATCTTTTTCTGTGAAATTTTCTATGATGATTATATGTTACTTTTATAAAAATTTAAACACATGTTTACTAAAATAATAGAGCCCAGGTTCTGGCTTTTGCAGATTGGGATACCAGACTCCAGTTACGGAGTCAGCTGTTACTGGACATACTCCTTACCTAACAGGATCAGATATGCCTGTAAGGCGTTTAGATCATATCAAGATTGCATACTTTTATGAAAAGAATACTAGATTCGATATCATAAGACTTGAGTGCTGGCCTTGGATAGTCTGTTTGCTCGGAGTTTGTGTTCCACAGAAAGAGGAGACTGAACTAAATCCGTGCCCCCTCACTATAACCCGTCTAAGGATTAAAAGCATAATTTTATGTTTGAATTTCTTATCATTGATATATGAATATCAGCTCTATAAAATTCAAACTAAGAATTCTAGACACAGAAACTTGGGTTTGGGAGTGCCCTAGGCTCCCTGGTCTCCTCCTGCTGGGCACGGAAAGATCAGATTGAAAGACTCAGCGCTATTTGAAAATGAATGTGATGCAAGGAGGTAACTTGCATAGAAGTGTAGAATGAAAAGGGTACGAGGCATAAATAACAGAACACAGGGCAGCCTGTCTCCTCTGCAAAAACTCTAGCTAGTACAGCTTAGATTGACATAAACAATTATTTCTACCTTTATTTCGCTATGGGCGTCGTAGTCTGCTTTTATCATTTGGACAAAACCTTGATAAGATTTCAAAGTTCATATAGAACAAGCTTGTGAAAATAAAACATGACTTGAGGGAGTCACTGTTTTTAAAACTATGTCGCATTACTGGGGCTTCCCTGGTGGTGCAGTAGTTGAGAGTCCGCCTGCCAATGCAGGGGACACGGGTTTGTGCCCTGGTCTGGGAAGATCCCACATGCCACAGAGCGGCTGGGCACGTGAGCCATGGCCGCTGAGCCATGTCCGGAGCCTGTGCTCCGCAACGGGAGAGGCCACAACAGTGAGAGGCCCGCGTACCGCCAAAAAAAAAAATAATAATAATAAGTATGTCGCATTACCTTCCTTATCTCTGTCTGCCCATGGTTTACATCAGTGTAGACTTTCTTTCAAATGTTACTCCGAACTGCACAGAGGCCATAGCTGCTTCTGGTATGGTCTCATGGCAGGCAGTTGTGATCAACTCTTATACAATGATTTGATTAGATTCTTTCTGTACCTAAGCTTATCTCGTTAAATGTTACATTAACTTTTTCATTGACCAGTTTGACAACGAGCCTCATTGACTGTTTTTAAATTTCTTTTCCTTTTTTAAAAGAATTAATAGGCTTGGTTTTGGTTTTGTTAGAGCAGTTTTACGTTCACAGATGACTGAGCAGATAGTAGAGAAAGCTCCTATAGAGCCTCTTTCTCCCCTGCTTACAGTTTCCCCAATTATCAACGTCTTGCATTAGTGTGATACAATTGAAGAACCCATATTGTTACGTTATTATTAACAAGGGTCTACATTAGGGTTCATCTTTGTGTTGTACAGTCCTATGGGTTTTGCCAAATGTATTTGTCATGTGTCCACCTGTGACATAATAAATATAATTCTTGGTCTCTTCTCCCGTTCCTGACCCAGAGTTCCTAAAACGCTTGTAGCAATTTCTTGAGTGACTGGGGTGCGAGGAGCATCTTTTGTTCTAATATTTAGTCTTTGATCCCCAATTCCTGACACAGGGCTCTTAAAATCTTCATAATTTCCTGAGTGATGGGGGCGATAACAGAGTCTTACACCGAGCTTCCTAAATCCCTTGGAAATTCCTGGGTGATAGGAGTGTGTTTTGTTCTAAGGAGATAACCCTGTGTGGGCTCCTGGATAGCTTCAGGATGGGGTCTGGTCACCAGAAAGACCAAGCCACGACTAGAAGCTTGGAGCTTTCATCCCCAACCCTCCATTCTCTGGGGAGGGGAAAGGGGCTGGAGATTGAGTTAATAATCAACCATGCCGATGAGATGAGGCCTCTCAAAAAATCCGTAAGCTAAGGGGTTTGGAAAGCCTCCAGGTTGGCGAATATATCCACGTGCTCGGAGGGTGGCACACCCCAACTCCACAGGGACAGAAGCTTCTGCACCTAGGAAGCTTCTGGACCTTGCCCTATGTACCTCTTCATCTGGCTCTTCATATGTATCCTTTATTATAACGTTTATAATACACTAGTAAACGTGTTTCCCTGAGTTCTGTGAGTTGTTATAGCAGGTTATCAAAGCGGAGGACAGAGTTGTGGGAACCCTGATTTATAGGCAAGGTGGACTGAAGGGTGAACTTGGGGGCTCATTACTTATGATTGGCATTAGAAGTGGGGGGGGCGGTCTTCTGTCACTGAGACCTTAACCTGCGAGGTCTACACTAACTCTGGGTAGTTAGTATCAGAATTGAGTTGTGGGACACCCATTTGGTGTCTGGGGAGTTGGAGAATTGGTTGGTGTGGGAAAACCCCACACACATTTGGTGTATGAGGAGTAGAGGAAACAGTTTTGTTTTTGTTTTAAGTAATGGCATGTACCCACCATTACAGTATCATAGCTAATAGTTTCACTGCCCCCAAATCCCCTGTGCTCTGATTCATCCCTCTCCTCCCTCACTTCCCTAACCTCTGGTAACCACTGAATTTTTTTTCTTACTGTCTCCATAGTTTTGCCTTTTCCAGAATGTCATATAGTTAGCATCATATAGAATACTGACCTTTCAGACTGGCTTCTTTCACTAAGCGATTTGCATTTAAGGTTTCTCTGTGTCTTTTTGTGTCTTGATAGCTCATTTTTTAATCACTGAATAGTGTTCCATAGTATGAATGTATTGTACCACAGTGTGTTTATCCATTCACCATTTTCCGAACATCTTGGTTTCTTCTAGTTCTGACAATTATTAATAAAGCTGCTATAAACCTTTGTGGGCAGGTTTTTGTGTGGACATGTTTTCAACTCATTTGGGTAAATAAATACCCGGGAGTGCAATTGCTAGATTGTGTGGTAAAGCTGTGTTATCTTTGTAAGATACTGCCGAACTGTCTTCCGAAGTGGCTGGACCATTTTCCGTTCCCACCAGCAATGAGTGAGAATCCCTGCTCCTCTGCATTCTTGCTAGCATTTGGTATAATCAGGTTTTTTTTTTTTATCTTAGCCTTTCTAATAGCTGTATTTTTTGTTTTTTTAGACTGACTTGGTTAATTTGTTCAAAAGAACTGGTTATGCATTGAACAGGTGTTTTATATCTTGGCTAAATTAAAAACAGCAAATAAAGCAAAGGGGTATAATCTTTCATATTATTGTTGTTGCATCCCAAAGGCCCACAGTCTAAAAAATGGTTAAAACAATGTCTAAATATTTCTAATACTAAATTCAGGGAGGAGCTCCCTAAAAACTTGGATTATATTTGATTCATTGAACAATGAGCTTTTACCCAAAAGGTTCATCCCTTAAAAGAAACAAAACCTAACTAACAAAACCTAACAAAAAAAGTGACCCAGCACTTTAAGAAGACAGTGAATTATAAAGGTAGTCGAAAGAGTCGGGGATTTGGAATCATCAGCTGGATTTGAATCGTGGTTTTACCTTTAATAAACTGGGTGAATTCAAATCATTGATTAAACTTTTCTGAGCCTCAAGTGCTTGTCTGTAAAACTGTGAAAATAATTCTTAGTTGAACGGATTATTTTGACCTTTAGAAACTATGTTTTAAAAAATGTCTGGCATCGGGCTTCCCTGGTAGCGCAGTAGTTGAGAGTCCGCCTGCCGATGCAGGGGACACGGGTTCGTGCCCCGGTCCGGGAAGATGCCACATGCCGCGGAGCGGCTGGGCCCGTGAGCCATGGCCGCTGAGCCTGCGCGTCCGGAGCCTGTGCTCCACAACGGGAAAGGCCACAACAGTGAGAGGCCCATGTACCGCAAAAAAAAAAAAAAATGTCTGGCATCCGGCTTTCGGTAGCTTAATTGTACATCTTTTTACCCTCCTTATAGTGCTCTGCACATGGTACACAATCAGTAAAAATTATTAGAATTCCCATCACCAAAATTCCCTAATCTGATGAAATAGTTGAAGTATTCTATGAACACATGAAGTAAAGATGTAGTTTCATCTTCTATGTATTTGCCTGTTTTAAATAGCTAGAACATAGCATACGTAAGACAGAGATTTCAAACAAAATTTGTAGATTGCAAGACTTTGGCTCATGCTAAAATATCCAGTGGTTTGGGATTTCCCTGGAGTAGCCAGAAATGAGATATTGGCTTCAAAAACAAATTCATAAAATATGCAATAGTATAGATTCTAGAAACTGGGCACTTGACAGAACTAAGTTACAGTAATTCACTGTCTGGGAATTGACAGAAATGTGCACACAGTGACTGTAGTCAGAAACTAGAACCCTGATACTCCCTCTGTTTATTCTTCCTTACGTAACTTTGCTTCTAAAACAGAAGAGTTGCATTTGTGAATTATTTGTTTTAAATATTAAAGTAACAAAGGCCATATATGAAGCATTTAATAGGATTTCCTAATCTTTCAGAAAGTAATTTCCAAAAGAAGGAATTTATTATAAGTAACTAAGTATAACAGAATCATGATTTTTTTAAAAAAGTGTGAAAAGAGGATCAGAGAAGTAGCTCCAATTCACAATCATTTCCCAAAGAAGCCTCAAGGCTGGGCCCCGGTTGGATTCTTAAAACAAAAATGGATCCCAGGCCCAGGCAGATCCCCCAGGAAGAGCAGGTTCAAAAGTTTGGCACCAACCACTGTAAAGACTTCTCTTCTGTTTTGTTCTTTCCCTTTTGGGAATTTCTAGAAATTCACAGACCCTTGAAGCCTGTCTTATGAATCCCACGTTAAGCACCTCTACTTCTAGAGAAGAGAAATGCTACAAGCCTGAGGATGACGCTTTTAAAGGTACTGGGTTCTTTTAGTGTATAAGTAACTCCTTTATATGAATAATTAATTTAGTGATTAGAAAGGAGAAGTTGTTAATGATAGAAAAATAACTTTTGGAAATTCTTAATAACATGTGGTCTGAATGTATAGACAAGATTTTTATTGAAAGTGAAGCCAGGGGAATGACTTTTAATCTGTATCTGATGAAAGCAAAACTTTCCATCATAGAGTTTCTACTGGGAAGTATCATTCTGTTATGTAATTAATCCTCAAAAAAGGCTGGTTTTAGAGCCCAACAGTAGCCAGCCCAGTAATTGACATTGGCTAGAAACAAAAACCCGAAGCAATGCATTATAAAGATGGAAAAATAAAATAAAGTTGGGAATAATGGTGCTGCCATCTGGCATTAATTGATGTGCAAAAGCACTCAGAGTTCCCAGGAGAAAAGAATTATTTACGTGCAAATTTTCATTATTACGACTACTTAAATTATTGTAATAAATTCATGAAAATAAGACACCTTGCTAGCTTAATGCATATATAAAACCTAATAAAATATTTATGGGCTCCATACCAGCAGCTTTATCATTTGGCATAAAAAAGTGATAAACAAGATGACATATTTCTTTAGTCCAAGATCAAACATATTTGGTAAAATTTAGGACCACATAAAATGATGACAATGATGTTTGGTTTGAAAACTGCAGAGACCCTCACACACTTTCATAGGAGAAAAAAAGGTCATGATTTGAAAAGATATAGATTTTACAGTCATTGAGTCGCTTTAGCGTTTGGGAGGAATAGAACTACCTTGGTTAGCGCATTTTCCCACAGAACACCATTTTGGTTTATATGCCATATACAAAACTATTCGTATGCAGTTTTACTGTGTACTACAACTTAGGGATTTCTTAATATTTTTTACATCAACTACACCACGTTAAATTATCCAAAGAAAAGTGTAATGAATATAAACTCAGAAAATGGCATCTAAAAGCAACAGAGCATTCCAGCGTGAGTCAGGAAATCTTGCAGATGATGTCATATGACTATTTAATGAATAAATAAAATTTCTAATACCTAGAAAATTGATGTTGAGTAGGAAAAAATCTAGTAGAAAATATTACTATTAATGGCCATTATAAGATGCCATATGATGAAATCATTAAAATGCCTTGGCATTTATTACTTACATAATTAATGGGTTAACATGTTGGCATGTGATTCCCACGTGTTTTAAAGGGATATTACAGAAGTGGATTCCCCAAAGCAGTTTGTCTCTATCTCTATTACAGCTTTATTACTTGCTACCTTTCAAATAGTTATGTAAAAGCCTTACTTCTCCTTCTAGGTTGTAAGTTTATGGTGGGTAGGAAGTGTGTCTGATTTAACTTTCGTGTCTCCATGGTATCTAACACGTGATGCACATATATTTGGGACTCAGTAAATATTAGTTGATGGAATACTTGCATTTGCTTTTAAGTATTGTCCTCTGATAGAAGAAATATTAAATATTTTAAAAATGGTGTTTTACAACTTAAATTATTATGAATGGTGGATATAAAAGAAGAAATATATACCACCAACATATTAATAGAAATTGGGTTAGCATAGTGAAATTACTGTCTTCTTTTTTCTGTTCCAACTTGTTTATGATATGGTCATATTATCTTTCTAATAGAAGGAATAAATAATAACAAAATGATAATATTCTACTAGACTAAAAGTCACTTTATTAGAATTATGGTGACCTCTCCACTATAATAGTGACCTTCCTCTCCCCTCCCCACCCTCATACTCCCCACCACCACCTTCCTCTCCCCCCACTTACCATCTAGGTGATTTATGATGGAACAGGAACAAGGTGGAAAAGATAGGTTTGGAAGGAGAGAGAAGAGGTGATGTTAACCCTGAGATGCTCATTCATTCATTTAGAAATACTGAGTGGTCTGAATGGTGGCAAATGCCTGGGGTCAGGAAGCAGCAGTGGGGGAGGAGTGCAGAGACCTCAATGCCACAGGCAACTGCAGGACACGGGGGGCCACCATCCCAGATGCCCAGAGACCAAGTGGCCAAACAACATTCAGTCAATCCAAGGAGGACTCACAGGACAGAGAGAGGCTGAAACACCTCTCCTGCTCTGCCGTGAGGCGTTGTAAATTTGTCCTGCACCTCCCAGAGCAAGGAGAGAAACACAGAAAGACTAATGGGTTCATTTTACATGACTGTTTAAAACGGGAAGAAATTACTTTTAAGTGGTAGGATCAAGTGTATTATTCTGCCATCCCTGGGAAGAGGGGGTGAGAGCAACTGACAAGTTAAAGGAAAGGTGTGTTTTGCATGTGTCTGATCAGTGTCTCCTCAATTTGCACCTGCTATACATTTTATTCATTTCTTTTTCAAAAAAAATAACGAGCACTAGCTATATACAAATCACTAGACCAGGAGTGATTTTTTCACAGAAAAATATAATTATAATAAAAGTATGGAGACTGGCATTAGGTGAGGTCACTGGAGCTCCCAAACTATAAAGTTTTGAGAAAGGTGAAATACAAGGACCAGTTATATTAGTTAATTTATCACTTTATTTTATTTTTTACGGGTTTTTGTTTGTTTGTTTTAATTTATTTTGGCTGCGCCGGGTCTTAGTTGCGGCATGCGGGACCTCGTATTTTGTGGGATCCTTTTAGTTGCGGCATGCAGATTTCTTAGGTGTGGCATACGAGCATGTGAACTCTTAGTTGTGACATGCATGCGGGATCCAGTTCCCCAACGAGGGATCTAACCCGGGCCCCCTGCATTGGGAATGCAGAGTCCTACCCACTGGACCACCAGGGAAGTCCCTAATTTATCATTTTAAATGGAATTACTTAGAGGGAACACAGTAATCTGTTGCATGTTACCAGCACAAAATTCTCTAAGCTAAGTCAGTTTGCAGGTTTTCAACCCAAAGAATGATCTTGGAACCTGAAAACTAATCACTGTGCATTCTGAACAAGTGCTGTTTAACTCGCTTCAACAATATCGGGTAGAAAAATGGCTTTGAAAGTCATTTAAAGTAATAACAGCTCTGTATCATGCAGAAAAAAAATGACGTAAAGAAAAAATGACATTATTACATGTCTTACATTTTATTTCATGATAAAACTGCCGATGGCATTGCATCACTGAAGTCAAATTGGGAGGGGGATTCAGTGTTGAAACTCAGATATGGATTCAAGAACAGGTGCAATTACTTTCCTTCTACTCAACAAATATTCACAAAGCAGCTGTCATATGCCAGGCACTGGTTCCCAAATGGTAAGCAAGATGTAGACTAGTAGGGGAGTTTAAAAACAGAATTCTTTTTCTCAGAAAAAATAGACATTGTGCTTGTGCATTGGCTAAACTTTTATCTCAGATGAACCAAGTTATATCCCACTTCAGATATATTCCCTGTTCTTCAGAAACCGCCAGTTACCTCACATTAAAAAATACCTTCTCTATCTTGGAAACCTTACCAGTTACTATGTGAAAAAGCTTCAGTTTACAAAGTTTCATTGTACATAAAATTTTATCCCATCTTAGAAAAGAGAGAGGGAGAGACCTTCAAGATGGCGGAGGAGTAAGACATGGAGATCACCTTCCTCCCCACAAATACACCAGAAATACATCTACATGTGGAACAACTCCTACAGAACACCTACTGAATGCTGGCAGAGGACCTCAGACCTCCCAAAAGACAAGAAACTCCCCACGTACCTGGGTAGGGCAAAAGAGAAAAGAAAAAACAGAGACAAAAGAATAGGGATGGGACCTGTACCAGTAGGAGGGAGCTGTGAAGGAGGAAAAGTTTCCACACACTAGGAAGCCCCTTCACTAGCGGAGACCGGGGAGAGGCAGAGGGGAAGCTTCAGAGCCACTGAGAATAGCGCAGCAGCAGCAGTGCAGAGGGCAAAGCGGAGAGATTCCTCCACAGAGGATCAGTGCTGACCAGCATTCACCAGGCCAAGAGGCTTGTCTGCTCACCCGCCAGGACAGGTGGGGGCTGGGAGCTGAGGCTCGGGCTTCGGAGGGCGGATCCCAGGGAGAGGACTGGGGGTGGCTGCGTGAACACAGCCTGAAGGGGGCTAGTGCGCCACAGCTAGCCAGAGGGAGCCCGGAAAAAGTCTGGACCTGCCTAAGAGTCAAGAGACCATTGTTTTGGGGTGCGCGAGGAGAGGGGATTCAGAACACTGCCTAAATGAGCTCCAGAGATGGGTGCGAGCCGCGGCTACCAGTGCGGAGCCCAGAGACGGGCATGAGACGCTAAGGCTGCTACTGCAGCCAGCAAGAAACCTGTGTGCAAGCACAGGTCACTATCCACACCGCCCCTCCCAGGAGCCTGTGCAGCCCGCCACTGCCAGGGTCCTGTGATCCAGGGACAACTTACCCGGGAGAACACACGCCTTAGGCTGTTGCAATCTCACACTGGCCTCTGCTGCCGCAGACTTGCCCTGCATTCCATACCCTTCCCTCCCCCCAGCCTGAGTGAGCCAGAGCCCTCTAATCAACTGCTCCTTTAACCCCGTCCTGTCTGAGCGAAGAACAGACGCCCTCAGGTGACCTACACGCAGAGGCGGGGCCAAGTCCAAAGCCGAACCCCAGGAGCTGTGCGAACAAAGAGGAGAAAGGGAAATCTCTCCCAGAAGCCTCAGAAGCAGCGGATTAAATCTCCATAATCAACCTGATGTACTCTGCATCTGTGGAATACATGAATAGACAATGAATCATCCCAAAATCAAGGCGGTGGACTTTGGGAGCAACTGTAGACTTGGGGTTTGCTTTCTGCATCTAATTTGTTTCTGGTTTTATGTTTATCTTAGCTTAGTATTTAGAGTTTATTATCATTGGTAGATTTATTTACTGATTTGGTTGCTCTCTTCCTTTTTTTTTTGTATACAGATATATATATATATTTCCTTTTTCTCTTTTTGTGAGTGTGTATGTGTATGATTCTTTATGTGATTTAGTCTGTATAGCTTTGCTTTTACCATTTGTCCTAGGGTTCTGTCTCTCCTTTATTTATTTGTTTGTTTGTTTGTTTTTTGTATAGTTTTTAGTGCTTGCTATCCTTGGTGGATTTGTTTTTTGGTTTGGTTGCTCTCTTCTTTCTTTCTTTTTTATTTTTAATTTTTTTTATTTTAATAACTTTCCTTCCTTCCTTCCTTCCTCTGTTCCTTCCTCCCTTTTCTTCTGAGCCATGTGGCTGACAGAGTCTTGGTGTTCTCGCCGGGTGTCAGGCCTGTGCCTCTGAGGTGGGAGAGCCGAGTTGAAGACATTTGTCCACCAGAGACCTCCTGGCTCCACATAATATCAAAAGGCGAAAGCTCTCCCAGAGATCTCCATCTGAACGCTAAGACCCAGCTCCACTTAACAACCAGCAAGCTACAGTGCTGGACACGCTATGCCAAACAACTAGCAGGACAGGAACAAAACCCCACTCATTAGCGGAGAGACTGCCTAAAATCATAATAAGGTCACAGACACCCCAAAACACACCATTGGATGCTGTCCCACCCACCAGAAGGACAAATCGTATCAAGTATCTTTTCCAGCCACAACACTATGAGACTAGATATCAATTACAGGAAAAAAAAACTGTAAAAAATACAAACACATGGAGGCTAAACAATACACTACTAAATAACCAAGAGATCACTGAAGAAATCAAAGAGGAAATCAAAAAATACCTAGAAACAAATGACAATGAAAATACGACGACCCAAAACCTATGGGATGCAGCAAGAGCAGTTCTAAGAGGGAAGTTTATAGCAATACAAGCCTACCTCAGGAAACAAGAAACATCTCAAATAAACAACCTAACCTTACACCTAAAGCAATTAGAGAAAAAAGAACAAAAAAACCCCAAAGTTAGCAGAAGGAAAGAAATCATCAAGACCAGATCAGAAGTAAATGAAAAAGAAATGAAGGAAACAATAGCAAAGATCAATAAAACTAAAAGCTGGTTCTTTGAGAAGATAAACAAAATTAATAAACCATTAGCCAGACTCATCAAGTAAAAAAGGGAGAAGACTCAAATCAATAGAATTAGAAATGAAAAAGGAGAAGTAACAACTGACACTGCAGAAGTACAAAGGATCATGAGAGATTACTACAAGCAACTCTATGCCAATAAAATGGACAACCTGGAGGAAATAGACACATTCTTAAAAAAGCAGCCTTCTGACACTGAACCAGGAAGAAATAGAAAATATAAACAGACCAATCACAAGCACTGAAATTGAGACTGTGATTAAAAATCTTCCTACAAACAAAAGCCCAGGACCAGATGGCTTCACAGGCGAATTCTATCAAACATTTAGAGAAGAGCTAACACCTATCCTTCTCAAACTCTTCCAAAATACAGCAGAGAGAGGAACACTCCCAAACTCATTCTGCAAGGCCACCATCACCCTGATACCAAAACCAGACAAAGATGTCACAAAGAAAAAAAACTGCAGGCCAATATCTCTGATGAACATAGATGCAAAAATCCTTAAGAAAATACTAGCAAACAGAATCCAACAGCACATTAAAAGGATCATACACCATGATCAAGTGGGGTTTATCCCAGCAATGTAAGGATTTTTCAATATATGCAATTCAATCAATGTGATACACCATATTAACAAATTGAAGGAGAAACCATATGATCATCTCAATAGATGCAGAAAAAGCTTTTGACAAAATTCAACACCAACTTATGATAAAAACCCTTCAGAAAGTAGGCACAGAGGAACTTACCTCAACATAATAAAGGCCATATATGACAAACCCACAGCCAACATCATTCTCCATGGTGAAAAACTGAAACCATTTTCTCTAAGATCAGGAGCAACACAAGGTTGTCCAGTCTCACCACTATTATTCAACATAGTTTAGGAAGTTTTAGCCACAGCAATCAGAGAAGAAAAAGAAATAAAAGGAATCCAAATCAGAAAAGAAGTAAAGCTGTCACTGTTTGCAGATGACATGATACTATACATAGAGAGTCCTAAAGATGCTAGCAGAAACGAATTTGGTAAAGTAGCAGGATACAAAATTAATGCACAGAAATCTCTTGCATTCCTATACACTAATGATGAAAAATCTGAAAGTGAAATTAAGGAAACACTCCCATTTACCATTGCAACAAAAAGAATAAAATACCTAGGAATAAACCTACCTAAGGAGACAAAAGACCTGTATGCAGAAAACTATAAGACACTGATGAAAGAAATTAAAGGTGATACAAATAGATGGAGAGATATACCATGTTCTTGGATTGGAAGAATCAACATTTTGAAAATGACTATACTACCCAAAGCAATCTATAGATTCAATGCCATCCCTATCAAACCACCAATGGCATTTTTCACAGAACTAGAAGAAAAAAATTCACAATTTGTATGGAAACACAAAAGACCCCGAATAGCCAAAGCAATTTTGAGAAAGAAAAATGGAGCTAGAGGAATCAGGCTCCTGGACTTCAGACTATACTACAAAGCTACAGTAATCAAGACAGTATGGTACTGGCACAAAAACAGAAATATAGATCAATGGAACAGGATAGAAAGCCCAGAGATAAACCCACGCACATATGGTCACCTTATCTTTGATAAAGGAGGCAAGAATATACAATGGAGAAAAGACAGTCTCTTCAATAATTGGTGCTGGGAAAACTGAACAGCTACATGTAAAAGAATGAAATTAGAACACTCCCTAACAACATACACAAAAATAAACTCAAAATGGATTAAAGAATTAAATGTAAGACCAGACACTATAAAACTCTTATAGGAAAACAGAGGCAGAACACTCTATGACATAAATCACAGCATGATCCTTTTTGACCCACCTCCTAGAGAAATGGAAATAACAACAAAAATAAATAAATGGGACCTAATGAAACTAAAAACTTTTGCACAGCAAAGGAAAACATAAACAAAATGAAATGACAACCTTCAGAATGGGAGAAAATATTTGCAAATGAAGCAACTGACAAAGGATTAATCTCCAAAACTTACAAGCAGCTCATGCAGTTCAATATCAAAAAAACAACCCAATCCAAAATGGGCAGAAAAGCTAAATAGATATTTCTCCAAAGAAGATATACAGATTGCCAACAAACACATGAAAGGATGCTCAATACCACTAATCATTAGAGAAATGCAAATCAAAACTACAATGAGGTATCACTTCACACCAGTCAGAATGGCCATCATCAAAAAATCTACAAACAATAAATGCTGGAGAGCGTGTGGAGAAAAGGGAACCCTCTTGCACTGTTGTTGGGAATGTAAATTGATACACCGTGTTCTCCACAGTGTTCTCCACTATGGAGAACAGTATGGAGGTTCCTTAAAAAACTAAAAATGGGACTACCATATGACCCAGCAATCCCACTACTGGATATATACCCTGAGAAAACCATAATTCAAAAAGAGTCTTGTACCACAATGTTCATTGCAGCTCTATTTACAATAGCCAGGACATGGAAGCAACCTAAGTGTCCATCGACAGATGAATGGATAAAGAAGATGTGGTACCTATATACAATGGAATATTACTCAGCCATAAAAAGAAATGAAATTGAGTTATTTGTAGTGAGATTGATGGACCTAGAGTCTGTCATACAGAGTGAAGTAAGTTAGGAAGAGAAAAACAAATACCGTATGCTAACACATATATATGGAGTCTAAAATAAAAAAAAAATGTTCTGAAGAACCTCAGGCCAGGACAGGAATAAAGACACAGACATATAGAATGGGCTTGAGGATATGGGGAGGGGTAAGGGTAAGCTGGGACAAAGTGAGAGAGTGGCATGAACATATATACGCTACCAAACGTAAAATAGATAGCAGCTGCATAGCACAGGGAGATCAGCTCAGTGCTTTGTGACCACCTAGAGGGGTGGGATAGGGAGGGTGGGAGGGAGACGTAAGAGGGAGGTGATATGGGGATATATGTATACATATAGCTGATTCACTTTGTTGTAAAGCAGAAACTAACACACCATTGTAAAGCAATTATACTCCAATAAAGATGTTAAAAAAAAAAAAAAGAAAAGAGAGAAACAGCACTACAAGGAGCACTGAATTAGTTCACCTAGAATGTAAGTGGGGGAGGTGGCCTGAGATAAGATTTCTGGAGATATGAAAATATCTCAAATGAAATTGGACAGATCCAGAATTTAAAGAATTTATTTAAACTGCATCAAAGAAGCTTGGCCATGCTTTCTTATTATATAAACTTATAGCCATTTTAATAGACTTACATTTAATTGCACATTTCACTTGTAAAGCACATTTGAGCTCAAGGTAGTTGCTGATGATTTGGAAGAAGAAATGTTCGTGTTTGGAAGATGTTCCCCCACTGACAAACCCAGCAAATGTGCAACTAGCATTTTGACTTTGAGTTTTCTTTCAGTTCAGACTGGGGGCATTTTACTTCTCTTAGAGTCACTTGGTAGCACCATGGTCAATATAGCATGAAAAACACAAGGACACTGATTTGGAGGAACTAGCTTGAGTTGAGGGTCACCATTCACTGTGATTCAACCTCTCTAATCTTTTTTAGCCTACTTTTAAAATTCTTTTCCATTATGGTTTATTACAGGATATTGAATATAGCTACCTGTGCTATACAGTAGGATCTTGTTGTTTATTTATTTATATATAATAGTTTGTATCTGCTAATCTCAAACTCCTAATTTATCTCTCCCTTACCCCCCTTCCCCTCTGGTAACCATAAGTTGTTTTCTATGTCTGTGAGTCTGTTTCTGTTTCATAAATAAGTTCATTGGTATCATATTTTAGATTACACATATAAGTGATACCATGTGGTGTTTTTCTTTCTGACTTACTTCACTTAGTATGATAATCTCTAGGTCCGTCTATGTTGCTGCAAATGGCATTATGTCATTCCTTATATGGCTGAGTAATATTCCATTGTGTAAATGTATATACCACATTTTCTTTATCCATTCTTCTGTTGATGGACATTTAGGTTGCTTCCATGTCTTGACTATTGTGAATAGAGCTGCTATGAACATTGGGATGCATGTATCTTTTCAAATTAGTTTTCTCCAGATATATACCCAGGAGTGGGATTACTGGATCATATGGCAACTCTTTTTAGTTTTTTAAGGAACCTCCCTACTGTTCTTAGTAGTGGCTGTACCAATTTACATTCCCACCAACAGTGTAGGAGGGTTCCCTTCTCTCCACACCCTCTCCAGCATTTATTATTTGTAGACTTTTTGATAATGGCCATTCTGATCAGTGTGAGGTGATACCTCATTGTGGTTTTGATTTGCATTTATCTAATAATTAGCAATGTTGAGTATCTTTTCATGTATCTTTTATTGGCCATCTGTATATCTTCTTCGGAGAAATGTCTGTTTTTTTGATTGTGTTGTTTGTTTTTTTGTTACTGAGTTGTATGAGCTGTTTGTATATTTTGGAAATTCCGCCCTTGTCGGTCACATCATTTGAAAATACTTTTCCCCATTCTGTAGGTTGTCTTTTTGTTTTGTTTACGATTTCCTTTGCTCTGCAAAAGCTTATAAGTTTGATTACAACCTCTCTAATCTTTATCCATAAAATGGAATTCTTCCAAGGAACAAAAGGATGAAATCACGTGTAGACACATGCTTTGTAAACTATAAAGTATTAAATATACGTAAGATATTGTTTTGTAATTATATAACTTGGGAGATAAGTTTAGATTGAGTAAGAGTGGTAATCTCAAGTTAGATGACTCATAAAACATCTGGTGGTAAATCAAGTGAAGCTAAAAATCCTACTGTAAAATTACATAGAAACAAATATTTTTGGAATCCTATAAATAAAATTTAATTACATTTATTGAGATCAGCAAAGCTTGAATTGAAAGGGAGTAAAGGGAAGAATTATAGTTCAAGACACAAATGATCTGTTCTAAGGGGGAAAAAACGTTCCCTGTCAATCTTGAGCTAGCAGGTTTTAAAACTAGTCAAATTTAGCATAATAATAAAACTTCATTATGTTGAAACCGTGCTAATATTGTATGCAAATGTACAATCCAGCATGAAAATGACGGAAATACTCATAGTGAGATGAGATGACTAAGAGCTAAAGGAACTAATTTTCATTCTTGCCACATCTTTTCATTACTGTAAGATTTTTGATCTTGAAATAATACATAGTTTTATCAAATTAAACCTGTATTATAATAGATGCATATGATACTGATATTCATGATTATGTATGTGTGAACTTTTAGTAGAATGAAGAAAAATAATGGAATTAGGCCCATTGATTTCTCAAATTTGTATAAAAACTTTTAGTCTTTTACTAAAAAATAATATTAATTTGGGAATACCATTTCTGAAGATTAATTTCTTCTATAACCGTATGCAACATAATGGAACGTGGAACCTAGTTTGAAAGTGCAATCTAATGCCACATATATATTTACGCCCTTGGTCAAACCAGGGGACTCAAGTACATAATGTTGTATAATATATTGCTCTTATAGTAGTACATACTCTCTGCCTAGTACTGTCTGTTTTTCTTATGGCTCTTGCCAGCTTAGTTGAGGGATTTCGCTTTGTAACTGCTCTGTCAAATCAATTGTGTCCTGGTTCTGTGCAGTGTAACAGTATGACATCCAGAGCTTATTCAGATGAGCAGAGAGCAAATGAACTTGCTTCTGCTCCTCTGTTGAAGGGAAGAGAAATTTCTTTGACCTGTAAATGCTGAGAGCGTCGTACTATCCTTTACAGTAGATGAATCTCAGCACCGTGAGTTCCTAAGGGTGCAGAGTCCAGGGCGACTCACACTGGTCCCTTTTTATATTTGCACAAAGGTCAGATCAGGTTCAAAGGACTAGCTCCCCTCCACGTCCTGCCCTGAGGGGATAGGAAGCTTCCAAACATCCAGGTGAAATACAGGTGTGTAAGAGGAGCCTGCAGCTTCTGGGAACTGGCCTTGGTGACTGGGGTGGGAGTGTTTATGGGTTCATTTTAAGACAAAGCCCCTCCCTTTCCTCCTCAGGCTACTTCTCAGCTCTTCACAAAGCAATCACCCCAATTCCTTCAAGTCATAGGGATCATTCTTGGCCAGCACCAGCTGCGTGGGCCTGCGACTTATACAGTCACAGAGAGTCCCAGGCTTACAAGAGCCCCACGCTTGGCATAAATGCTCTACTGTCTCGATCTTGAAATTCTTCATACTCTGTGGACAAGACACTCCATTTATTTTTGCATATACAGATTTTGTATATGAAGCCGCAAAGCATTTTTAACACAAGGAAACAACTGGTTCCTCATCTTATTGCTCTCTTACCAGCGATAGATGAATCAAAGGAATTTAGGGCTGGAAACAATTAGGGGAAGATTAAATTGAGCCCAATTTTTAATAGAGATTAAATTTAAATGCACTGTGATATTGCACTGCTGGGGTACTCTTTCAGGATTATCAGTGCTTTCTTCTTTCCATCTGGGTTGATTAGAGTATTTTGAGATAGTAAAATGTGGTTTGCTAGACATTTCAAAGCAAACATACAGAGTGGATACATAGAGGTCACTGTAGGGTTTTTTATTTTTATTTTGCTAAGTGAGAAAAGCTGGGTGCAGCCAAGGTGTTGGATAGTAACCGAGCTGTTAATACCGAGGGACGGTGCCAGGCCTACACGAAAGTGTGAAGATGGAGAGGTTTCATGGCATCTCTTAGCTTCTCTTTATCCTGTTACGTTTGTACTCCTTCCTCCTCATCCTAAAAATGGTTCGATTTCTGGAAAACTTGTATTTATATTCTTCTCCTCCCTCTGCCACACACATGATTTGAGCCAAAAGTCTATATCCCATTTCTGTCTGGCTTTGTTCTCAGTTGACTTTCATGGTTAGAAAGCTATCTGATAATTAAACCCTGTTGCGTTGTTAGCCGGTAGTAACTTAAGGTATGACTGCTACTTGGGGTACTCTGTTTTGATATCTCCTACCACACAAAGTCTTACAGATGCAAAGAAATGAATTTCTCCCAGAGTCATTGTGAAGCCACTGAAGCCATTAGGCCCCCATATTACCTTTTTGCCCTCTCTCCCGTGTGCTCATTCGGCTCTAATCATGCCAGCCTCCCAGCCGCTCCTGCTTTTGCCTAAAGCCCGTGGGTGCTTTCTGAAGGCCTCCAGTGGCACCAGGCAGACAGCCGCCACTGTGTCTGCTCGTAAGTGCTGCCCATGATGGCCATGTGTGGCTGTGAGACAGAAGAACCTCCTGACTGTTCGTTTAGTTCATGCTGAGTTTGAATAGCTCAGTAGCTCATCCAGACTAATGATTCAGACCTTGTCACACTGTCCCTCTTACGGCAGATGCTAACATACCAAGTAATGGACTTTACATAACCCCACCCCTTCTTCCCCATCCTCCTTGCTGACTCTGCTTCCTAGGCCACTGAGAAAATAGAAGTAATTATGAGAGAACTTTCACAAGCTCCCGTCACATCTCTCATTTGCCAGCAACTACACTCCCATATACTCTGCCTTCTCTCCTTAACTAATGATTGTCTATTGACCTTGACTCATCTGCTCAAGGTCATCACTCCAGCAATTCACCCTTCCCTTCCGGATCATTCCCATCAGTATACAAATATGCTGGTGTTTCTCTTAAAAAAAAAAAACCAGCAAAAACATCCTCTCTCTTGATCCCACTTCCTGCTCAGGCTACCAACCATATCTGTTTCCCTTCACATCAAAACTTGATAAACATACTTACACTTGCTCTTCCAGCATCTTGCCTCACATTTCCCCTCAACCTCCTTCAGTCGAGTTTTTGTCCCCAGTCACTCCACTAAAACCTCTCCTGTCAAGTTCACCAGTGACCTCCATGCTGCTCAACCCAATGGTTGATTCTCAGACTTCCTGTCACCTGACTGTCGGCTACATTTGAAGCAGCTCATCACTCGCTTCTTGAAACTCTTTCTTCCCTTGGCTTCCAGGACTGCACACTCTTGTTTTTTTTCCTACCTCACTAGCTGCTCTTTCTTGCACCCTCTGCTGACTCTTTCCCACCTCCCTGTCCTCTTAACAAGGGACTGTCCCAAGGAAAGGTCCTCGGGCCATTTTTTCTTTTGAATCTACATTCACTCCCTTGGCCATTTCAACTAGTCTCATCACCTTAAATATCACCTATAGGTGAAATACCCCCAAATCTTTATCTCCAGCCCAGACCTTTCTCTTGAACTCTAGACTCCTCCAACTATTTCCTCTACTTCAGAGTTGAATAAGCATCTCACACTGAACCCTGATCTCCCCTTCCAGGTCCACGCCTGTCCCCATCTCCCCCAGTCTATTCTCAGCAGACTAGCCAACGTGATTCTATTAAAACGTAGGGCAGATCACATCACTCTTCTATTTAAAACTCTCCAATGGCTTCTGGTCATTCTCAGAATAAAAGTCAAAGTTCTTGTCATGCTTATTAGGCCCCCATATTACCTCTTTGCCCTCTCTCCCGTGTGCTCATTCGATTCTAATCATGCCAGCCTCCCAGCCGCTCCTGCTTTTGCCTAAAGACCTCATTTGCTCTCCTTTGGCCCAGATGGCTCTTTCCCCAAATAGCTGCATGGATCGTTCCTTTGCTTCTTTCAGGCCTTTGCTCAAACATTACCTTTCTCTCTCGGGCCTTCCTTGACCACTATTAAAATTGCAATGCCCCTTCCTAGCCACCTTCCCTGATTTAGCTGTCGCCATGGTACTCTCTCTTTCTACCTCTAGGTGTTTCTGATTTATTTTATTATCTGTCTCCCTCACCTCCAGAATGTGAGCTCTATGAGGGATAGGATTTCTGTTACCTGAAATATTCCCAGTGCCCAGGTCAGCACCTGGAGCCACAGTAGGTGCTCAGTATACACTTGTTAAATGTAGGATGCTATTATCTTTCTACCAAAGAACATGGCCTGCACGTGAGCTTCAGAAAACCAGTGTTTTCCAGGTAGGGATCAGATCTGTCTCTTTACAAAGCTGAAGGAATGGCTGGAAGGCAGACACCCATGCTTGCAGCGGCGTGCTTGCGGTGGGTGGAGCTTTCAGTAGGAGTCCCTCACTGTCTAGCCAAACCACCCCCTCTTGCCCTTTCAGCTGAACATGGAAAATTGAGATGCTGTGCTACATTTTTACTATTTATTCACAAGTATTCTTTTTACTCAGTAATTAGTATGCAGCTTTATTTTTCATGAAATGCCGCTTTTAAAATATGTTATTGTAATGATTAGGACTATTACTGTAATGTACTGTAATCATTACTGTAATGATTAAGCGGATGAACTATTTGTAGCAATAAAATAGTCTTCAAGATTGGCATACTGTTACCTCTTGCATTTATTCTGCTTTCTAGTCATATTAAATAACTTCACATTTAAAATAAGTAATTGCTGCTCACCACAATAACACATGTTGCTTTCATCAGAGGTTGTAGCAAAAAGTGAATTCTGGAAACACTGGTGTGGACAGTAGCTACCCACTCTCCTGCTGAGAGTACTTACTGCTGCTTCTTGAGAAGCAACACCTAACTAACTCAGTAGGGCAAGGCAGCAGATTTGAATAAGTCTGAGGACATATTTGAGAACGCAAAATTTCATTCTCCCAGTGCTGATGCAGAAAAGGACAAACTGCCCATAGTTACTCACCGCCCCCCCCCCATATATTCCAATGAGAAATACAGAAAAAAAACTTGTAAAATGTCTTCACAATGCACACATTGAGATGAATGAAACAGCTGGCAGCGGCATCTCGCCTCTGAGTTGGATTTAAAAAAATATTAGTGAGCTCAATTTTCTGTATTTTGCCTTTTCATTCGGGGAGTGATGAAGAGAGTCTTTTATCATTATAAAACTGCAGGCTTCGGTGTCATTTATCACAATGTCGTCTGGAATTCTGAAAATGTTCTGTCAGGGTTGATCTGGACATTTCAGGACTTGACATTTGATAGAAGTTGGGTAACCGGATATCGTAATGGTATCTTTTTCCTATGTATACCCTGTCATTCAAGGCATAGAGTTTATCTGCAATGTCACTGCCAATTAAAACTGAAAACAGGCGGGAGATGTAACGATGCTGAGCCAAGAGCAAGTACAATTTCTTTCTCCTCCAGGACACATATCGACAATCAGTTTCTGCTGTGAGCGTTACCTAAACGAACATAAGACCACACGTAATCAGAGATGAGGAAGCAAGAAACATTCTGCCATGTGGGGTTTCTTTGGCCCCAAATTTTAAATGAATTTCTTGTGCTGATTTTAACTTTAAAAAAGCCTACCAACCCACAATATATTGTTAAAATAGAAACTACAAAACTTATTACTATCTGTGTAATTTATAACATGAATAATCACAATGTTGTGCCCATCTCCAGTTTATCTGTTTTCTAAGTTTCGGTATCTAGATTTTGCATTTCAGTGAAGTGAGAGTTACTTGATATTAAAACATAATAAAGTTGGCTAGTGTTAGAGAAATATTTCCAAGTCAATCCTGAAGACTGTAAACATTTAACCCTAATGCAGCTTCTGCAGTACCGAATAGAATTAACCTATTCTGCATATGTATATGAATTTGTATTACAAAGACACACACATGGATACACACACATGTATGTTACATGTATTAACCAGAGGAAGTATACCATAAGAGACAGAACCTACTGAAAGGATTATCTTTAAAAACTACCAGATATGGCAGCAGAGTAGTGACAGTAAGTTTAGCATTTTGTTGCTAGAAAACAACTGAAATTCATCAGTATTTTGAATTTTAAAAGTCACTTATTTTGTAATAAGGGCAGATTTTTTGTTCTTGGTGTTTTTCTAAACTGTGACAGGTGGCAGTGTTTAGAGTCAAATATCAATTAATTATATTTGAATTCTCAGTTAAGCAAAGAAAAATTTAAGAATATTTATCACAGACTCCTTTCTGTCATATGTAATACCCAATCTTCTCCTTGTTGCCGGACCTATAAAGTGACATTAATCAGCAAGACTCAAGCGGAACTGGGAAGACATGCGTGATACTAAGTACATTCCAAAGCTAAATATAAATCATTCCTATGTCATCTGCTGCTCTGTTTGCTTGTTTGCCTGTTTTTAAACAGGAAGAGGCAGTGTTCACAGTGTGGCCTAGTTATTCTTTACCTGAAAAATGCCTTCCTCTGTGGGTTTCAGTGAGTCCCATTCAGGAGAATCCAGGAACTGGAAGGGGAAGATGTAATGCAGAAATTCGCCATCAACTGTCACTCTGATCCTACAAAGGACATCAGTTATGAGGGAAGGAGAAAGAGAGCACTAAGTTGGGGACGAGGATACGGAACAGTATTTCCGATCTCTGATGTTTTTTATGACTTTTAAAATCTTTAAGGGCAAAATATTAAATTCATACATTACAAAAAGTGACAAAAATCCCCTTTAAGATTTATGTACCGCTGTTCCTCCCATGGTTAGGATTCTGGAACAGTGGGTAAGATTCATCAGAAAATTCATCAAACTGTACGTTGATGATATGTGCCCATTTCTGTGTATATAATATCTTTCAATTAAAAGTTTCAATGCACTCAGTCAGATTTTAAATTAAGCAGGAGAACACTGAAGAACATAAAGAAGTACCACTGGAAATACCTCTGTAAACTAAATATTTAACCTTTTAAAAAACATGAATAATCACATTAGTATTTCTTCCTCCAAACTTTCTGTTTTCAAATTTTATATATAGTGCACGTCCCCTTCTAGCAAGTGGGCAATTGCTAGAATTTACTGAAAAAAATGATCATTATAAAATTTAAGTGTTCTTTATTATTTAGAAGAATGCCCTAGCAGAATCTGTTCAAAATACTTTGCGTGCTAACATAAGTATTCTATGAATTTAAGCTGGCATCATCCTCTGGACTCTCATGATTAGCTTGGAAGCAAGTAGCATATCCAGACAAACCAATTCATACATTTGATTTCTGTGAAGAAATATTAAGACTCTAAATTATAACCTGCTTCAAGTAAATAATACCCTGTACTCTAAATGCCTATGTCCATGACTCATGTATCAAGGGCTTTCTTATGCCTCAGCATGCTAAATGCTGCCCAGGACTATGCTGTGTTGAGATGGAAAATGCAGCAGAAAGAAACACAAGCTAGTAAGGAATAAAGAGGAAAGACATGCAAGCGTCAAGAGTACACACCTTCCTGAAACAAGCAGGGAGAGTTTGTCAATGGAGGTTTTCCCCTGCATGGCATAACAGTGCTCCTTTTCCAAAGTAACCACTTCTGAGCTCAGAGCAATAGTTCTGAAGTCAGGCAAAGAGGTCCCCAGAGGCTGGAAGAGGGAGCTGTACAACAGCTGAAATTCTCGCGCAAAGGTTATGCTGCGAACTTGATAGGCGATGTGAACGAACCGCATAAAGCAGATGACAAACAATATAAAATTCCAGGAAAATATGTCAGCTGCACAGACATCTACCCAAGCCCAGATAGCAGAACAGAGGAAACCCAACCCCAGCAAACTGAAGACGTAAAGGAGCCCGAAGAATCCACTGCCACCCATGAAACCTACTACAAATAAGATACTGGCAAGATGATAGATGGCTCCCTCGGCCTCTTGCTTCCAGATGGTGCAGACGGGGTGTTCATCTATTAGGTTCTTCCATAAACTTGAATTTCTTTCCATGGCTGTACTACCGTCTGGTTCACTTCTCAGTTGATGTTAAATGATATCGAAGCAAGTAATTAAGTCCTTTGCTTTTCCATCATCAGAGTTTTGCTCAGTCTTCACAAAACCAGAGAAAGCCCGGACACTGGAGTTGGGGTGATTAAGGGTTTGGTGTGTACGGATCTTGAAAAACTAAGAATCCCATGCTAGCATCCTTAAGTTCATCTGGGCTCCTGATTTAGAACTAGCCCAGAAATATTTTGTGGTTTCCTGTGTGAGAAGAAAACAGAAAGGATTCTAATTAAACAAGGAGAATTGAGAAGTATATTCAGTGAGTCATCAGCATTCCTTATTCAAGTTGACATCCTATTTTCTATGAAGTTAAAATGTTTTCAGCACACATACTGAAAGTGTTAAATTTCTAGGATATAAAAATGCATATTTCAGAGTTAGGCTTATTAATAATAATAAATTATTTACAGAAGTATCTGTTACAATTAACTAACTACATATTTTTCAAGAAAGCTAATAAGCGCTATAATCAGCTGGTCCCTAGAAGAGTAATTCGGTATACCTCAGAATCTCTTGGGACAGTGACTAGATAAGCAGATTCATAGACTGTTTCTGGATATACTGAGTCAGAATCTCTGAGGGTGGAGCCTGAGTGTTGGTATTTTGAACAAGCTCCCCACATGATTTTGATGCATCGATCCATGGCCTTCCATGGCCCACCCTTTTAGAGATACTGTTTGACAATACGTTATTCACTCTTTATAGGTGAAGAATTCGAAGCTCAGAGAGGCCAAGTAATTTATCCAAGGCCACACAGTGGTTGGTGGCAGAGCAGAACTTCAGGACTTGAGCCTGTGTGCTAAATCCAATCGTGTGGTCTCCCATGAGAGATATTTTAAATCAGGCACTGGAAGGAGCCCTAATAAATCAATAAACATAAGAAACACACAATTAGGAGTCAGATTTTAAGGGCACATAGTAGACTGTGAAAATGTTTAATTAATTAGAGCTAAATTATTTGGGAAATAAAAATTCAGTTCTCCTTCACTGTATTAGAGGCTATTTCAGGTTAAAGGTTGCATCCATATAACTAAATAAATAATAGTAGAATTCCTGCTACTTACACATCTATTTACCAGATGGTCAAAAATGTTAGCGACTTGTTCCTCTGCACATATATTCTCTACCCTTTCAGCCATATGGTATAAATGCTAATATGTGATCTGACTCAGGAGAGATTTAACCATGATGACAGAGCTATAGGATATGTATCATTTATCACCAGGTTTCTTAACAATAAATGGTTTCAGTGTGAGGCATTCATTAGATTGACTTTTTTGAAACCAAAATAACATTCAAGAACCTTGAACTTGTGTGCTGTATTTAGTGTTTTTATCTTGAGATGGATTTTTCCAGAACACCTGTTAATAAAATATCAGATATCATAGATCTTGTCTCATAGAAAAAAAGTACACAAAGAGAGGTGAAAATGACTTAGCTGAAGTGAAAAAAGGAATAGTGTTGCTACCAACAGAACTAGAAATGAAAATAAAGAAGCTGCTGCTGCTGAAGTTCCTGGTTTTTCATCTTGGACAGTGATTCTCTTCTCTGCAAGTAATGACATTAAGAACATCACCAGGGCTTCCCTGGTGGCGCAGTGGTTGAGAGTCCGCCTGCCGATGCAGGGGACACGGGTTCGTGCCCCGGTCCCACATGCCGCGGAGTGGCTGGGCCCGTGAGCCATGGCCACTGAGCCTGTGCGTCCGGAGCCTGTGCTCCGCAACGGGAGAAGCCACAAGTGTGAGAGGCCCGCGTACCGCAAAAAAAAAAAAAAAAAAAAAGGAACATCACCAGGTGAATCATGAAAAAAAGAAACAACAACACAGACCTATAACTTACAACCATATTGTTATTTCTACTCATGCTGCTTTCAAATACATTTTACACAGTCTGCATCCCTCTAATTATCACTCCACACATCTCTCTGTGAGAGATGAGATTCAAGGCAGACTGGCATGCTGAATATGTTTCATTTCTCCTCTTTAAACAAAACACAAAATTATATATTACTGCACATTCAAAACAAAGAAACGTTTTTAAAAAATACAATGAGTGGTGACAACTGTGAAATGCAGACTGCAAATGTCAGTCCCCCTGCTGTTTAACTTTTAAAACTTGGGTATTTGAAATTAATCAGTTCCTTAGGATGCCAAGCACAGCCATGAAGCCAATATTAAAAAGCACCGCCAGTAGAGCTCTGAACTTGGGTTTGAACTTCCTGAAAAATTTATAATCCTCAACAAATTGTTAAAATGATGCTAACAGGGAGAGGCCACGTAAAATGTTTGTGGCAATTCAGAAGGGAGCTTATGGGAATCTTGTCCCCTTCAACTCTTGACTTGGGGGATATACTGGGCCACCTACATTCCTGGAGTGTGACCCATTATGATTATATGAGGAACTGTGTTTCCGGCCCTTCCCAGTCGGCTTCTGTTTCAATAAGCTGCTACCAAGCCATCTTCCTATCCTTGACACCGTCTCACTCAACAGGGAGTGCTGACTTGCCCTGATTAAATTACTCCACACCCAGCCTTTCTCTGCTTGGTGTGTTTTTATTCAGTCACCAAAACAGATGTACTTTATTAGAAGAGGAAGAACTGACAGGGGCAGGTGATGAGCCTGAGTGTTCCTCTGACATGTGCCAGCAGCACTATACGAATGCTGCACATGATTCATCAACCAGCTGGCTGCTTGAAAAGCCTGTAGGCCTTAAGTCATGTTTTTGGGTAAATAAATGCTGAAATGCCAAAGGAGCACAATGGATTTCTTAAGCACTAAAGTGGGTCTTCCCTGCAAAAGAAGTTAACACATGGGGCTACAAGTGACGGAGACAAAATAAAGGGCAAATAAACAAAATATTTCCAAGTTTGCTCTTTACATTGTAAGACCCTGAGTTCTAGGGAATAAGGAAATGTAAAGGCAGGCACAAAGATGCTCAGTGAAATGTGATCTAAACCGGGTGGCAAACTGATGAAGATCAGCTCAGAAATGGCAGTTATCGGTTCAGAACGTGGACATTTATTACCTCGCGGCATCACACTTACGGCTGTGAGGGAGGCAGTATCTCAGGCACCACGCTCAGCCTACAGATGAGCAAGGAAGGGCACCAGACAGGTTAGGTAACTTGCTTCAGGGAAAGGAGGCAGTAAGTCACAGGGTGGAAGTTCCAGTCCTCCACTCAGCTTCATGCCCTCTCCAGCAGGCAATGTGTCTTTCAAGGTTGTGAATCTGATTTAATGTGTTGGGAGACCAGTGGGATATTCTGCCAGGACAGCTTGGCAGTAAAATAATAATCCTGACAGTGGATATTTGAGACCTGCTATATCTGCTTGTACTGCTCAGTCCATAATGCTTAGAATACTGCCAGGGACACAGACATAGAAAGGCACTCATGAAGTAATTTGCTGTATTATTATTCAACATTGACTCACTTCCTTTTCTAGATTCCAGAATTCTTAAGGGGCAAAGACAAATGTTTTTGTACTTCTGACCCTTGGCACTCAGTGAATGTGGATTGAACACACTGGTATAGAGGTACAAGCCCACTCTGCCTTTTCCATCCCCACTCTCTATCCAATTCAACAGATGTTCTAACATCTTCTGTCACCTAAGGGAACAGAAGTGGAGGAGACCTTGACTGAGGGATTGGGACATCACTTATTTAAGATGTCTGGCACAACTCCAAATTCATAGGAGAATCCTTCTGTCTTTTTAGAACGTTCAGTTCCTTAAGAGCAGTTGAATTCCTGATCTGATTAAAACAACTCTGGTAGCATGTGGTATTGTGTTAGTTTGGGTTGCTAGGCAACGAAGAAGATCAAAATTCCATGAATATTCTACTCATTAATTGGAATCATATCCCAACTTTGGTGTGTGTTCCATATAGGAAATAATCATGAACTTAAAGTTAGTTTTTGCCCCCCAATATATATGATCATGCCCTAATCGCTGGAAGCTGTGAATGTAATCTTATTTGGAAAAAAGGTCTTTGTAGATATAACTAAGTTAAGGATCTCCGGATGAGAAGACCATCTTAGATTACTTGGATGGGCCAAATCCAATGGCAATTGTTCTTATAAGAGACACACAGAGGATGCAGATAGAAGAGGAGGATAGAAGAGGAGGAAGCAATGTGACCACAGAGGCAGAGACTGGAGTGATGCAGCCATAAATCCAGGAATGCCGACAGCCACCAGACACTGGAAGGGGCAAGGAACAGAATCTCCCTTAGAGCTTCTGGAAGGAGTACACCTACCAATACCATGATTTCAGACTTCTGGCCTCCAGAACTACGAGAGAATAAGTTTATGTTGTTTTGAAAAAAAAAAAAAAAAGCTAGTTTTCTCTGCTTTTTTTTTTTTTTTTGCAGTACGCGGGCCTCCCACTGCTGTGGCCTCTCCCGCTGCGGAGCACAGGCTCCGGATGCGCAGGCTCAGCGGCCATGGCTCACGGGCCCAGCCGCTCCGCGGCATGTGGGATCCTCCCGGACCGGGGCACAAACCCATGTCCCCTGCATCAACAGGTGGACTTTCAACCACTGCGCCACCAGGGAAGCCCTCTCTGCTTATCTTTAAGGAGCTGCACTTATTCAGCAACTATGTGCCAGACATATTTGAAAAATTGTCTCATTTAACCTGCACAACCCCATTAGGAAAGTACTATTATCTCCATCTCACAGATGAGAAAACTCAGAGAAGGCAAGTAAGCTGTTCAAGGTTACCACACTACTCATATTGGAACTAAGATTCCATCCAAGTCTGCCTGACTCTGAAACTCACAGTTTAAACTGCATCATTCTGCTTCCACAGTACCAGGATTTAGAAAATGTAGGCCTCAGTTTCCTCCCTGCTATGTAGATGAACTCAAGACATATTTATTCATCAGTAAAGCAGAGGTAGTATCACCTATTCTGTCCACTTTAAAGGGTGCTGGAAGATTCAGATGAGAAAATCTTTATTAAAAATTCTTAGCAAATTTTTAAATAACATAGAAATGCCATTGCTGTATTTGTTGCTTGTATGTTATAGAGCTGAGCCATTTGGAGAATACAGTTTTCAAAAGTTTTCTTTCCCTCAGAGGATTACAGTTGAAGACGAACCATCCTTATACTGTAAATTCTAAATTTACTCATTTCTGCAGGAGTGATCTCTATCATTCTTCCCTATCTTGTGTCCTGGCCACCTACTGCTGGCAGGTATAGACCCAGAACCAACCCATCCTTAAGTCTTCACTTTCCAGTGGCCGAGAAGCCAGTCTCTGGAAGCCAACAACTCTTGTTCCTTAGATTAGTGTTTAGTGCTTCCCAGCAGGTGTGCCCAGATCACTTCCATCAGAATCACCTGGCCACAGCCAACATCATCTTCAATGGTGAAAAACTGAAACCATTTCCACTAAGATCAGGAAAAAGACAAGGTTGCCTACTCTTACCACTATTATTCAACATAGTTCTGGAAGTTTTAGCCACAGCAATCAGAGAAGAAAAAGAAATAAAAGGAATCCAAATCGGAAAAGAAGAAGTACAGCTGTCACTGTTTGCCGATGACATGATACTATACATAGAGAATCCTAAAGATGCTACCAGAAAACTACTAGAGCTAATCAATGAATTTGGTAAAGTAGCAGGATACAAAATTAATGCACAGAAATCTCTTGCATTCCTATGCACTAATGATGAAAAATCTGAAAGTGAAATTAAGAAAACACTCCCATTTACCACTACAACAAAAAGAATAAAATACCTAGGAATAAACCTACCTAAGGAGACAAAAGACCTGTATGCAGAAAATTATAAGACACTGATGAAAGAAATCAAAGATGATACAAGTAGATGGAGAGATATACCATGTTCTTGGATTGGAAGAATCAACATTGTGAAAATGACTATACTACCCAAAGCAATCTACAGATTCAACACAATCCCTATCAAACTACCACTGGCATTTTTAACAGAACTAGAACAAAAAATTTCACAATTTGTATGGAAACACAAAAGACCCCAAATAGCCAAAGCAATCTTGAGAACGAAAAACGGAGCTGGAGGAATCAGGCTCCCTGACTTCAGACTATACTACAAAGCTACAGTAATCAAGACAGTGTGGTACTGGCACAAAAACAGAAATATAGATCAATGGAACAGGATAGAAAGCCCAGAGATAAACCCACACACATATGGTCACCTTATCTTTGATAATGGAGGCAAGAATATACAATGGAGAAAAGACAGCCTCTTCAATAAGTGGTGCTGGGAAAACTGGACAGCTACATGTAAAAGAATGAAATTAGAACACTCCCTAACAACATACACAAAAATAAACTCAAAATGGATTAAAGACCTAAATGTAAGGCCAGACAATATCAAACTCTTAGAGGAAAACATAGACAGAACACTCTATGACATAAATCACAGCAAGATCCTTTTTGGTCCACCTCCTAGAGAAATGGAAATAAAAACAAAAATAAATAAATCGGACCTAATGAAACTTAAAAGCTTTTGCATATCAAAGGAAGCCATAAACAAGACGAAAAGACAACCCTCAGAATGGGAGAAAATATTTGCAAATGAAGCAACTGACAAAGGATTAATCTCCAAAATTTACAAGCAGCCCATGCAGCTCCATATCTAAAAAACAAACAACCCAATTCAAAAATGGGCAGAAGACCTAAATAGACATTTCTCCACAGAAGGTATACAGATTGCTAACAAACACATGAAAGAATGCTCAACATCATTAATCATTAGAGAAATGCAAATCAAAACTACAATGTGATATCATCTCACACTGGTCAGAATGGCCATCATCAAAAAATCTACAAAAAATAAATGCTGGAGAGGGTGTGGAGAAAAGGGAACTCTCATACACTGTTGATGGGAATGTAAATTGATACAGCCACTATGGAGAACAGTATGGAGGTTCCTTAAAAAACTAAAAATAGAATTACCATATGACCCAGCAATCCCACTACTGGGCATATACCCTGAGAAAACCATAATTCAAAAAGAGACAATAGCCAGGACATGGAAGCTACCTAAGTGTCCATCGACAGATGAATGGATAAAGAAGATGTGGCATATATATACAATGGAATATTACTCAGCCATAAAGAGAAAAAAAATTGAGTTATTTGTTGTGAGGTGGATGAACCTAGAGTCTGTCATACAGAGTGAAGTAAGTCAGAAAGAGAAAAACAAATACTGTATGCTAACACATACATATGGAATCTAAAAAAAAAAAAAAAAAAGGTCATGAATAACCTAGGGGCAGGACAGGAATAAAGACGCAGACCCAGTAGAGAATGGACTTGAGGACATGGGGAAGGGGAAGGGTAATCTGGGACGACGTGAGAGAGTGGCATGACGTATATACACTACCAAATGTAAAATAGATAGCTAGTGGGAAGCAGCCGCATAGCAGAGGGAGATCAGCTCGGTGCTTTGTGACCACCTAGAGGGGTGGGATAGGGAGGGTGGGAGGGAGACGCAAGAGGGAAGAGATATGGGGATATATGTATATGTATAGCTGATTCACTTTGTTATACAGCAGAAACTCACACCATTGTAAAGCAATTATGCTCCAATAAAAACGTTAAAAAAATTTAAAAACAACTTTATAATCTTAAAAAAAAAATCACCTCGGTAGCTTGTTAAAATGCTCCTTCCCTGGCCCCACCCCAGAACTACTGAGCCAGGAAGGGACCCAGAATGATGCATTTCTGATAGGCTCCCAGTTGATTCTTATGCACACTACAGTTTGAGAGCCATTATTTTATCTTGTTCCTGAAGGATCTTTGAGTTATCCTTGCTTGCAGAGCCTCAGCTGTGTCCATTCCTGGCTGACCACTGGCTGTCCTCCCATGCTGGTTACTCCATGTAATGTTCCCTGATCCCTAGTTGTCTGTCCATGGCTGTAGTGCTGGTGTCCGTGCACCATTCTGCTATCTAGTCTGTCCAGTTGGCATTACAACTTAAGAGAAGAGTCCTAGTCTTAGCTGTGCCCCTAAACAGCGTGTGATTTTAAGCTTCCCAGACCTGTTTCCTCATTGATAAAATGAAAGAGTTGGACAAATAATGTACGGTTCCTTTTAGCTCTAAAATAACACAACTCTCCATGATATGAAATAGAACATTATTCCTAGCATAGGTCAAAATGTAGAGCTGAGGGGCAGAACTGAATTACGACTGCAGATCTTAACACCAGGTTTATGACTGGGGCCCAACTCTAGAGATTGTTTAATTATTTAAGAACTGTGGTAGGGCCCAGGCACTGGAATTTTTTTCACAAATTTCCCAGGGATTTTGTTATGCAACCAGGGTTACAAACTTTTAGGGGGGTAGGGTTGAGAGACACCAGAACATTCTGTAGAGTAAAGGGTCTGAATTTTAATCCTTATTATTATTTTTTAAAAATTTATTTTATTTATGGCTGCGTTGGGTCTTTGTTGCTGCGCACAGGCTTTCTCTAGTTGCGGTGAGCAAGGGCCACTCTTCGTCGCGGTGCACAGGCTTCTCATTGCAGTGGCTTCTTTTGTTGCGGAGCACGGGCTCCAGAGCACAGGCTTAGTAGTCATGGCACACGGGCTTAGTTGCTCTGTGGCATGTGGGATCTTCCCAGACTAGGGCCTGAACCTGTGTCCCCTGCATTGGGAGGCAGATTCTTAACCACTGAGCCACCAGGGAAGCCCTTATGCTTATGTTTAAAGGGCTGGAAAGGCCCATTTTCTCCTGTGTGTCTTCATTTCCATGCTTTGCTCAGGTCAGGAGGCATTTTTCTTCCTCACCAGTCATCTCCAAGGGGGCTCAAGGTTTCCTTTCCTTAACATGGTGGCTGAAGTGCACCTTCTAGGTTCTGAGTTTTTATGGCCTTTATTATCGGTCTACACGGCTTCCACTATATATTATATTGCCCATTATACATATTTTCCTTTTTAAAGTGTCATAATTTGCTTATTCTCTCAGTTGGGGTATATATTTTAAGTATTTTTTATATAGCAATGATAACAATGCTCAGGGAGAAAAGCAGTGTGTAGAATATAGTTTTGGAACAAGCAGGTTAATAAGCCAGGAAGTCCAAGTGAGATATGATCAATACCTGAATCAATGGCTTAGGTGTTGGACTAAGAAGAAAGGAAAGCATATATTAGACCATGAGGAAGAAATGAAAGGAAGATGTGTCTCTACTGAGACAGAGGAACAGAAAAGGGATGAAGATGCTTTCATCTTCCTTTCATCCCTTTCTTTCCCGAAGCTTGGAAAGAAATCAGAGGAAAGGGGGACTCATTTTGAGTCATGTTTAACCTGATGCACTTGGTCTAGCAACAGAGTTCACAACAGAAGATAAGGGGCAGGATGGAGGGGTAGGTAACAGTTGTCTTGTAATAACACAGGACAATCCTGAGTAAGGACTGGAGCTGGCAAGACTATCTAGAAAGTTGAGTACAAAGAGAAATGAGAGTTGAAATTAAACGCCCATGATCAGAGGCCTTAGAATTCTAGGGGTGTGCTGGCTATTGCAGGAGCCAGGAGCCACATGTGGCTGTTGAGCCCCTGAAATATGGCTGGTCTGAAGTAAGATGTGCTGTGCACAAGGGATTGCGAAGACTTAGTACAAAGATAAGGAATAAGTCGCGAATAATTTTTATATTGGTTACATGTTGAAATGATAATGTTTTGGAAATACTGGATTAAATAAAACATGTTATTAAAGCTAATTTCACCCATTTCTTCTTATTTTTTAATGTTGCTACTAGAAAATTTTAAATTACATATGTGGCTTGCATTATATTTCTCTTGGACAGTGCTGGTCTAGAGCCTCTCAAGCAATAAGAGAGAGGAAATCCAAAGACTTGACATGATGCTGTGCAAACAGTGCATATGTATAGCATATAAATGTATAAATATGGAAGAATTATCTAAGATTAAGAGCAAAGAGTTGATATCAATGTAAATGATATTGGCTACAATATTCATATGCTACAGTCAGATGTTATCCAAGGCATAGATGTGTCACCATCTGGTTTCTGCCTAAAAAGATGGCCAGCTCCACTACAGCTCTTGGCCTCTTTATCCTACCAAGGAAGGCACTACTTTTTCCTTTTCCCTTAGGAGAATTCTACTTTTCTAAGCAATTATATTACATGGTCTTGTTTTATCATTTCATCTTCTGATGATACCTCATGGTATACACTGTAAATCTCAGACAGACAATCTTATAAATTTTATGCTGGAGATTGGATTGTGGCCTTCTGGATTCCAGAAGGTCCACACCAGCCTTTATTTGCACATCATGCCTAAGTCTCTTCATGTACCACTAGGCTTCTAGGCTGGAGTATGCCTTTGACTTTTCATACCATGCCCACAGGCTACGAAGGGCTTCTCTGATTCTCTTGTCTCAGCTAAAGTCACACTTGATTATCTTCAGCCATGTTTGCTTTCTCACTTTATCATGTACGGTGATAGGGAGAATTCTAAGATTCCTGCCCTGCTTGTGTGCACGCCCTATAATCCCCTTCCCTTGAGTCTGGGCAGAACCTGTGAATGGCATGGGACAGATGCTCCCTTGATTAGTTAACATTATATGGCCAATGGTGCTGGAGTAGTCACCACTGCGATTATGTTAAGTTATATAACACTCCACTGTAGGACTTGAGAGGGATTGGAAATGAGACAAACATATTCTTACTGGCCTAGAATAAAGCAGACACCATGCTATGACATGCCTATGGGGGCCACAAGGCAAGGAACTGCAGGCAGTATCTGTGAGCTGAAAGAAGTACCCAACCAACAGATACCAGGATAATCAGTCCTACAACCACAAGGAGCTGAATTCTGCCAGCACCCTAAAAAGCTTGGAAAAGGACCCTGGACTCCAAATGAGGGGTGCAGTGTGGCTGACACCTGGATTGCAAGCTTGTGAGGCCCTGAGCTGAGGATCCAGTTTAGCTGTGCCTGGACTTCTGACTCATAAAAACTGTGAGATAATAAATTTATGTTGTTTTAAGCCACTAAGTTTGTGGTAATTTGTTACAAAGCAATAGAAAATGAATACACACACAGTATACACCAATACTAACTATACATGAGGCTTTCCATTAATCTAATAATCTACATTCTATGACGGACTTGGAATATAGGTCTGTGGAGCAGAAGACACTCAATCCTTGCTAGATTTAAATTAGGAAAATCAGGTGGTAACAGGTCTTCAGTCATATCTGGAAAACAAGAGGGCAGCAACGAAGACCCAACGCAGCCAAAAAAAGAGAAAAAAAAGAAATTAACAATTTTTGGAGCAACAGAAGGCTAGGTTGAGTCCTATGTTGAATCATGCAGTGCCCTATAATTCTTAATTTGAAGACACAGCAGTAAACCTCTCCTTCTCAAGCTCATCATTTGATTGCTTTAAACAAACAACCCCCATACTCTGCTTCAAGTTCTTCTGACTTTCCATGTCCTGGAAATGGTTAAAGGCATAAGCAGGAAGCCATTCACCTTTGATCACCTGTTATCATGTCAAGCAGTAAGTTCACCTAAGATTCCTGATGAAAGATGCAAGAGAAGCTGGAATCACGAATGCATTAACAGTTTTTTCTTGATATGAATCCAAGGTAGACACCTTCACTTACCTCTCCTCCAAGTGTCCTATATGCAACAAATGAACTCACTTTTTCTATGTTTATTTACTTCGGGTTCTCATTTTCCTTCCGGCAAACACACCTATTAAGTTCATGTGTGCTAGCTAATTGGCTATAATCTTTCCTTTGTCATTTTTTCGGGCTTAATGAGCACATGGATCACACACCAGGGTCAACGATGTTTGAAACCACCAAACCAGCCACTACTGGTGCTAACAGGAGCACTTCTGCAGGGAATGACCATTTCAAGTGTTCGTATATAGACAGGAGCTTTCTCTTTGGCTGTGAGAGAGATTGTTCACTGGTCCTCCATCCACGTGCTGAACGGTCTTTCCATTTCTTTGATTTCTTTCAGCCTCGTTGTTATTGACTTTGTAGCACTTGAGCTTATTCTAGCCATAGATGTTTCTTTTTTGTGCATTTCCTGTCATGATCTGCGATGTGGATTATTCCCTTATTCCTGCTGCTCAGGAAATACTACATATTCTCTTGATTCTTTCAAAATATTTGATTATCTCAAGCTTCTCTTCAATATTGAAGCTTTCCTTTTGCATGCACTATTTTTCTTTTTTGAATCAAGATGCTTAAACATTCTTGGGATGTTGAATGAGTGTGTTTTTATGTAGAAAAATTCCTAAGTGCAAAAGAATAGCAAAACACAATCTTGCAGGATACCATATGGTGAACCAAGGTAGCTGGTAGACGTTGAGGTCTCTGTGTGTTGGCATTTTGTGTATTCCTACAGGGCTCAGTTAGCTGGTTGCAGTTTACTGTGTTCACCTGGTGTTTCTGGCTGAGTAAATCATGTATAAGCAAGTGCAAAATTTGTGTTATGCTCAAATTGTTCCCTAATATTTCAATTGCATTGGAATGACGCTGGTTTTCAAAACAAGCATTATAGCATAATTGACTGCATCATCAACTTTCAAATGGCCAGGAAAATATTACTAATTAACATACGCAGTAATTCAATAAATTCCTGCCCTCATGGGGCTTGCATTTTAGTGAATTTCAAATGTTGACATAATTAAAACCCAGCTTCAAATTATGAGATCTAAAATAATCTAAAAGTACGTCTTATATGCAAAAAACTTAAGCTACTTAAAACTCATTTAAAGTCAGTTGTTGCATATTGAATTTTAAAATAAATGCTACATTTTAAAAGACAGTCTAAAGTCTTGAAAACCAAAATGCAAACAAACTTGTTTTTTAGAACTTCCATCAAACACCAAAAGCAAACAGACAAATAAACCCCCAAACATTATATGTGTCATTGGAGTACCACATTACACAGTAATGTGTCTGTATCCTTCTGGTTGTATAAATGCAAAAAAGACATATGGAATGATCTTCACTTAATCTTAAGGGTGGTTATTCTTGTATGGTGGGACACTACTTTTTTCTTTGCACATACCTGTATTGTTTGCTTACTTTATTTTTTATTTATTTATTTTTTTGGCTGTGTTGGGTCTTCATTGCTGCGCAAGGGCTTTCTCTAGTTGTGGCGAGCAGCAGGGCCTATTCTTCCTTGCAGTGCATGGGCTTCTCATTGCGGTGGCTTCTCTCGTTGCAGAGCACGGGCTCTAGGTGTGCAGGCTTCACTAGCTGTGGCACGTGGTCCCTAGAGTGCACGGGCTTCAGTAGTTGTGGCACGCAGGCTCTAGGGCACAGGGCTTCAGTAGTTGTAGCACGTGGGCTCAGTAGTTGTGGCTTGCGGGCTCTAGAATTCAGGCTCAGTAGTTGTGGTGCATGGGCTTAGTTGCTCCGCAGCATGTGGATCCCTGGACCAGGGATCGAACCCATGTCCCCTGCGCTGGCAGGTGGATTCTTAACCACTGCACCACCCACCAGAGAAGTACCTGCTTCCTTTATAATACTCTTACAAAACCAAAAGGTGGTTTTATATTAATTTGAGAATTTTTAAATACAAAAATTTCAGAGAATAAAAATCCATGAATCCAACAACCAGAATTAACAAATATCATGTGATATTTTTGGATCCTTTTAAAATAAAAAAAATTTTCACAAAAAATTGAAGATCACCACGGATTGCTCTCCAGTATCATTCCCCACCCATCCATTCACTCTATATAATTGTATTTTTCTTTCCTGTCCATATAGAATAATTTTTAAAATTCCAATTAAAAATGAAATGCTAGATTAGAAATATATCTTATAAGGTGGGGTTTTGTTCAGATTCACTCTTAAATTTTTGTTCTGATGAATAATTTTAAACATATTCCAAAACAGAGAAAATAATATATAATGAATCCCTATATACCCATTACCAAGATTCAACAATTGTCAAGATTTTGCCACATGGAGTTTCTGAAATCAAAAGCAAAAAATTGTGACCTACTGTTCAACCTACAGTTTGTTCAGTCAATAAACAAACACCTACTCAGGAAGACAGGGAGAACTAAGATGAGCTGTGCTCTTATTATGTGCCAGACACTGGCTCTTGCCTATGCTGACCCACTTAGGAGTCACAACAACTCTGCAACCCAAATAGTATTATCAGCATTGTTCAGAATGGAAAATGAGGCTCAGAGAGATGAAAGTTCTTCTATAGGCTCAGCTGCTACAGACCATTTTCTAGACCATAAATCCCTCCTCCCCCGCCAATTTCAGTGTGTGTGTGACAGTCACTAGAGGTTATTCTGCTGAAAAGCACAAAATGAGAAGATCTCACTTGGGGTCTGTATGAATTGATCCCTGAATTCTCTGGGCTGGAGGAGGATCCAGCATTGTTACAGGAACTTTAAGTCAGCAACTTTTGGTTATTTATTTAATTTATAAAATAACCGGTTGTAAATTTCACTTTAAGACATTTTTGTCTAACTACTTAGATAAAAGAGAGAAATATTTTCCCCTTTTCTTTAAAAAACAAAATCACATTAATGACTCAATATACTCTTGTAAATTCTTACTTATTCTCTATAGCTCATAATCCCAGCTGACCAACACCCATAATTAGAAAAAAAGATTTCAATCGCAATTTGCAGGCTTGCAAATCTATCCTGGATATTTTCCAAAGCTGTTTCAAAACTTCTTGCCTGTCATGTCGCTATGTGTTGTTATGCTCACACACTACAGCAAGTGCTTCATAACCATTCTTGATCTTTCCTGGGGACTGTTTCAAAATAAGCAGACGTGAATGCTCCAGTGTGTCAACCCTATTAGTCAGTCTTGTGATAAGAAGCATGGGATTTGGGCTTCCCATGACACATTTTTATTTAATAACATAGAACATCACCATTTAGAAACCCAGGATGCACAATGATTCAGCTATTTGAGAGACTGATGAGATTAAAGAAACTCAATTATCAAATGTCTCCCAGTTTATATGTATAAAGTTTTAGGACAGATAACATCTTACTCTAGATTTCACTTAATATTTGTATCCCAAACTCTTCAAAAGACAAACCCAGTCTCCCAGAGAAGGAAAGAGGCTTAAAGATCATCTGGGATCAGCCAGACCTCTTCATTTTGCAAATGTGGAAGGAGATCCAATTTTTGTTTTGTTTATATTTTGTTTCAGGTAGTTCTTGTTTGGTTTTCTCTTGCCATAAAGAACAATGCCAAGTTCCTGTACTGTCACACCAGGGATATGTTCATGCAACAGTCCTTGGTATTAAAAATAACAGAAAAGAAAATAGCCACCAAACTTTAGTATGAACAGAGAGCAATAATTTTTTTAAGGCTGCCATAAAACTCAATTGCAGTGTGCAAGCTTGCAAACTGAAACTACCTAACCACAAAAGTTGGAGTGAAACGTCAGGAAGGAAGGCTGTCACATTCTAGAAGTTTAGAAAATCAAATTCGGTTATGTAGAAAAGTGGGTTTCTAATTCTACCTTTCCATTTATTTACATATAGAACTTTTTGCAAAATATCTCCTGACTAAAACAATTTTTTTTTTTTGGCCATAGTCCTATTACTGTATTTGATTCTGTGCCTTTAATCTTTTCTTAAAATACAGACCCTCAAAATGTATCATACCTCTGTAACCGACCTTGGTGAGGAGGTAATTTAGTGGTTTTCAAACGTCTTTTTCTTTCCTTCCTTCCCTTTTTTTTTTCAGGGGCATTCCCCAAATAGAGTAAACAGGTCAGCGTGACCTTGGATGAGGTAGCTTTCTCGGTCCCCAACTCAGCGTGAAACCCTGCCCCTAGTCAGACCCTTTGCAGAAGGAAACTTGCCGCCGCTGCCCAACTTCCCCAAGGCCAACCTAAAGATATCAGGGCCCCCAGAAGCAGCTTTTCTCCCTCGAAAATCCGGCCTTTTGGGGGGACTCCAAGGTGCCCGGGGCAAGAGTGGGACCAACAGCAGAGGTGGGAGGAAGATTCACCTCTATGCGAGGACGACCCGAGCGCCCAGGGCCCGCGCGCCGACCCGCAGCAGCGATCCCCCCACGGCCGCCAAGCTCGAGCGGCGCCCCGCGGACCCGGGGCTAGCCGCTGGCTCGAGCGGGGCTGGAGCCCGGCGCCGGAGCGGCGCGCGCAGTAGCACCGGCGGCGAAGCACCGGCGCTGCCGGGGGTCTGCGGCAAGCGGCCCCCACCCGGGGGCGGGGCCAGCACAGAGGCCTCGCCCGGCGAGCGGCCCCGGCGTTGCCAGGTGTGAGGGTGCGGACGGCGGCGGGAGAGAGGCGGCCGAGGCGCCCCGGCTCCCTCCTTACCTGTCCTTCCCCGGCCCCGCGCTGAGCTCCGGCCTCGCGCCCGGAGAAGTTTCCCAGCCGAGCGCGCCGGGCCCTGGCAGCCGGCGTGAAGCCCCCGGCGCCCGGCTCGCGCTCTCCTGGCCGACCCCAGGCAGGCGCCCGCATCCGTGCCCGGGCGCTCGATGACCGCAGCCCGGCTCCGGAGCGGCGCGGCGGTTCAGGCGGGGGCTGGGCACAGGCGCGCGCCCCAGGGGCGGCGGGGGTGGCGGCGGCCGCGGGCGCGCGGGGCCCGGGCAGCCCCAGCCTCCTGGGAGTCGCCGGACTGCTGATCAACTTAGCGATCGCGGCGGACCAAAGTTTGCGAAGATGGGTTTCCCGAAGTGAACACCAATCACAGTTATAAAATGAACCTCGTATTATTCGCTGTTATCCTAGGCAGTGAGACATGGGGTTGACTCTGGGATGGAAAGCAGCTGTACGTCTGCCCTCTCGCTACCTCACACCCAACCCCACCGCCCCGCACTGTAAACAAAAAGAGGTGAAATTACCTGAGAGGGGATGGGAATATTTGGGTGTATAGGACAGAGAACGTTTAATATCTTGATTCAAATCAATGAACGTCTGAATAAAGCAAATGTATAAAGAGCATGGACGATCACAGAAGGAAAAAAAATTAAATACAGATGATAAAAAAGTTCAAATCAGTGATGAGCCAGTGCATGCAACTTAAGGCAAAAATCAAATACATATTTTCCTCCTATGAAGTTAGTGAAGTTTTCTTTGGTTTTGGTGGTCAAACCGTATGGTGGTTGGTGAGGGAACAGTGAAATACAACTTACTCGAGGGTTTCCATCTCCTCCCCTCTCTCCGCACCCTCATTCGTGTTATATAACTGTGTTGGTGACAGTGATTCCAGGAACAAAATATTTACTGAGTAATCAGTGTCTCTTTTGGTCCCCAGAATAACAGTTAAAGTAATATAAATGGTAAAATTAACCTCCTTTAATTGTTACTGGGACTGAGGGCCAAAAATTAACCATATTCCTACAGCCCGTGCACAGCTAGAAACCGCTTGTCTTCCAGGCTTTTGCTCTTACTCTTCATTCTAGGGATTGACTCAGAGATGTTGGAAATCCAGTTTAAACTGGATATGGCTGGGGAAGTGAGAAGGTCATGAGCTTTGACATCAGATGTATTCTGGGTTTAGATTTTACTTCTTATTTAGTGTTGTACATTACAGTGTTTTTAAGGATTATATTCATGGTCATTTTTAATTTAAAAACTCAGAAGCAGCAAAGATATGCTTGTGTGATAGATTGTAAGGTGGCTTCATTATTCCCACTGCTTCCTGGGTTTCATGCCTTGGTTGGATCCCCTCCCCTTGAGTACATTTGGGACCTGTGACTTGTTTGTAAACAATAAATACAGCACAGGTGATGGATGCCACTCCTGTAACTACATTACTCTACAAAAGACTTGGTCTTGGTAGCACACTCTCTCTAGAGACTGTCCGTTTTGGCTTGATGAAGTAAGCGTCCATGCTGGGGAAGTCTACGGGGCATGGGGCTGTAGGTGGCCTCTAGGACCAGCCTCTCACCAACAGCCAGCGAGAAGCCAGGGCCCTCGGGTTCTACAAGCACAGGGAAATGAATTCTGTCGACCACCTAAGTGGCCTTAGAAATGTTCTTCCCCAGTCAAGCCTCCAGATGAGAATGCAGAACAGAGGACACCTTAATTTTGGCTTCGTGAAACCCTAAGCAGAGGACCCAGTTAAGCCATGCCTGGACTCCTGACCCAGCAAAATTGTGAGGTAGTAATTGTGTGTTATTTTAAGCCATTAAGTTTGTAGTAACTAATACAACTTGTATGTGTGGTTCAGGTATTCAACATATTAGTACACACAGTGTAGTTCCTTCTTTGATAAACTTGGTGTTAAATATTGCTGTCCTGATGCCTTCTGTTTTTTCTCTTTTACTCCTTCACATACATGTCCCTGCCTAATCTTCACTGCAAAGTCTTCATGAGACAAAAACTAATGAAGTGGTGCCCTATGGATCGCCACAGGTCGAGGGCTCTCTGGGACTTCCAACTGCATTTCTTTTTTTTTTTTTTTTGTGGTACGTGGGCCTCTCACTGTTGTGGCCTCTCCCGTTGCGGAGCACAGGCACCGGACACGCAGGCTCAGCAGCCATGGATCACGGGCTCAGCAGCCATGGCTCACAGGCTCAGCCGCTCCGCGGCATGTGGGATCTTCCCGGACCGGGGCACGAACCCGCGTCCCCTGCATCGGCAGGCGGACTCCCAACCACTGCACCACCAGGGAAGCCCCCAACTGCATTTCTGCTTCAAAGATTGTGTATCTGAGATCCATAGCCTTCATCCCTGCAGGTCCTTTGGGATAGTCTCTTGACTAAACCTCTGTGGCAGGACAGAAACACAGTCAACTCAGGTTGTACAACTCAAGTTGCAACTGCAATGTGAAGAATACTTATGGTAAAGATCTAGGAGCAATTAAGTACTAAACCAGGTCTCATTTAATCTAGTGTACTTGCTTGTTAATTGCCTCTGCTTCCAGGTATGAATTCAGCCAGGCTTGCTCACTAACCCCTTCCTTCCTTCCTTTCTTCTTTTTTACCTTCTTTCTTTCTTTCTTCTGTGTTTCTTTCATTTTTTAACCCCTATATAATTCTCCATAGTTCTATTTCTCTATATCACTCATTTTCATTTATTTATTTATTATTTATTTAAAAGTATAGTTGCTGTACAATATTGCGTGAGTTACAGGTGTACAATATAGTGATTCACAATTTTAAAGGTTACACTCCATTTATAGTTATTGTAAACTATTGGCTATATTCCCTGTGTTATACAATATATCCTTGTAGCTTATTTTGCACTTAATAGTTTGTACCTCATAATACTCTACCCTTATATTGCCCCTCACCCCTTCCCTCTCCCCATTGGTAACCACTAGTTTGTTCTCTATATCTGTGAATCTGCTTATTTTTTGTTATATTCACTAGTTTGTTTTATTTTTTTAGATTCCACATTTAGTGATATCATACAGTATTTGTCTTTCTCTGTCTGACTTATTTCACTTAGCATAATGCCCTCTAAGTCCATCCACATTGCTGTAAATGGCAACACTTCATTTTTTTTAATGGTGAGTAGTATTCTATTGTATATATATGCCATTTCTTTATCCATTCATCTGTTGATGGACACTTAGGTTGCTTCCATATCTTGTCAATTGTAAATAATGCTGCTATGAACATTGTGGTGCATGTATCTTTTTGAATTAGTGTTTTTGTTGTTTTTGGATGTGTACCCAGGAGTGGAATGCTGGGTCATACGGTAGTTCTATTTCTAGTTTTTTGAGAAACCTCCATAGTATTTTCCATAGTGGCTGCACCAGTTTACATTCCCACCAACAGTGTAGGAGGGTTCCCTTTTCTCCACATCCTTGCCAACATTTGTTATTTATATTCTTTTTAATGATAGGTGGGAGGTGATATCTCATTGAGGTTTTGATTTGCATTTCCCTGATGATTACTTGAAAGCTTTTGCACAGCAAAGCAAACCAACAAGGAAATGAAAAGACAATGTACTGAATGGGAGAAAATATATGCAAATGATATGACTGATAAGGGGTTAATATCCAACATATATAAACAGCTCAACATAAAACTCAACTCAACATAAACATAACTCAACATAAAAAATCAAACAACCCGATGAAAAAATGGGGCAGAAAAACTAACTAGACATATTTCCAAAGAGGAAGTGCAGATGGCCAATAGGTACATGAAAAGATGCCTTCATTTTCTTTTTATTAACATAAATTTTTATTATACCAGTAACATATTAATGTAATATCATATATTAGTGTATATTGTGTGACATCAAACTTCATTTGTCAGCTATCTTTTTTAGAGCAAAAACTAACTTGGAACTCATTACTTTTTTCATATATATATAAAATATATATGATATATATGATATATATGATATATATATATGATATATATTCTTTTAAACTACTTCATGCTATTATGATATTATTAGTGCATCACAATGTATTCATCCCCTTAACTATTTAGATTATTTCTGGGGCTTCCCTGGTGGCGCAGTGGTTAAGAATCCACTTGCCAATACAGGGGACACAGGTTCGAGCCCTGGTCCAGGAAGATCCCACATGCCACGGAGCAACTAAGCTCGTGTGCCACAACTACTGAGCCCATGTGCCACAACTACTGAGCCTGCGCTCTAGAGCCTGTGCTCCATAACAAGAGAAACCACCGCAATGAGAAGCCCACGCACTGCAACGAAGAGTAGCCCCCACTCTCCGCAACTAGAGAAAGCCCGTGCGCAGCAACGAAGACCCAATGCAGCCAAAAATAAATAAATAAAATAAATAAATTAAAAAAAAAAGAACTATTTAGATTATTTCTGATGTTCTGATATAAGCAAATGCTGAGTGCATGATTCCTTTGGCACATGTATGATGATCTCCCTAATGTAGATTAAATACCAGAAGTGAAACTCTGGGTATGTCCATTTTATTTTTATTTTTTATTTTTTGTATTGAGGTGTAATTTACATACATTATATTAATTTCAGGTGTACAACGTAATGATTTAATGTTTGTATGTGTTGTGAAATGATCACCCCAATAAGGCTAGTTAACATCTGTCACCATACAGAGTCACAGAATTTTGTTTTCTTGTGATGAGAACTTTTAAAATCTACTCTCTTAACAACTTTCAAATATGCAGTACAGTATTATTACCTGTAGTTGACATGCTGAACATTACGGCGTATATCCTTTTTTTTTTTTTTTTTTTTTTTTTTGGTACATGGGCCTCTCACTGTTGTGGCCTCTCCCGTTGCGGAGCACAGGCTCCGGACGCGCAGGCTCAGCGGCCATGGCTCATGGGCCCAGCCGCTCCACGGCATGTGGGATCTTCCCAGACCGGGGCACGAACCCATGTCCCCTGCATCAGCAGGCAGACTCTCAACCACTGCGCCACCAGGGAAGGCCCCCATTTTAATTTTATTAACTACTGACTAATTGTTCTCCAAAGTGTCTGTGCAGCCCACACTCCTACCAGCTGTGCAGGAGAGAGCTCCTTTCTGCACAGGCCCCACTGACACTTGATATCACCCACTTTAACATTTTTGCTCTAGCTCTCATATTTCTTTTCTCCTTTTTCTCATCCTCTTCATTCTCCTCCTTTTCTCTTCTCTCCCTCTCTTATTTTCCCTGGCTCTTGTTCTCTTTCTCTTGGTTTCCTTTGCTCTTTTGTTTCCTCATCCTCTTTTGGTTTCTTTATTCATAATTTTTTAATTTTGAAAATTTAATTTATAATCTGATTTATTACTTAATGAAGATATGAAAATATCCCCCAGCAAATGTACATTTACAAAATTATTGTCAAAGGTTGCAGTGTTTTCTACATCATTGTTCCACCATACTTTTAAAAATTGAGGTAAAATACCCATAACATAAAATTAACCATTGTTAAGTGTACAATTCAGTGGCATTTAGTACATTGACAGTGTTATGCAACCACCATCTCTATCAAATTCTAAAATATTTTCATAATCCCAAAAGAAATGGGTATGGGTACCCCATATTCATAAAGCAGTTACTCCCCAGTTCTCCCTTCTCCTAACCCCTGACAACCACTAATCTGATTTTTTCTCTATGGATTTACCTATCTGAATATTTCATATAAATGATTCATACAACATGTGACCTCGTATATCTGGTTTCTTTTACTTTGAATGTTTTTGAGGTTAATCCATGGTGTAGCATGTACCAGTACTTCATTCTTTTTTAATGGCTGAATAATGCTCTATTGAATGGATATGCCACACTTTGTTTATCCATTAACCAGTTGATGAACATTTAGGTAATTTCCATCTCTTGACTAGTGTGAATGGTGCTGTGATGAATATTTGTGTATAAATTTTTGTTTGAATATCTGTTTTCAGTTCTTTTGGGTCTCTACTTAGGAGAGGAATTACTGGGTCATATGGTAATTCTATGTTTAACTTCTTGAGAAACTGCCAATCTGCTTTCCATAGCACCTGTACCATTTTACATTCCTACCAGCAGAGGATGAGTGTTCCTGTTTCTCTGCCTTCCTGATGACACTAGCTATTTCTTGTCTTTTTTTTTGTTTTGATTGTAGCTATCCTAGCAGGTATAAAGTGGTATCTTGTTGTTTAGATTTGCATTTCCCAATGACTAATATGTTGAGCACCTTTTCATGTGTTTGTTGGACATTTGTATATCTTCTTTGGAGAAATGTGTACAAGTGCTTTGCTTATTGTTTTTTATTATTATAATCCTTTTTAAAATTTATTTATTTATTTATTTATTTTTGGCTGCATTGGGTCTTCGTTGCTGAGGGCGGGCTTTCTTTAGTTGCGGTGCACGGGCTTCTCATTGTGGTGGCTTCTCTTGTTGCAGAGCACGGGCTCTAGGCTCACGGGCTTCAGTAGTTGTGGCTCACGGGCTCTACAGTGTAGGCTTAGTAGTTGTGGAGCACAGGCTTAGTTGCTCCGTGGCATGTGGGATCTTCCTGGACCAGGGCTCGAACCCGTATCCCCTGCATTGGCAGGTGGATTTGTAACCACTGCACCACCAGGAAAGCCCCATCCTTTGCTTATTTTTAAATTGGGTTGTTTGTCTTTTTGTTGTTGAGTTGTAAGGGCTCTTCATATATTCTGGATACTGGATGACTCCTATCAGATGTATGATTTTCAAATATTTTCACCCATTCTGTGTGTTGTCTTTTCACTTTCTTGATAGTGTCCTTTGATGCACAAGTTTTTAATTTTGATGAAATTTATTTTTTCCTTTGCTGCTTGTGCTTTTGGGGCCATTGCTAGAGTCTATTGCGAAATGCAAGGTTACAAAGATTTACCCCTATGTTTTATTTTCAGAGTATTATGGTTTTAACTCTTACATTGTTGATGTATTTTGAGTAAATTTTTGCATATATTGTGAGATAGAGGCCCAACTTCATTCTTTTGCACATAGACATTCAGTTGTCCAGCATTATTTGTTGAAGAGTTTATTTTTTCCCATTGAGTGGTCTTGGCACCTTTGTTAAAATCAGTTGACCATAGACGTACGGGTAAATTTTTGGATTCTCAAGTCTATTCCGTTGATCTTTATGTCAATACCACATACTGTTTTGATTACTAATAAATTTCTTTTCTGGTAAGTGTTAAAATCAGGAGGTGTAGATCTTCCAATTTTGTCCTTTTTCAAGTTATTTTTGGCTATTTGGGCTCCATTGAAATTCCATTTGAATTTTATGAGCATCGTTTCCATTTCTGCAGAAAGGTCATTGAGGTTTTGATTGGGATTATAATGAATCTGTACATCACTTTGTAGTATTGCCATCTTAACGATGTTAAGTCTTCCAATATATGAACATGGGATATTTTTCATTTATTTAGGTCTTCATTAATTTCTTTCAGCAACGTTTTATAGTTTTCAATGTACAAATCTTGTACCTTCTTGGTTAAATTTATTCCTAACTCTTTTGCTTTCTCTCTCCATCTATCCTTTTTCTTTTTCAGTTTTTGTTGTTGTTGTTTTGTCTCAGAAGCTGAACATTTCTCCCATTTAAATACCAAGTCCAACGAATGGTCAGGAGCATTATTCCTAATAGCCAAGAAGTGGAAACAACCCAAATGTCCATCAACTGATGAATGGGTAAACAAAATTTGGTATATCCATACAATGGAATATTGTTCAGCCATAAAAAGGAATGAAGTGCTGATACATGAGATAACATGGATGAAACTTGAAACCATTACGCTAAGAAGCCAAACACAAAAGGCCACATATTTGCCTTTCCTTTTTGGAGCAATGAAATGATCTGGAATTAGATAATGGTGATTCAACATTGTGAATATGGTAAAAAACCACTGACCTGTACGTTTTAGGAGGGTAAATGTTATGGTATGTGAACTATATCACAATAAAAAAAGTAAAAATAAGTTAAAAAAAGAAAAAGCGCATTACACAGTTTTAGGTCAAAGCACTTCTTAGAGTTGTCTAGACTCTACCTCCTTACTCTTCCTGCAGTCTTCTCATAGGAAATCTTTGAGCTTCTCTTTTCTGTGCACATGGCAGAATCAAAGCTGTCAGAACTGCTTCCAGAACTGAAAGTGCCAGTGTTTTTTGGTGGATAGGATCCCAGCAAGCCTTAGGGCAGCAGGACCTGGGCTGGTGATTTGGCAGGGGAATTAGGAAACCTCTTGAGGTGCAGTCCAGCAGAGTACCTGTCTTGGCTAGATCTCCATCAGCACCCAAGAAAAACCTGTCATCTCTGTTGCTGTCTGCAATAAGTGCTATGTGGTGTGTCTATGTTGTTCTTTAGTTTGTTTTTGGCTTTTTTCCTCTGCTTTCCCAAAGCTTTGTGGGTTGTCTCCATTTGAACATGCTCTTAGAGTCAGTCCCTTGAGAGATTGGAGAGCTCCCAGGTTTTAGGTGAAGGTCACATCTTGGGGAAGAAGTTTGCACCTTTATCCACCCAGAAGACCTTAGTCTTTGTTTAACAGCGGGAATAGCTGCTTGGAGTAGATTGGGGGATCTCTGAGGCATTCAAAATTCTTATGAGTTTAGCGAACACTGATATTAGGAGAGCCTCTGGTTAGTTTAGAATTTCACTGATTCTGAACATCCACCTTGAGATATTTCCTGAAAGATGGACCATGAACTTCTGTGTGAGGCCCAGACAGTTTTCAAAGTTTCAGTCCTCATCCCAGGATATATCCTTATATTACGTAGGGCAGAAGGCAGAAGATTTAGGTTAGGATAGAGAACTGAATGTTTTGGAAACAATAATACCTAAATTTTTACATCATCAAAAGTATAGCATCATTGTTCTTAAATAAATTTTGTTCTGAACAAGACCTAAATTCAAGAAATTCAGTATGTAGCTAAACAACAGTTATTTTTCAAATGGTAAATAAAGCTGATTGATATAAAAATTACAGTTAGATCTAGGCAATATCGTTATGGAGCTGATTAAAGAAAGGTAAACACTGATGTATAAACAAATGAGCAATAACTGACTATGAAATATTCCCATTCCACCTGATCAAATAAAAAAGTATTTGTAGTCAATTATATCTCAATAAAAATTAATTGTAAAGTAAATAAAAATGGGGAAGATTACAAATGAAGAATAACCAACAATAAAGAAATTTATTTAAATATTCACTCATCAAAGATGCAATTCAAATATGCAAGTGTACAATTAAACTCTTTTTATAATATCAAGACCATTCAAAGAGAATATTCTTCTGTGCATCCTATAAAGAGGGTGTTGCCACATGAGTAGTTGTAACTGGAACACAAATCTTAATGTCTGGTCCATGTAAGCAGTTGTTCTCTCTTAGGAAATGGGATGGAGAGCTAACTGTTATCTAACAGCTACTTCTCTACTTTGTGTAAAAGAGGTTCTTAGAAAAAATATGAAGGTCAGCATTTGAGATCCAAGTCAGCATTTGTGAAGAGGCCTCACTCTATTCCATCAGAAAAACTCAGCCACAGCCAACCTTTGAGGCCAAGAACCAAATGAGTGGGGTGACCCTGCCATTTATGGGACCTGGGAGGGGCTGAGGTTTTCTTGGCTTGGTTCATGGTAGGGGGCAGAGACCAGAGTTACCCTTTTCTCTCTGTGCTCCTCAGATCACTTCATTGGTTTCAGATTCATTCATTCAACAGATAATTATGAAGTGCCACCATGTGCCAGGCACAGTTAGTTCTGGGCACAAATGGGTGCAAAGCCTTCATTATGGCTCTATGGTACATAGCCATATGTACCGGGAAAATATACTCAGGAAAAAAGTAGATTAGCCTTTAAATGTATTCTGCCTACATCTCATATTTTAAAATATGGGATTCAAGTGACTTGATATAGTTGCTTTAATGTATGGGATTAGTGAGTAGGACATGTCTCATTTTCTGCCTAATAGGTAATAGTTGGAATTGAGGCACAATGCAAAGAGAAAAATATATTATGTAAAAGTATCTCACAATAGTAAGCCCTATGTTAGGGCTTGTTTTTGCTAAGATTTTAATTAAGAAAACACATTTTAAAATTCAGTAGCCTTAAAGGATTTTTATTTATTTATTTTCTTAATATTTATGTATGTAAGTGTGTATTTATTATTGAGATAACATTATTTAAGTTTCATGTGTACGACATTATATTTCTACTTCTGCATACTCTACAGCTTGCTCATCACCATACAGCTGACCCCCTTTACCCATTTCACCCTCCCCCTACCTCTTCCCCTCTGGCAACCATTACTCTGTTCCTTAGAGGATTTTTAAATCACAAATTATCTCTGGGTTCCAGAAGGGAGAATTAGTGTTCAGAGTTAGGAGAAAAATGGAAATGTTGCTGAAAAGTAGAAACACAAACCAACTAAAGTGAAGAGAAAACAAGAGGATAGAAGTGTGCATTCCTCTGTAAGGACTTTGCATTTTGTATTGACTATTTTTTAATAGTATACTACATTCTAAACACAATTCTGTTAAGAAATTGTAGGTGAAAACTTTATTGTTTAGATGTGTTGGTCTTTTAAAATTATGTCTTTCATAAAGCTTAGTAGAATGTTTATATCAGTATCATCTTTAATAAGTTAGAAGACTGAAAATTACAGAACTAAAAAGGTTAGTATGGGCTTCCCTGGTGGCGCAGTGGTTGAGAGTCCGCCTAACGATGCAGGGGACACGGGCTCGTGCCCCAGTCTGGGAAGAACCCACATGCCGCGGAGTGGCTGGGCCCGTGAGCTATGGCCGCTGAGCCTGCGCGTCCGGAGCCTGTGCTCCGCAACGGGAGAGGCCACGACAGTGAGAGGCCCACGTACCGCAAAAAAAAAAAAAAAAAAGGTTAGTAGACCTTTACAGAAGGTCATCAAAATGAAGTGTGGCTTAAGCACAAACTCTAAACAGTTGTAAAAGTAGACAGATAATTTTACCATTAGCCTGGTGATGAGGTGTGGTAGGCCACTGTTGAATTTTCAGATTAACAGAGCCCACAGGGGCCTTATAAATCTAGAGGCTTATCGCTCATGTTAATTTTTGTAAGTTCTTCTTAGGTTTTAATATTAACCATACCTCTGGGGCTGTAATCAAGATGATAAGATGATCTAGCTGAGGGACTTCCCTGGTGGTCCAGTTGTTAAGACTCCACGCTCCCAATGCAGGAGGGCCGGGTTTGTTCCCTGGACAGGGAACTAGATCCTGCATGCTGTAACTAAGAGCCCACATGCCGCAACTAAAGACCCCTCATGTTGCAACGAAGATCCCGCATGCCACAACTAAGACCCGGCACAACTAAATAAATAAATAAATATTTAAAAAAGAAAAGATGATCTAGCTGATTTTGATGTTCCTGAATCATTAGATTTTTTAGCCTTTTTTTTTTTTTTTTTAAAGAAAGGGAAAAGAAAATATCTGACTCTTTAAAAGTACCATACTGGGGACTTCCCTGGTGGCGCAGTAGTTAAGAATCCGCCTGCCAATGCAGGGGACACGGGTTTAAGCCCTGTTCCGGGAAGATCCCACATGCCGCGGAGCAACTAAGCCCATGCGCCACAACTACTGAGCCTGCGCTCTAGAGCCCACAAGCCACAACTACTGAGTCCTCATGCCACAACTACTGAAGCCCGTGCACCTAGAGCCCATGCTCCACAACAAGAGAAGGCACTGCAATAAGAAGCCCACACATCTCAACGAAGAGTAGCCCCTGCTCGCTGCAACTAGAGAAAGCCCACGCACAGCAACAAAGACCCAATGCAGCCAAATAAATAAAATAAATATATAAGTAAATTTTAAAATTTATTAAAAAATAAGTGTCATACTGTATTGGACCTGGAGGAAGTGTCAAGTAATTCCTGTCCGGATTGCTTTCAATAAGTGAGATGATGCAAATTAAGTCCTTAGCACAGCATTTGGCACATAAGCTATCTCATTATTGTTGTTACTATTATCCATATCATAGACTATTATATAGCTGAGTTTTATAAGGAAAAGATATACTATATAGTAAATACATGATCTTTTAAAAATTTATTATTTATTTATGGCTGTGTCGGGTCTTAGTTGCGGCATGCAGGATCTTCGTTGAGGCATGCGGGATCTTTCGTTGTGGCACGTGGGCTTCTCTCTAATTCTGGTGTGCAGGTTTTCTCTTCTCTAGTTTTGGCACACAGACTCCAGGGTGCGTGGGCTCTGTAGTTTGCAGCACGCAGGCTCTCTAGTTGAGGCCCGCGAGCTCAGTAGTTGTGGCCTGCGGGCCCAGCTGCCCTGCGGCATGTGGGATCCTAGTTCCCTGACCAGGGATCGAACCCGCGTCCCCTGCGCCGTAAGGTGGATTCTTTACCACTGGACCACGAGGGAAATCCCTTCTTTTTTTTAAATTGAAGTATAGTTGATTTACAATGTTGTGTTAGTTTCTCGTGTACAGCAAAGTGATTCAGTTATACATACATATACATATTCTTTTTAATATTCTTTTCTATTATGGTGTATTACAGGATACTGAATATAGTTCCCCGTGCTATACAGTAGGACCTCATTGTTTATCTGATCTTCTCTATATTGTTTATCTTATTTTATACACTTTTCAGTTTTTTCCTTTTCTGTATTAACTATATTGTATGTATAATCAGGAAAAAAAGCAATTAAAAGAAAAAGAACCCTTTAGAAAGAGCAAGGCCACAAGAAAGGATCTGACTTTATTGTGGACCAGGGATTTGAGTAATTGGTCTCTTTCACAGGCCTGTTTATACAGAGGTATGGGCTGGTCTGGTGACCACAGGTATATGGCACGGGCCATCAGGAACATTCCCCTGATTACACCCTATTACGCCCCACCCCCCGGGCCCTGTGCGCTTCCTCTAGGCCAGGGGTAGGCATGGATACTCACTGTTGGCCGTGGAGCCGGTGCCCTTGGGGCCGCCTCTCCAGCAAAAGTGCCTGTGGAGCCGTCACCTTTCCCATGAATCTGGTGTCTGGGCCTCATTTCCCCATCATTAAATGAGAAGACAGTAATGTCGGGTTCCCCTTTAGAGAAGCATTCTAGGAATCAGCTGAGTAGTATCTGTAACTAGCTGGTGGGTGAAATCTCTCTAGCTTTGCTCCATTTATTAGTGATGTCCAGGGTGGGTTCCTAGAACTGTGGATGGAAAGGACTCTTGGGAGGCCCCCATCCAGCCCCTCTTCAAGGAAGGCTGCAACCAAGCCACGCAGACTGCCAGGATGCTTCTTCCCTGGCTTCCCTGCATAATTTATTTATGGCTCGAAAACCCAGCAGAGTCAGTAATGTCCTATCTCTCTTTATATCTTTCCACTCTTAAACTGCATCCCTAATGGGACTATTTTCAAACGGGTTCCTTAGTCTTTGGACTTCCTCCCACTTCTCTGCATTCAATGCGAGAAGCTCTAAACTCAACCTTTCCTCTAATAGATGCTAAGCAGTCTTTCTTGAGCAGAGTAAAGGACAATTTGTATCCTTCAATGTCATACAAAAGTTATTCTCAGCAGAGGGAGCATGTGGAGGGAAATTGGGGGCTTCGGTGAGCTGAGATCAAAATTCTGCTCCACAGCCCACCTGCCAGAGACCACAGGCGAGTCAGTTATTTGCTTTGCCTCAGTCCTTAGAAGGTGAGAAAGGAATACATACTAATACTTCATAAGGCCACTGTGAAGAGTAAATGAGATAGTATATATAAAGTGCTAGGTTTATGTTGTGCATGTTTTTTTCATACAAAACTGGCTTAAGTACAAGTCAGTTTCTTCATCTGGTGTTCAGCAGAAGAAATGTCATCTGCTCCAAAGCTGGAGAAAAAAGTGACTATAGTGGGGCTTCCCTGGTGGTGCAGTGGTTGAGAGTCCGCCTGCCGCTGTAGGGGACACGGGTTCGTGCCCCGGTCTGGGAGGATCCCACATGCCATGGAGCGGCTGGGCCCGTGAGCCATGGCCGCTGAGCCTGCGCGTCCGGAGCCTGTGCCGCAACGGGAGAGGCCACAAGAGTGAGAGGCCCGCGTGCCGCAAAAAAAAAAAGAGAAAAAAAAAGTAACTATAGTGGATTTACTGACAAACAGAACTATCCTGTGCTCTAAGAGATGTTCAAGAGTAATTTTAACTATGTTTAATGTTTGCCTTAAATGCTGATTTTAAAGCCAAGCTCTATGATAAGATCCAACTTCCTTGAGTAAGCGTTTACCTTACAATTTTATAGTTCTCAGCAGTTTACACTGCAGTTCCGACAAGTCACTTTTTAAAGCTTAGTGATTTTGGAATCATTGGCCCAAAGATAGATAACCTAACACTCATAGTCCTCACGAAGGGATAGCTTAATTTTGAAATATCTCCTTTAATTCCCAGAAATCCCTGTGAAATAAGAGAAAAAAACATACATGAGCAGTGTTTGAAGTAGTCACTGCATAAGAGATAAAAGGTATATCTCCAGCTTTGTAGGACAGAGTAAAAACTCTGTTGCAAATGAGACAAAATCCCACAGATTCAATAACAAATAAATGAAGAAAAAAAACCCAAACCTTAGCATGTTTCCCATGTGTCCATCAAGATAAATAACAGATAACAACTGCTTTTAATATAATAGATGAGACACTGTTCTAACCAAATTGCATGTATTAGATATTTAACCCTCCTATGAATTTATGGACAAGTATTGTTTCCATCCTCACTTTCTAGGTAAGGAAGCTCAGGCATGGAGAGATTAAGTAATTTTTGCAGGTTTTACGGCACACGTGGCAGAGCTGGATTCAGATGCAGGCAGGGGGTTCCAAGAGGCCACACCTTCTGCCCCTGTACCACCTGCTTCTCTTGAGTGTTGCTGGCTGGGAACTGCTGGCACAGCCCAGTCTTTATCCCTAATGGGGAAGCAGTTGTAGTACAGGGCTTAAATGCACATATTTTGGTGTCTAAAAGATTCCTCTTTTAATCCTTGCTCCACCACTTAGGGGAGAAGCAGGAAGGGAAGTGATTGCCTTCCCTGCTCCCTCCATCTCAAACTCTGGCTGGTAAAGAAACTGAGATCTAAAGGATTTCGATATTTAAAATAGAAATCAGGTTCTATACCCAAACACTGAGTTGTTTTGCCACCTCTGAGTCAGCTTGCCGTAGTCAAATCATGCATTCAGAAAGCTTCCTATACGTCAGCTGTCTCAGATGCACTCAGTGGTGTCTGGTTGTCTTGTTGTTGTTGTTTTTAATAATCTACTAAGTATACGTGGATAAGGCAGTGTGCATTACGGAGAAAGTTAGTGTATTAACACTTTGAGTTAACAGTAATTCAAATAAGATAAATTGTTACTATTTTTCTCTGATTTGGTGCCTAACCTTCATTATCACTTGAAGTGTAAGTATTACATTGATTTAATAGTTAAGCAGCTAGTAGGTATGGTTACCACTTGTTGAATACTTACTTTGCCCTGGGAGCTTTACTTAAATTATGTCAATTTCTCAGTGAGGTTGGTAAGTATCTTTACCCCTCATTGTTGATGGGACATTGAGGTATAAAGCAGTCTCCGGCAATTAGCTTCAGTTCCCATTATAACCTAGAGTGATGGAGGCAGTGTTAAAACTGAATCATTCTGATGCCCTCCTGTGCATATTTACCACAATTTTCTACTGCTTCCCAAAGAATAAAGGCAAGGCTATGTTTATAGCTTCTGACTTGCTACACTACAGCTTTAAAGGTCAGTATCTGTGGAATGTGTATTCTTTTTTAACATCTTTATTGGAGTATAATTGCTTTACAATGTTTTGTTAGTTTCTGCTGTATAACAAAGTGAATCAGCTATACATATACATATATCCCAATATCTCCTCCCTCTTGCGTCTCCCTCCCACCCTCCCTATCCCACCCCTCTAGGTGGTCACAAAGCACTGAGCTAATCTCCCTGTGCTATGCGGCTGCTTCCCACTAGCTATCTATTTTACATTTGGTAATGTATATATGTCCATGCCACTCTCTCACTTCGTCCCAGCTTACCCTTCCCTCTCTCTATGTCCTCAAGTCCATTCTCTACATCTGCGTCTTTATTCCTGTCCTGCCCCTAGGTTCTTAAGAACCAGTTTTTTTTTTTGATTCCATATATATGTGTTAGCATCTGGTAATTGTTTTTCTCTTTCAAACTTACTTCACTCTGTATGACAGACTCTAGGTCCATCCACCTCACTACAAATAACTCAATTTTGTTTCTTTTTTTTTTTTTTTTTTTTTTTGTGGTACGTGGGCCTCTCACTGTTGTGGCCTCTTCCATTGCGGAGCACAGGCTCAGTGGCCATGGCTCACGGGCCTAGCCGCTATGCGGCATGTGGGATCTTCCCGGACCGGGGCATGAACCCATGTCCCCTGCATCGGCAGGTGGACTCTCAACCACTGCGCCACCAGGGAAGCCCAATTTCGTTTCTTTTTATGGCTAATATTCCATTGTATATATGTGCCACATCTTCTTTATCCATTCATCTGTCGGTGGACACTTAGGTTGCTCCCATGTCCTGGCTATTGTAAATAGCGCTGCAATGAACATTATGGTACATGACTCTTTTTGAATTATGTTTTTCTCAGGGTATATGCCCAGTAGTGGGATTGCTCAGTCATAGTTCTATTTTTAGTTTTTTAAGGAACCTCCATACTGTTCTCCATAGTGGCTGTATCAATTTACATTCCCCCCTGCAGAGCAAGAGGGTTCCCTTTTCGCCACACCCTCTCCAGCATTTATTGTTAGTAGATTTTTTGATGATGGCCATTCTGACCAGTGTGAGGTGGTACCTCATTGTAGTTTTCATTTGCATTTCTCTAATGATTAGTGATGTTGAGCATCCTTTCATGTGTTTGTTGGCAATCAGTATATCTTCTTTGGAGAAATGTCTATTTTGGTCTTCTGCCCTTTTTTTTTTTTTTTCTGCCCATTTTTGAATTGGGTTGTTTGTTTTTTTTGATTTGAGCTGCATGAGCTGCTTCTTTTTTGGAGATTAAACCTTTGTCAGTTGTTTCATTTGCAAATATTTTCTTCCATTCTGAGGGCCTTCTTTTCGTCTTTTTTATGGTTTCCTAGGCTGTGCAAAAGCTTTTAAGTTTCATTAGGTCCCATTTGTTTCTTTTTGTTTTTATTTCCATTTCTCTAGGAGGTGGGTCAAAAAGGATCTTGCTGTGATTTATGTCATAGGTTGTTCTGCCTATGTTTTCCTCTAAGAGTTTTATAGTGTCTGGCCTTACATTTAGGTCTTTTATCCATTTTGAGTTTATTTTTGTGTATGGTGTTACGGAATGTTCTAATTTCATTCCTTTACATGTAGCTGTCCACTTTACCCAGCACCATTTATTGAAGAGGCTGTCTTTTCTCCATTGTATATTCTTGCCTCCATTATCAAAAATAAGGTGATCAAAGATAATATATATGTGTGGGTTTATCTCTGGCCTTTCTATCCTATACCATTGATCTATATTTCTGTTCTTGTGCCAGTACCATACTGTCTTGATTACTGTACCTTTGTAGTATTGTCTGAAGTCCAGGAGCCTGATTCCTCCCACTCCGTTTTTCGTTCTCAAGATTGCTTTGGCTATTCGGGGTCTTTTGTGTTTCCATACAAATTGTGCAATTTTTTGTTCTAGTTCTGTGAAAAATGCCAGTGGTAGTTTGATAGGGATTGCACTGAATCTGTAGATTGCTTTGGGTAGTATAGTCATTTTCACAATGTTGATTCTTCCAATCCAAGAACATGGTATGTCTCTCCATCTGTTTGTATCATCTTTAATTTCTTTCATCAGTGTGTTATGGTTTTCTACATACAGGTCTTTTGTTTCCTTAGGTAGGTTTATTCCTAGGTATTTTATTCTTGTTGTTGCAGTGGTAAATGGGAGTGTTTTCTTAATTTCTCTTTCTGATTTTTCATCATTAGTGTATAGGAATGCAAGAGATTTCTGTGCATTAATTTTGTATCCTGCTACTTTACCAAATTCACTGATTAGCTCTAGTAGTTTTCTGGTAGCATCTTTAGGATTCTCTATGTATAGTATCATGTCATCTGCAAACAGTGACAGCTGTACTTCTTCTTTTCCGATTTGGATTCCTTTTATTTCTTTTTCTTCTCTGATTGCTGT
>NW_020837947.1:52995346-53012622 GCF_003676395.1 Aethalodelphis obliquidens | reverse complement strand
TTTTCTTCTCTGATTGCTGTGGCTAAAGCTTCCAAAACTATGTTGAATAAGAGTGGTGAGAGTGGGCAACCCTGTCTGGTTCCTGATCTTAGTGGAAATGCGTTCAGTTTTTCACCATTGAGGACGATGTTGGCTGTGGGTTTGTCATATGTGCCCTTTATTATGTTGAGGAAAGTTCCCTCTGTGCCTACTTTCTGCAGGGTTTTTATCATAAATTGGTATTGAATTTTGTCGAAAGCTTTCTCTGCATCTATTGAGATGATCATATGTTTCTTCTCCTTCAATTTGTTAACATGGTGTATCACATTGATTGATTTGTGTATACTGAAGAATCATTGCATTCCTGGAATAAACCCCACTTGATCATGGTGTATGATCCGTTTCATGTGCTGTTGGATTCTGTGCTTTGTTGAGGATTTTTGCATCTATGTTCATCAGTGATATTGGCCTGTAGTTTTCTTTCTTTGTGACATCCTTGTCTGGTTTTGGTATCTGGGTGATGGTGGCCTCATAGAATGAGTTTGGGAGTGTTCCTCCCTCTGCTATATTTTGGAAGAGTTTGAGAAGGATAGGTGTTAGCTCTTCTCTAAATATTTGATAGAATTCGCCTGTGAATCCATCTGGTCCTGGGCTTTTGGTTGTTGGAAGATTTTAATCACAGTTTCAATTTCAGTGCTGTGATTGGTCTGTTCATATGTTCTATTTCTTCCTGATTCAGTCTTGACAGTTGTGCATTTCTAAGAATTTGTCCATTTCTTCCAGGTTGTCCGTTTTATTGGCATGCAGTTGATTGTAGTAATCTCTCATGGTCCATTGTATTTCTTCAGTGTCAGTTGTAACTTCTCCTTTTTCACTTCTAATTCTTTGATTTCAGTCTTCTCCCTTTTTTTCTTGATGAGTCTGACTAATGTTTTATCAATATTGTTTATCTTCCTAAAGAACCAGCTTTTAGTTTTATTGGTCTTTACTATTGTTTCCTTCATTTCTTTTTCATTTACTTCTGATATGGTCTTTATGATTTCTTTCCTTCTGCTAACTTTGGGTTTTTTGTTCTTCTTTTTCTAATTGCTTAAGGTGTAAGTTTATGTTCTTTATTTGAGATTTTTCTTGTTTCTTGAGGTAGGATTGTATTGCTATAAACTTCCCACTTAGAACTGCTTTTGATGCATCTGATAGGTTTTGGGTCGTCATGTTTTCATTGTAATTTTTTGTAAGTATTTTTTGATTCCCTCTTTGATTTCTTCAGTGATCTCTTGGTTATTTAATAGTGTATTGTTTAGCCTCCATGTGTTTGTATTTTTGACAGTTTTTTTCCTGTAATTGATATCTAGTTTCATAATGTTGTGGTCAGAAAAGATACTTGATACGATTTCAATTTCTGAAGTTTACCAAGGCTTGAAGTTTACCAAGGCTTTATACCAAGGCTTAATCTATCCTGGAGAATGTTCCATGAGCAAATGTGAAGAAAGTGTATTCTGTTGTTTCTGGATGGAATGTCCTATAAATATCGGTTAGGTCATGTGTCATTTAAAGCTTGTGTTTCCTTATTTATTTTCATTTTGGATGATCTGTCCATTGGTGAAAGTGGGGTGTTAAAGTCCCCTACTCTGATTGTGTTACTGTCGATTTCCCCTTTTATGGCTGTTAGCATTTGCCTTATGTATTGAGGTGCTCCTATGTTGGGTGCATTAATATTTACAATTGTTATATCTTCTTCTTGGATTGATCCCTTGATCATTTTGCAGTGTCCTTCTTTGTCTATTATAATAGCCTTTATTTTAAAGTCTATTTTGTCTAGTATGAGAATTGCTACTTCAGCCTCCTTTTGATTTCCATTTGCATGGAATATGTTTTTCCACCCCCTTACTTTCAGTCTCTATGTGTCCCTAGATCTGAAGGGGGTCTCTTGTAGACAACATATATACTGGTCTTGTTTTTGTACCATTCAGCCAGTCTATGCCTTTTGGTTGGAGCATTTAATCCATTTACATTTAAGGTAATTATCGATATGTATGTTCCTACTACCATTTTCTTAATTGTTTTTGGTTTGTTATTGTAGGTCTTTTCCTTCTCTTGTGTTTTCTGCTTAGAGAAGTTCCTTTAGCATTTGTTGTAAAGCTGGCTTGGTGGTGCTGAATTCTCTTAGCTTTTGCTTGTCTGTAAAGTTTGTAATTTCTCCATCATATCTGAATGAGATCCTTGCTGGGTAGAGTAATCTTGGTTGCAGGTTTTTCCCTTTCATCACCTTAAATATGTCCTGCCACTCCCTTGTGGCTTGCAGAGTTTTTGCTGAAAGATCAGCTGTTAACCTTATGGGGTTTCCCTTGTATGTTATTTGTTGCCTTTCCCTTGCTCCTTTTAATATGTTTTCTTTGTATTTAATCTTTGATAGTTTGATTAATATGTGTCTTGGCGTGTTTCTCCTTGGATTTATCCTGTATGGGACTCTCTGTGCTTCCTGGATTGGATTGACTATTTCCTTTTGCATATTAGAGAAGTTTTCAACTATAATCTCTTCAAATATTTTTTCAGTCCCTTTCTTTTTTCTTCTTCTTCTGGGACCCCTATAATTCGTATGTTGGTCTTTTTAATGTTGTCCAAGAGGCCTCTGAGATTGTCCTCAATTCTTTTCATTCTTTTTTCTTTATTCTACTCTGTGGTAGTTACTTCCACTATTTTATCTTCCAGGTAACTTATCCGTTCTTCTGCCTCAGTTATTCTGCTATTGATTCCTTCTAGAGAATTTTTAATTTCATTTATTATCTTGTTCATCATTGTTTGTTTGCTCTTTAGTTCTTCTAGGTCCTTGTTAAACGTTTCTTATATTTTCTCTATTCTATTTCCAAGATTTTGGATCATCTTTACTATCTTTACTCTGAATTCTTTTTCAGGTAGACTGCCTATTTCCTCTTCATTTGTTTGGTCTGCTGGGTTTTTACTTTACTCCTTCATCTGCTTCGTATTTCTCTGTCTTCTCATTTGGCTTAACTTACTGTGTTTGGGATCTCCTTTTCACCAGCTGCAGGTTTGCAGTTCCCGTTGTTTTTGGTGTCTGCCCGCAGTGGGTACAGTTGGTTCAGTAGGTTGTGTGTGCTTCCTGGTGGAGGGGACTGGTGCCTGTGTTCTGGTGGATGAGGCTGGATCTTGTCTTTCTGGTGGGCAGGACCGTGTCCGGTGGTGTGTTTTGGGGGTGTCAGTGAACTTATTATGACTTTAGGCAGCCTCTCTGCTAATGCGTGGTGTTGTGTTCTTGTCTTGCTAGTTGTTTGGCATGGGGTGTCCAGCACTGGAGCTGCTGGTTGTTGAGTGGAGCTGGGTCTTAGCATTGAGATGGAGATCTCTGGGAGAGCTCTCGCCGATTGATACTACGTGGGGCTGGGACGTCTCTGGTGGTCCAATGTCCTGAGCTTGGCTCTCCCACCTCAGAGGCTCAGGCCTGACACCCGGCCGGAGCACTAAGGCCCTGTCAGCCACACGGCTGGAGGATGGGCAAGTCAGAAAGCAGTCAGGTTTTCGGCTCTTGGATAGTGGCTGACTTGGGATTGGGTCTCCACAGCTCTGCCTCAGTGGTTGGCCTGGAATATGTATTTAATAACCAGTTTTTTACAAAATGTGCATAGTTGTTGATCCCCTGCATCTCAAAATTTATCTCTAATCTAGTAATTCCATACTCTTATCCTCACTAAAAAATCTTCAAACTGAAAAAACAAAATGTCTCTCTCAAAAACTATTATGCAGAAAGGAAGGAAAATCAACTGATGCTTTGTTCAAATGTGGACAAAATATTAGCTGTGATTAACTCAACCACTGGCTCTGAGTTATTTCACAGTAGCAAGGACAAAAATTCTTGGCTCTGTTAATCACATTCGGATGAAACATCAAGTTTGATAGAAATTATCTCCCTATCGCTGCTTTTTTCTGGCACATTAATACAACTAATTCATCAGCAGAATGAGCAAGCCGTTCTTGCAACAGACCAGAGCTTCCTTTGATGAAACAGAGCCACCACAAGCTGTTCTCCGGAACCTGGGAAAGGATTGTATTAGTCAGTGTTGTACATGTTTTGCTTTTGAATTCATTTGGCCACCAGTGATCATAATAGCTGTTCAAGGCAATAGGAAACCTAGTTACAGAACATTAGTGCCAGGTTCTTGCTGGTTTGTTTTTCAAATATGCTATTTCTAAGTTACCTAATTAACACACATACACATTCACATACCATTTCAGGCCATATGAATTTCTTCATTGTGTGACCTGTTCACTAACCAGAATGGATGATTGAGAGAAGTAAGCACAAATGAGCCAATCCACAGTGGAAATGGGAATCAAAGCAACTGATCTGAACTTGGGAGGCTCCTGTTTCCCCTCCATCTCAAAGGCACATACACACATGGGTCAGATCTGGTTGCCATGTGTGTAGACAGTGAACAGCAATTCTCTACCAGTACTGAGCTGACAAAGGAGACCCAGAGAGCAAAGGTGGTTGGTAAGGAGTGGTAAGAGTGCTGTCCCTCCCTCCAGTTTTTCAAGAAACACCAATTCCCTCTTGAGCAAAACAACAACAAGATAAACCAACCCCCCCCCCCACCAGAACTTGTCACCATGTATATAGCTCTATGACACATTTCCTTTTAGGAATATCTCCTACAGCTAGGTAATAAAATATATATGGTACATGATTTCCCCGATGAATTGGGCTTATTAGTTTAAAGAGTAAATTGATCTTTGGGACGACGGTGGAGAGGTCCTTTCTGGAAGCTGTAATAACATTTCTGAGCTATAAGGATTGGTTTCTATGGACTAGGGTTGACTAAATTGTACACTTGTGTTCTAGGAGGGATGGGAGAACTTGGCCAGAGTCACAACAGGAGGGTATGAGAAGCTGAGCTATTACAGTTGCAGGAAGGAAAGAGGTGGACCTAGGGACTTAAATATACTCAAATGTAAAATTGTCTTTCAGAGGGTCCTAGGTGTAAAATGCTTGAATTAATCCTACTTAAACGATGTAGAAAAACAAACATCTCCCAGACAAAGGAAAAGTCATGAAAATTCATCTAAACAGCTAAAAAACAGAATGTGTAGACTCCCTCTCAACTGTGGCTTTTTTTAATCCACCCATGATGGCTGGTTATTCAGTTCCTTTGGCATTCATTCCAAAAACATCTTTTGTTTCTTGATCCGCACAGAGAAGTCAATTTGCAATGACAAACTGACATGTTAAATGTTAAACACGAATCTCAAATTTAACTGAAATTATTTCATGCCGCCATGAAGCAAAATAATCCATTATTTTGTTTTGTCTTGACTATGGAAGGGCAAAAGAAGCAGAACTTTAAATTAAAAAATAAAAAAGCTCGTAAACTCCTTTTACCTTGTCAAAGGCATAGGGAGGATGGAGATTGAGTATTTCCATTTAGTGTTTGAGCTACTTGAGAAGATAAATTGGGTGAGACCACACAGAAAAATCCTCATTATTTTGTGCCCTTTGGACATGCTGTGGCTCCCTCCCAGGAGCTCACACCATGCCCCTTCTGAATTAACTGAAGTGACTGAGTTTATGCCAAAATACGCTCTGAGTAACATGTCCCCACAGAGACAGCTGTGCTGTGACTGGCAGCAAGCCAGGGTTTTGTCCTCCTTTGGCTCTAGCCTCTCCACCCCAGGCTGGGGAGGCCCAACTAGTGAGTGAAGAAACAAAGAAACACTCCGTTTGCTTGTGGAAGTGGAGTGAGCCAGGGAAGGAGCCTCCTCCTCCACTCAAAGAAGGCTCTTTCAAAAGATGAGAACTACCTGCTTTCTACCTGGGACAGAGGATCTGGTGCAATGAAACATTCAGTTTATAAGGCTTTTACTTTCATCACTTTTAAGCCTCACCCTAAGCTAGTGAGAGAGGTAGGAGTGGGTGAAATGCAATACATAACCCTGAAATTTGTTGAGTCTGAACCATGGACTAGGTACTCTTTTGGGATCATGCACACAAAGTAAATATAATGAGGTCCCTGTTCTGAAGGGAGCGACATGCATTCTAGTGGGAAATTGAGACTGCAAATTGTACATGAAATTGTTGTCAGTATTGGTATCCTAGGAAGAGGCTGTTTTGAACTCAAGGATTCAGTCTTGGCAAGAAGATTGCAGGGGTGGGTGGAGGGGCGTTTGGGATATTTCATACCAGTAAAATGATTTGCTATATGTTTTAGTAATCAGTATACATAATTTTTTTCTTCCTATCCATTTCATTCTAAAAAGTATTTGAGGGCTTCCCTGGTGGTGCAGTGGTTGAGAGTCTGCCTGCTGATGCAGGGGACACGGGTTCGTGCCCTGGTCCGGGAAGATCCCACATGCCGCGGAGCGGCTGGGCCCGTGAGCCATGGCAGCTGAGCCTGCGCGTCCAGAACCTGTGCTCTGCAACAGGAGAGGCCACAACAGTGAGAGGCCCGCGTATGGCAAAAAAAAAAAAAAGTATTTGAAGAGTTCCTCCGAGATGACAGCATAAGAAGGCCCTGAACTCACCTCCCATGGACACACTGATTTTACACCTACATACAGAGCAATTTCTCCTGAAGAAAAACTGAGGGCTGATTGAACAGCTTCTGCACAACTGACAATAGAGGTACCACACAGAGACAGGTAGGAGAGATGGAGACACGGTATCAATGGGACCTGTAGTAGGGACGTCACTGAGGTGCCCATGTGCCCTGGGGAAGAGCAAAAAAAAAAAACCAACAAAAACCCAGCAGTTTAAAGGGCATCTAGACTATACATGAGAGAAATCCACTTACAAACCCTAGAGCATCTGCCGAATGGGCAGGGAACTTCTGGAACTCTCTCCAGGGTAGGAGGTACCAGAGATTGCCATTTTTGGCAATCCCCCTCCACCTTGATAGTGTACAAGGGAACGTGGTCCAGTCATCTAGCCGGCATACCAAGGCTGCCCTGGTGCACCCCAGGTCCTTGGTCTACACCTCCAGCCATCCCTTCAAGGTGGCTCCAGCTTAGCGCACCCTGGGCACCCCACCCACACCTGCCCCAGGAAAAAAGTGCAAAAACCACAAACACATGGAAGCTAAACAACATGTTACTAAACAACCAGTGGGTCACTGAAGAAATCAAAGAGGAAATAAAAAGATGCCTGGAGACAGATGAAAATGGAAACACAACAATCCAAAATCTATGAGATGCAGCAAAAGCAGCTGAAAGAGGGAAGTTTATAGTGATACAAGCCTACCTCAGGAAACAAGAAAAGTCTCAAATAAACAACCTAACCTTACACCTAAAGGAACTAGAAAAACAAAAACAAACGAAACCCAAAGTTAATAGAAGGAGAGAAATCACAAAGATCAGAATAGAAATAAAAGAAATAGAGACTGAAAAACAATAGAAAAGATCAACAAAACTAAGAACTGGTTCTTTGAAAAGATAAAAAAATTGTTAAACATTTAGCCAGACTCATCAAGGAAAAAAAACAAAGAAGGCCCAAATAAATAAAATCAGAAAAGAAAGAGAAGTTACAACTGACACCGTGTAAATACGAAGGATCATAAGAGATTACTATGAACAATTATATGCCAAAAGACAACCTAGAAGAAATGAATAAATTCCTAGACATGTACAATCACTTAACAGTGAGTCAAGAAGAAATAGAAAATATGAACAGATCGATTACCAATAATGGTAGTGAATCAATAATCAAAAAACTCCCAACAAGCACAAGTCCAGGACCAGACAGCTTCACAGGTGAATTCTACCAAACATTTAAAGAAGTGTTAATACCTATCCTTCTCAAACTATTCCAAAAATTGTAGAGGAAAGAATACTCATTCTACAAGGCTAACATTACCCTGGTATCAAAACCAGACAGGACACCACAAAAAAAAAAAAAAAGAAAAAGAAAATTATCAGCCAGTATCACTGATGAACATAGATGTGAAGATCCTCAAACATTAGCAAACCAGTTCAACAATACATTAAAAGGATCATCCACTATGATCAAGTGGGATTTATCCCAGGAATTCAAGGAAGTTTCAACATTTTCAAGTCCGTAAATGTGATACATCACATTAATAAACCAAAAATAAAAATCATATAGTCATCTTAATAGATACAGAAAAGCATTTGACAAAATTCAGTATCCATTTAAAGTAAAAACTCTCAACAAAGTAGATATAGAAGGAACATACCTCAACATATTAAATGCCATACAGGCATACCTTGTTTTATTGTATTTTGTTTCATTGTGCTTCAGAGATATTGTGTTTTTCACAGATTGAAGGTTTGTGGCAACCTGGTGTCAAGTAAGTTTATCTGTGCCATTTTCCAATAGCATTTGCTCACTTCATGTCTCTGTTTCACATTTTGGTAATTCTCACAATATTTCAAACTTTTTCATTATTATATTCGTTATGGTAATCTGTGATCAGTGATCTTTGATGTTACTATTACAAAAAGATTGTAACTTGCTGAAGGCTCAGATGATGGTTAGCCTTCTTTAGCAATAAAGTATTTTAAAATTAAGGTATGTACACTTATTCAGACATAGTGCTATTACACACTTAATAGAGTACAGTATAGTATAAACAGAAATTTTATAAGCACTGGGAAACAAAAAAATTGTATGAGTCACTTTATTGTGATATTTGCTTTACTGCAGTGGTTTGGAACTGAACCTACAATATCTTTGAGGTATGCCTATGTATGACAAGCTCACAGCTAACATCATACTCAATGGTTCAAAGTTGAAATCTTTTCCTCTAGGATCAGGAACAAGACAAGGATGCCCACTCTCACCACTTCTATTCAACATAGTATTGGTAGTCCGAGGCACAACAGTCCTAGGCACAACAATCACACAAGAAAAAGAAATGAAATGCATCCAAATTGGAAGGAAAGAAGTAAAACAGTAACTATTTGCAGACGACATTATGCTATATATAGAAAACCCTAAAGCAGCAACCACAAAACTATTAGAATAAATGAATTTAGTAAAGTTGCAGGATACAAAATTAATATACAGAAATTTGTTGCAGTTAATAATGAACAATCACAAAGAGAAATTAATAAAATAATCCTATTTACAATTGCATCAAAAAGAATAAAATGCCTAGTAATAAACTTAACCAAAGAGATGAAAGACCTGTACTCTGAAAACTGTAAGACATTGCTGAAAGAAATTGAAGACAACACAAATAGATGGAAAGATATACCATGCTCATGAACTGGAAGAAATAATATTGTTAAAATGTCCATACTACCCAAAGCAATCTACAGATTCAATATAATCCCTTTCAAAATACCCGTGGCATTTGTCAGAGAACTAGAGTAAATAATACGAAAATCTGTGTGGAACCATTAAAGATGCCAAAGCAATCTTGAGAAAGAAGGAAAGCTGGAGGCATCATATTCCTTTATTTCAATCTAAACTACAAAGCTATAGTAATCAACACAGCATGGTACTTGCCACACAAACAGCACATAGATCAATGGAACAGAATAGAGAGCCCAGAAATAAACCCATGTTATATGGTCAATTAATCCACAACAAAGGAGGTAAGAATAAACAATGGAGGATAAGACAGCCTCTTCAATTAACGGTGTTGGGAAAACTGGGCAACTACATGCAAAAGAATCAAACTAGACCACTTTCCTACACCATATAAAAAAATAAACTAAAAATGGATTATAGACTTAAATGTAAGACCTGAAATCATAAAAATCCTAGAAGAAAACATAGGCAGTATGCTCTTTGACATAGGTCTTAGCAATGTTTTAAAAAATCTGTCTCCTTAGGCAAGAGCAACAGAAGCAAAAATAAACAAATGGCACTGCATCAAACTGAAAAGCTTTTGCACAGCAAAGGAAACCATCAACAAAACAAAAAGGCAACCTACTGAATGGGAGAAGATATTTGCAAACAATATGCCCTGTAAGGATTTCGTATTCAAAATATATAAAGAAGTCATACAGTTCAATATAAAAACCCAAATAATCCAATTTAAAAATGGGAAGAAGAGGACTTCCCTGGTGGCGCAGTGGTTGAGAGTCCGCCTGCCGATGCAGGGGACACGGGTTTGTGCCCCGGTCCGGGAGGATCCCACATGCCGCAGAGCGGCTGGGCCCGTGAGCCATGGTCGCTGAGCCTGCACGTCCAGAGCCTGTGCTCCGCAATGGGAGAGGCCACAAGAGTGAGAGGCCTGTGTACCGCAAAAAAAAAAAAAAGAGCAGAAGAGCTGAATAAACATTTTTCTAAAGAAGACATACAGATGGCCAACAGGCACATGAAAAGATGCTCAACATCACTAATCATAAGAAAAATGCAAATCAAAACCACAATGAGATATCACCTCACACCTAATAGAATAGCTGTTATCAAAAGAAATCACAAATGTTGGCAAGATTGTGGAGAAAAGGGCACCCTCATGCATTGTTGGAGGGATATAAGTTGGTACAGCCACTATGAAAGGCAGTGTGGAGGTTTCTCAAAAAATTAAAAATAGGACTACCATATGACCCTGAAGTTTCAGTTCTGGGTATTTATCTGAAGAAAACGAAAACAGTGATTTGAAAAGTTATATGCACCCCCAATGTTCACTGCAGCATTATTTATTATATACAGTAGCCAAGATGTGAAAGAAACCTAAGTGTCCATAGATAGATGAATAAGTAAAGATGTGATATATATATGTATGTGTATATATATATATATATATATATATATACACACACAATGGAATATTACTCAGCCATAAAAAGAATGAAATCTTGCCATTGCAACAACATGGATAGACCTGGAGGGTATTATGCTAAGTGAAATAAGTCAGAAAGAGAAAAACAAATACCATATGATTTCACTAATATATGGGGGAAGAAAACAAAACAAACAAACAGAAAACATAAATAGACTCATAGATACAGGTAACAGGCTGGTGGTTTCCAGATTGAAGGGGGTAGAGGGTTGGGCAAAATAGATGAAGAGGATGAGAGGTATAGACTTCCAGCTATAAAATAAGTAAGACCTGGGGATATAATATACAGCATAGGAAATACAGTCAATAATATTGTACTAACTTTGTATGGTGACAGATGGTAACTAGACTTATCATGGTGATCATTTTGTAATGCATGAAAATATCGAATCACTATGCTATACACCTGAAACTAACATAATATTGTAAGTCATTTATACTTCAATAAAAAGATAAATAAAAATAAAAAGTACTTGAAGTGTCTTCAAAGATAAAAGATAGATATGAGAAGTATCTAAATTATCTAAGAAGTTGTATTAAATTTATGTTGGCAATGCTGAATTCACTTTTTAATTTTTTTATTTACTATGGAATACATCAAAAATATTTATAAAATATTTGTCATCCCTGAGAACTTAAAAAATTCTGTTATGAAATATACACAAAAATTAAGAGAAAGATATGATGAACTCTTATACCTGCCACCCAACTACATCAATTATCAACACATGGTCAGTCTTGTTTCATGTAATCCTTATGTACACCATTATTTCAAAGGAAGTTAGAGTTCATATCATTTCATCCATAAATACTTAAAAATGTACTTCTAAAAGATAAGGACTTGTTTTAAACTTAATACCAAGGTCATATCTAAAATTAATAATATTTCTTTAGTATCATTAAGTATTTACCTAGAGCCCTTTATAACAAATATAGTTGCTGCTGTGGTTATCTATTGCTGTGCAACAAACTACCTCAAAACCTAGAGGCTTTAAAGGAGAACCCATTATTCTCTCTCATGTAGGAAGGTTTTTAGTCATTAAGTCAATTTCTTTGGGAGGGTTCAGATATTTCATTTCTTCTTGAGTTAGTTTTGGTAAGTTTTAATTTTCTAGGAATTTGTCTATTTCATCTAATTTTTAAAATTAACTCTCATAAAATTGTTCATATCTTTTTATAATGTCTATAGTATCTGTAGTTATGTTTACTTTTTCATTGTTTATTTGTACCTCTTCTCTTTTTTTCTTTATTAGTCTCATTAGAGGTCTGTCAATTTTATTAATCATCTCAAAGGACCAAATTTTGTTAATTTTCACTATTGTAAGTTTGTTTCCTGATTTTTAATTTCTGCTTTTATCTTTATTATTTCTTATCTCCATCTTTCTTTGGATTTATTTTGCTGTTCTTTTCCTAATTTCTTAAATTGGAATTCTTTGTTCAATAATGTATAGCCTTTTTTCACTCCTAATCTGTGCAACAAAGGCTGTATATCTCTCTAATTATTGTTTTAGCTGCATGCCAAAAGCTTTGATATGTAGAATTTTCATTATTGTTTAGTTCTAAATTTCTAATTTCTTAATTTCTGTTATAATTTCTTCTTTGAATAATTGATTATTTAGAAGTATAGTTCTTTATTTTCAACCATGGGATATTTCTGGTTATTATTTTGTTGTTGGTTTCTAAGCTATGTGGTCTGTCTAATACCATTCCTTTGAAACTTGTTGAGATTTATGGACTAGTATGGGGTTATTTTTTATTACACTTTTTTTTCTTCTTTCACGCATTGGCAATTGTCTTTGCCATCCCCTGGGAGATAGGGGTTATTCTAGTTCATCCTTCCATTGAGGGTGTACACTTTGGGTCTTAGCTCTACTGTCTGTTCAGGCCCTGGGTTTTATCTCCTCTACCCCAGCCCCAGAAGGCTGTGCATACCAAAGCTCCTGTTCATCCAATTCAGTGCCTGCCCTCAAGATGGAAGCAGCATCAGTGTTCTCTCCTCCCTGCATGCTCTGCTTTTGTTGTTTTTTTTTTTATTATTGAAGCATGGTTGATTTACAATGTTGTGTTAATTTCTGCTGTACAGCAAAGTGAGTCAGTTATACATATATATACATTCTTCTTTATATTCTTTTCCATTATGGTATATCCCAGGACATTGAATATAGTTCACTGTACTACACAGTAGGACCTTGTTGTCCATCTATTCTATTCCCTTTTAGTTTTTGACCTGAGTATTCCTTACAGTCTATTCTAACCAGTTTGTCAATGCATTTAAGAAGATTTTTAAAAAATAAATATTATCCATCACTTTTCATTGGTTGTGAACCTAGTCTGCATACATCCATCAGCAGACGCCTATACTGACATCTTATTTGACTACTGTTGAAGTCCTGTAACATGTAGTAAGTAACATGTTCAAAGAGGTCAAGGCTTGGACATTTCTTGACGCAATCACTAGAAATACTGTTAGGGAAAAATTTAACAGGATATGTAGAGCAAATGTTCACAAGTATTAACCAACCATCGAATAAAAAAATACACACTGAAAAGAGAAAAATGATGTATTTTTAAGTTCCATTCAGAGTCCTCAAAACTACAGCCAATAAATCTGAATAATTCTGAAATGACCCTCATAGCCTACTTTTATTTCTTTTATTGCACAGTTTGCTAAAAAGATACATAGGAGTGTTCATAGCAGCATCTCTCCTGTCAAAAATTGAAGAAAAAACAGCAAATACCTATCAATGGTAGGATAGATAAATAAGTTGTGGAATGCTTTATACCAATGAGAATGAACAAACTACAGCCCCATGCAACTATATATACGAATTTCATAAATATAGTGTTGAATGAGAGAAGCTCAATACAATAATATATAAATTTGTATGATTGTATTTATATAAAGTTCAAAAACAGACCAAACGAATTTATTGAGTTATAATTCAAGGTGATTGTTACCTTTGAGAGAAAATTAGTGAAAGGGATGGGCACACGAGGACGTCTGAAGATCTAGTCGTGTTCAATTTCTTAATCTGAAAGCTTGTTACATAGGTGTGCTCATTTTGTGAAAATTAGTTGAAATGTACACTTTAAATGTATGCATTTTCTGTATATATACATCAATAAAATTTTACATTACAAAAAATTCAAAATGAGAGATAAAAGCCATGAATTTATTTAAGAAATGAAATATCCACCTGATGCTGCTCTTGATTTTTTACAAAAGGATTGTGCTAATAAAGTGTTAACATAATGACATTGTAGCTGTTTAATGACTTCTGGAAAGCTGGGGACCTTGATCTTGAGAAATGAGAATAGGAAAAACGGAGATATTTTTCTTCTAAGTGTAGGGAAACACTGCTTTTCCCAGACCGAGTTATACTGTAGAATTGTGAAGAGCTTTTCCTTTTTTTTTTCCGTTAAAAATTTTTTTTATTGAAGTATAGTTAATCTTCAATGTTGTGTTAGTTTCAGGTGTACGGCAAAGTGATTCAGTTATTTATACATATATATATATACATATATATAAATACACACACATATCCATGTTCTTTTTCAGATTCTTTTCCATTATAGGTTATTACAAGATATTGACTATAGTTCCCTGTGCTATACAGTTTTAGAATGGTTGTGTTTACTGATCACCTGCAAAATTCTTGGAAATTTAAAAATCTGTTCTTGTGAGCTAGTACAAAAATGCTCCAGCACAGAAATCCCTTTTCTACCCCTGAGCAGCTTTGCGTGACCTTAAAGAAATTACTTTACTTGTGGAGCTTTAGTTTTCTCATCTCAAATATAGTGAGAACATATTAGGTTATTGAAAGGATAAAATATTTATGACCATGCCCAACAGATGGTTAGATCTCTTAGATGTTTAGATGGTTAGGGCTCTTCTTAGTACATCAGAGATCTGAGCCATGTATTAATCTTCTTCTTTGACAGTTGTCCTCATTCTACTCTAAGCCTGTTTCTTCAACTGTAGAAAGAGAATACATGCCTACCACTCTGACACCTGGTAAGTAATCTTTTGGTTATTAATAATATTATTAGAATATTGTCAAATAGCAAGTTTGGTTCTAGTTGTCTTTCTTAATTTCTGCAGTGACTTATCATCTGAGTGCAGTTATTTCTGTGGGAACCCTAAATTATTCCTCTGTGTCTACCACAAAGAAAAATCTAAGTGGCTTCCATTTTCTGCCCTTGCCCTCTCTGTAAAATCTTCTTTGCCAACAGTAAAGCATCATTATCTTACTAAGAAATGCAGTGGGTCATTTCATTCTAGATCTATGGTTTGCCTTGAGCTAGAGAAATATTCCCAGTTCTCTAAGGAAGAATTCCAGCTCAGCTTACTTGCCAAAACTTGTCAGTAGATTCGTGGATTCTTTACGAGCAGAATCTTGGTTCCTCACTTTAATTTGTGCCCTAAATTTAAACATAGATTATCCCTTATTCTGTTGTTTCTCAGGATTCCTACATTTTTCATGTTAACCTCATTTTCTGCATTGTAGTTTTCCATTCTGAGATGGAGATAAATCATATTGTCCCAGCCTGTTTGTAGTGTATTAATCATCCATTTCTCTTCAATGGGCTTTTCACATGGTTGCCCATTTTACATCTGTTCATTCCTTTCTTTTTTTTAGTTTTAATTTTTTTAACATCTTTATTGGAGTATAACTGCTTTACAATGGTTTAGTTTCTGCTTTATAACAAAGTGAATCAGTTATACATATACATATACCCCCATATCTCTTCCCTCTTGCATCTCCCTTCCTCCCACCCTCCCTATCCCACCTCTCTAGGTCATCACAAAGCACTGAGCTGATCTCCCTGTGCTATGTGGCTGATTCCCACTAGCTATCTATTTTACATTTGGTAGTGTATATATGTCCATGCCACTCTCTCACTTTGTCCCATCTTACCCTTCCCCCTCCCCATATCCTCAAGTCCATTCTCTAGTAGGTCTGTGTCTTTATTCCCGTCTTGCCCCGAGGTTCTTCATGACCATTTTGTTTGTTTTTTAGATTCCATATATATGTGTTAGCATACGGTATTTGTCTTTCTCTTTCTGACTTACTTCACTCTGTATGTCAGACTCTGGGTCCATCCACCTCAATACAAATAACTCAATTTCGTTTCTTTTTATGGCTGAGTAATATTCCATTGTATATATGTGCCACATCTTCTTTATCCATTCATCTGTCGATGGACACTTAGGTAGCTTCCATGTCCTGGCTATTGTAAATAGAGCTGCAATGAACATTGTGGTACATGACTCTTTTTGAATTATGGTTTTCTCAGGGTATATGCCCAGTAGTGGGATTGCTGGGTCATACGGTAGTTTTATTTTTAGTTTTTTAAGGAACCTCCATACTGTTCTCCATAGTGGCTGTATCAATTTACATTCCTACCAACAGTGCAAGAGAGTTCCCTTTTCTCCACACTCTCTCCAGGATTTATTGTTTCTAGATTTTTTGATGATGGCCATTCTGACCAGTGTGAGATGATATCTCATTGTAGTTTTGATTTGCATTTCTCTAATGATTAATGATGTTGAGCAATCTTTCATGTGCTTCTTGGCCATCTGCATGTCTTCTTTGGAGAAATGTCTATTTAGGTCTTCTGGCTATTTTTGGATTGGGTTGTTTGTTTTTTTGATATTGAGCTGCATGAGCTGCTTGTAAATTTTGGAGATTAATCCTTTGTCAGTTGCTTCATTTGCAAATATTTTCTCCCATTCTGAGGGTTGTCTTTTCATCTTGTTTATGGTTTCCTTTGCAAAAGCTTTGAAGTTTCATTAGGTCCCATTTGTTTCTTTTTGCTTTTATTTCCATTTCTCTAGGAGGTGAGTCAAAAAGATCTTACTGTGATTTATGTCATAGAGTGTTCTGCCTATGTTTTTCTCTAAGAGTTTGATAGTGTCTGGCCTTACATTTAGGTCTTTAATCCATGTTGAGTTTATTTTTGTGTATGGTGTTAGGGAGTGTTCTAATTTCATACTTTTACATGTAGCTGTCCAGTTTTCCCAGCACCACTTATTGAAGAGGCTGTCTTTTCTCCACTCTATATTCTTGCCTCCTTTATCAAAGATAAGGTGACCATATGTGTGTGGGTTTATCTCTGGGCTTTCTATCCTGTTCCATTGGTCTATATGTTTGTTTTTGTGCCAGTGCCATACTGCCATGATTACTGTAGCTTTGTAGTATAGTCTGAAGTCCAGGAGCCTGATTCCTCCAGCTCCGTTTTTCTTTCTCAAGATTGCTTTGGCTATTCGGGGTCTTTTGTGTTTCCATACAAATTGTGAAATTTTTTGTTCTAGTTCTGTTAAAAATGCCAGTGGTGGGGCTTCCCTGGTGGCGCAGTGGTTGAGAGTCCGTCTGCCGATGCAGGGGACACGGGCTCATGCCCCAGTCTGGGAAGATCCCACGTGCCACGGAGCGGCTGGTCCCGTGAGCCATGGCCGCTGGGCCTGCGCGTCCGGAGCCTGTGCTCCGCAACGGGAGTGGCCACAACGGTGAGAGGCCTGCGTACCACAAAAAA
>NW_020837947.1:52987710-52995246 GCF_003676395.1 Aethalodelphis obliquidens | reverse complement strand
TTGTTCCTAGGTAGTTTATTCTTTTTGTTGCAATGGTAAATGGGAGTGTTTTCTTAATTTGACTTTCAGATTCTTCATCATTAGTGTATAGGAATGCAAGAGATTTCTGTGCATTAATTTTGTATCCTGCTACTTTACCAAATTCATTGATTACGTTCATTCCTTTCTCATACAAGATGCACAGCCTACTTTTATTTCTATTTCTTTATAAAATCTGATGTAAAATAGTGTATTTTTCCCCAGTACATTTCCATTGGTTGAAGATTTATCAGAAATTATTTGACTCCATAAGTTCTATTTACATTATTTCTTTGCATTTCATGGTATTTTCACCTCCCAAACCCCTAAAGGACAGCAGCGCCAGCAATGACCTCTCAAACTGATTTTCTCAAGTCTTCCTTCTTAGAGTGTAGGCAGGTCTCACATTTCTTCAGGGCAGAGATTACCTGTTTTATTTATCATCTAATCCGTAGGTAAACCTAGTGATTCTTTTGCTATGGTAGGATATAGAGAGGAATTTATTTGCAAGGCAAATAAGAAAATACTGAACTTTTATACTCTTAAGACCGGACGTTGGAAGAAACTTATTCTTCAAAAATATATATCTTTTCTGAAGACTCAGCTATTACTGAAGTGAACATAAATTATAATTTTTACTTTAAAAGTAGAGTGAAGATAAAGAAAAAACATTACTAAAGTCTTGTATATACATTCTACTACTGCCAATTACATTACTTTAGTCGTATGATAGTAACCATGACATCATCGGTATAATCTAGTATTCCTTTGCATTTGGGATTATGTTTTGACAGTGACCTTTATCTGCGTTTTTGAAAAGATAGATAAAAAATTGCTGCTTTTTCCCCCACGAGCATTTGAAGGCGATTACTGGTATATTTCAACACATATTGGTATATATGTTGTCATTGAAGTAGACGGTGAAATTAGAAAACTAACTTTCAAGTGCTCCCAAACAGTATATCTGTGTTTCACATGGCTGGGATTCTTAATTTTCTCTGCTCTTTCTCTTTCCCTGGTTCTCCAACTTTCCTCTTAAATGTCAGTGTTCCCAGGGTTCCATCTTTGGTCCTTTTTCTTCTCATGTTATACACTCTGCCGTGCCTACAATCATCACCACCACCCACACTCCTCAACTCCCACATTTCCATCTCCATCTCACTTCTAAGCCTCCCTTTCTCTATCTCCAACTGCTGGCTAGCCCTGGAAGATGTTTCCCCTTGGATCTCAGTATCCAGGAATGGGTGGTTCTCGGAAGCCACCGACTTGCTTTTAACTTAGGGTCTCAATGAAACGTGTGCTCGATTGTGTTTCTCTCTGTTTTGCCACTAGGAAGCTCAGGGCAGATCTGGTGGCCTATCCGTAGTTGTTGTTTAGGGTCTGCCTTTTACTTTTTGTGTATTAACCTCACCTCTGTCTTAATTCTCTTCACCTCAATTTTTCACCTAGTTGTTTTTATCCTGCTATAATGTATGTATTTATATAGCCTTGGTTTGGAATAGTCAAGGTAAAGTAATATGATGTGATTATATATATAAATATATCCTTTCTGAATATCTCCACCTTGATGGTCCATGTGGGTATAACAATGTCAACATGTTAGAAATATATCCTCCTCCTAACATTCTCTGTCATGAACTAATCCAACTAGTTTCCCAAACTAGCAGTAATCCCAACTTAATCTTTTCTTTTCTTTTTTTTTTTTTTTTTTTTTTTTTTGCGGTACGCGGGCCTCTCACTGTTGTGGCCTCTCCCGTTGCGGAGCACAGGCTCCGGACACGCAGGCTCAGCGGCCATGGCTCACAGGCCTAGCCGCTCTGCGGCATGTGGGATCTTCCCAGACCGGGGCACGAGCCCGTGTCCCCTGCATCGGCCGGCGGACTCTCAACCACTGCGCCACCATGGAAGCCCCCAACTTAATCTTTGACTCTTTCTCTCTTTCCCATCATCACCTCCAATTAGTCACCAAAGTCTCCCAATTTATCAAGAGATTTCCTCTTCATCCCCACAGTCACTGTCCTACTGGACTATTGCAATGGTTTCTTGCCACTCCAGTTTGTTCTGTGTTCTGCTCCCAGAACAACCTTCCTAAAATATATATCAGATCCTATTAGCACCCTATTTAAAACACTTCACTGTCTCCCCATGGCCCATAAGGTAAATTCCAAACCACTTTGTATGATGAACAAGGCCCTTCATGATTTGAACAGTGAACTCTTTCCTCTCCGTAGTGGGAGCTTATTCTCCTATCTAGAGGTCCACCACTCTCTGTGTCACCGTTTGATCCACGTTGGATTCCCCTGGAAGCAGACTCTGAGACACATAGAATTGGAGTGCAGGAGGTTGATCAGGCCATGGTCTTGGGATTACCAAGATAAGAAGGAAAAAAAGCAGAAAGGGGCTGAGAGACAAGTCGGGCTGTGACAAGTGATATGCTGGAGCCAGCTTGCGTGGAAATCGTCAGATGCTGTAAATCAGGGCTTTCCCTCCTCCCCCCAGAGAGCCCGCTTACCAGCTCACCTCTGGTTGCAGTGCAATTGCAAAAGGCCTCGGCTGAACCCACAAAGTGTTTGAAAGCTGGGAAGGGCCTTCAGGGTTGTCCTAAACTTGAGGTGAGGGAGCTGGGCATCTATACCCCTCTGTTATCAGTCACTGGATGTCGACTTTCTCTGGAAGGGGACATGACCTTGGGCAAACTCTCTTCAGCTGAGGCAGTTCCGAAAGAGGGCTGACAGCTGAAGGCTGTCTGTAGGCACCTCCCCGGCAGCTGGGGCAGCAAGTCCTTCAAGAGAAGCTTGCCACAAGTTCCCTATGGCCTCCGTATTTGCAGCTCTCTGAGCACCACTGGCTCTGCTGGGTGGGGAGGCAAGTGGCAGAGCGAGGCTCACGTTTAAGATTGGCCTTTGGCTCTTATAGCCTGGCAGCTGTAACAGGTAAAGGAGTCTTTTGACAAAGTCGATGGAGCCCCTGGTTTTCTCTCCAACCCTTGAATTAGGAATTTAAGAATTATGGGTTGTCTCCTTCCTTTAAGCTATCCAGCCCCCAAAGTCCTTTAGTTCATCAGCTTCTTCATGTTCTTTTACGGCAGTGGTTCTCAACTGGGGACAGGTTTGCCATCCAAAATTATACCACAGAGTTGGTCCAGTGAGGACCCTGCCACTGGCACCCTGAACATTGACCTGTACACCTTGCGTCTTGGACAGGATGCTCCATCCCTGGTGCTGAGTCGCTGCAGCCCCTTAGCACTGGGTGCTGCTGCCACTGCTGCTGGTGTTCAAGAAAATCTCCTTGCTTGTCCTGCTCCTCTCTGTCCCCTGTTTCAAGGTCTGGAGCCGGTATATCGAACCTTTGAGGCCTGAGATGTTAACTGCAAACGATGCTGTGACAGTGGGTATCTGGCAGTTTCAGCTTGGATGGTGGGAGGTGGCCTTTACCTGTGGTCAAAATTCACCAGGAGGGCAATTTCCCAGACAGAGAAAGTGTGTAGATGCTGGAGAGCAAAATTCCGACTTTTAGGTGAAAAAGGTGTTAATTCCTCCTGACATTTGCATCTATTTCAGGCCATTTTATCATAAACATCTCCAACAGCAAAGCACTTGGATGTGTATAGCTCTCTGTATTTTTCCAGTGCATTACCTCAGGTTAATTTGTAGGTTTCTGACCCTGCCATAACTGCTGTTTACTTGATTACACGCACACACACTCATACCTTGGTATGATAGCCTGATTATTATAATTACTTTCTCAGTGTAAAAATAGGTATATGTCCTCTGAAGATCTTACCTTTGTTATTCAAATTCATTTCATCATGTGTTAGCAGTTCCAGAATAAACAATGCTGGAAACAATTTCCTAATGAAGTAAAGCTAGACAGCGTGACTTTTCATTTCTGTCTTTGATTAATTGTGTGCTCGTCTCCTCTTTTATGCAAGATAAATCCACATGTAAAGCTGTATCAAGGCAGAAAAACAAAGTCTCTTTTTTAAGAGTTCTTAGTTCTAGTGTGACTTTTTTTTTTTTTCTTATTGTCACTTGATGAATCTTTTCGTTCACCTTTTCTGACAACATCCAAGATGAAAAGTTCTGTGCTTCATAGATGAGCTGATGATCCCCTGACAGAGCTCTGCAAAGGTTTCTGGTTAGCCTGTCGCATAAAATACCAGTATTATCTGGAAGACTCAGAGATTGCCAGTACAGTAGGGCAATTTTTTAAAGTAAATTTAATGAGACATTCTAAAGGAAGGATCCAGAGGCAGGTCCATTTTGACTTTCACATAAAGACTAGGGGCAGCCAATTTGCCTGTCACTGTTGGAGATGTTTAGGGATGTTGGTAAGAACTCATTTTACATGTTAGCATACCCAAACATAGGATTGCTTTTTCATTGCTGCTTAAGGTGTCTCTCCATACTGTCATCTATCATCATTCCGGGTTTATAGATGGAGAAACTGACTAGGAAAAGCGGACCACAGACTCAGAATTAAAAGTCAGATATGAAAACAAATGATCAAATAAAAACCCAAGGCTTTTCCAGTGCAGGAAGAAAGGAGGGGAATCCTTCCCAGTCAGAGGCGGGCTGTCACAATCCCCAGTTTCTTAACTCATCAGAATGGTACACTTTTTTTGTCTCTTTTTTTTTTTAAATAAACTTTTAATTTTAGAATAGTTTTAAATTTACAGAAAAATTGGAAAGACAGTACAGAGAGTTCCTATTTGCCCCACCCCTGGTTTCCCCTGTTGTTAACATCTTATATTAGTATGGTACATTTGTCACAGTTAGTGAGCCAATACTGATATATTATTATTAACTAAAGTCCATATAGTTTATTCAGATTTCCTTAGTTTTTTAAAAAATATAATTGATGTATACGATTATATTAGTTTCAGGCATACAACATAATGATTTGATATTTGATATACTGCAGAACAATCACAATAAGTTTAGTTAACATCCATCACCATACATTTTTTTCTTGTGGCGAGAACGTTTTAAGATCTACTTTTTAGCAGCTGTCAAATATACAGTACAGTATTATTCACTATAGTCATAACACTGTACACTACATCTCCATGACTTATTATTTTATAACCAGATGGTTGTGCCTTTAGACCCCCTTCACCCATTTCACCATTCCCCCCTGCTGCCCCTTGCAACCACCAATCTGTTCTCTGTAGCTCTGAACTTGTTTTTTTCCAGATTCCATGAGGGAGATCATTTGGTGTTTGTCTCTGTCTATTTCACTTAGCATAATGCCCTCAAGGTCCATCCATATTGTCACAAATGGTAGGATTTCCTTCTTTTTTAATGGCTGAATAATATTCCATTGCATGTATGTATTATATTTTCTTTATCCATTCATCCATCAGTTGACACTTAGGGTGTTTCCATGTTTTGGCTATTTTAAATACTGCTGCAGTGAATATGGGGGCATGTATATCTTTTCCAGTTAGTATTTTCATTTTCTTCACATAAATATGCGAAAGTGGAATTTCTGGATCATATAGTAGTTCTGTTTTGAATTTTTAGCTTGATTTAGTCCTACTGGTTTATTTTTGCTTTCGTTATCTTTGCTTTTGGTTTCAAATCCAAAAAAAATCATTGCCAAGACTGATGTCAAGTAGCTTACTGCCTATGTTTTCTGGTTTCAGGTCTTAATTTTTGTGTACAGTGTAAGATAGTGGTCCAGTTTCATTCTTTTGTGTGTGCCTGTCCAGTTTTCCAACACCATTGCATATTCTTGGCTCCTTTGTCATAAATTAATTGACCATGTATGCATGAGTTTATTTCTGGGCTTTTTATTCTGTTCTTCTCATCTATGTGTCTGTTTTTTATACTAATACTGTAATGTTTTGATTACTATAGCATTGTAATATAGTTTGAAATCAGGGAATATGATGCCTCCAGCTTTGTTTTTCTTTCTCAAGATTGCTTTGACTATTCAGAGCTTTTTGTGGTTCATTACAAATTTTAGGATTGTTTATATATCTGTGAAAAATGCCATTGGAATTTTGACAGGAATTGCATTGAATCTGTAGATTGCTTTGGGTAGTATGGACATTTTAACAACTTAATTCTTCCAATTATGCTTTTTGTATTATGTATGAAACAAATCATCACACTCTAATTCATGTACATTGTCTCCCATGAAGAAATGTAAAGCAGGGTCAGAGGATAGAGTGACAGGGGCCATTCTAGGTAGGGTGATCAGGAAAGGGCTCTCTGAGGAAGTGAGGTGAGACCTCTATGAAGATCTGGGAGAGAAAATACCAAGCAGAGGGAAGAGAGGGCAGAGGCAGTTTATTTCTGAATGCAGCATATGTGATTCTTAGCAACTATGGTCCAGTCAGGTTTGGATTATGGATTCTCCAAATAATTGAACATAACATATAATCAGACTATAGCTGCACGTGCCCACACGCACGCGCACGCACACACACGTGCATGCAGGCACACTCTTCTGTCAAGATGCCATCAAGTAACATGAATTAGCTAAGTGGTTCTCAAACTCTAATATAAGTGAGAGTCACCTGGGAATCCAGGTGAAAATGAAAAGTGAACACTGCAGGATGGCTGGCAGGCTGCCAGGCATTCCGTTAGCTCTCACTTTTCCTTGTAGTCATCAGGCTTCAACTTTCTCTGAGCTTAGTTTTAACTTTTTCAGTAAAGGATAGTTTGCTGCTGTGGATCCAGGAAGCAGAGGATTATCACGAAAAGAGCAAAGGGTCACTTCCAGCTGGAAAGAGCAGATGAAGTCATTGGAACGATTTTTCCACTGAAGAAAACTATAAAATCTGGATGAAACTTTTTAAAAATGTTAAAGCATCATAGAGATAAATGATTGTAAGGATTTACTAGGCCAGATTTTTGGAGAGGAAAGTGGAGCCTCTTCAACTCTTAGTCTTCTGTCCTCAGTCTAGAAGAAACCACTAAAAATGATCTTATGACAGCAGCGAGATGGTGGGAAGGAGTATCAAAAATTTGAGTCTAGTACCTACCAGCATTAGAAGCTGCTGACCCCCTCCCCCAGGCCCCGGGTTGGGACTGCAAAGGGCTACACCATGGAAGTGCAGCTATACATGGCAGTCCACAGACTACTAGCAGCCTCGGGGGCTGGCAGAAGTGCCTTCTGGAGGAACAAAACATCACTGTAGGTCCAAAGTAGTTCTGTAACTATTTTTTTTAACACAATGCCCTGCAAGACACAAAACAAACCAAAATCATGGTCAATCCAACCATCTGGACATTTTTATACTGATGATACTTGGGTGCATCTAATCAGAATTCAGCAGCTGACTGTTAATAGAGTAGGAACTACTAAGATTACTACATTGTATTACAAGTCAAAACAGGAACTGGTCAAACAAATAAATTTTGTCCAATGGATGGTAACTTGACAATGAAAAAGAACTACTTTTTCATGCAAAAACATGGATGACTCTCAGAAAGATTAAGCTGAGCAAGAGAAGGCAGTCAGGTACTGTACCTACGTATGGTGCCACTTATATGACATTCTAGATAA